>NC_053433.1:103678545-104050151 GCF_007990345.1 Gossypium hirsutum
GTAACACCCCTTACCCGTATCCAACACCGGAATAGGGTACGAGGCATTACCAAAACACATACACTTGTAAACGTATTTAACCGAGTTATAAAATTTCATCAAAATTAAAACTTTCAAAATAATTAACATGTTTCTATAACTTTTCCCAATATATCCTCAAAATATTATAATCATAATAATTAGGGCCCGCGAGACCCGATACATACTCATGCAATTTAATGCTTCATTTCCATTTCATTCAATTCGCAATTTCTCATGCTCATAATTTAAATCATATCACTAGCAATTTCCATTTAATTCACGTGCAATTCAATGACATCAAATTCAAAACTAATACGTATTTACCATTTAACTCAATGTTTATTGATTATACCATTCAATAACACATTTATGAAATTCTCAATTTAGCAATGAAAATATCACTTTAGTTTGAATAACAACATCGTCCTGATATAAATACACTACCACTTATCCATTTACTTTAATTCTTTTGGGCCCATTTGTCACTTACCATCCTTAATCAAATTAGGGAACGGTCACGGAAAATTGAGTACTTCACTTTCACTTTGCCATAGTATAACTATGGTCTTACGTATGATCACTTATCACTTGTCCCTGATCAGATAAGTGTAGCCACCTATCACTTTGTTTCTTGATCAGATAAGTGTAGCCACTTATCACTTTGTTTCTTGATCAGATAAGTGTAGCCACTTATCACTTTGTCTCTTGATCAGATAAGTGTAGCTAAAGCTATCACTTTTCACTTTTCACTTGTCACTTGATCAGATAAGTGTAGCCGAAGCTATCACTTATCACTTTTCACTTGTCACTTGATCAGATAAGTGTAGCCGAAGCTATCACTTATCACTTTGTCACTTGATCAGATAAGTATAGCCGAAGCTATTACTTATCACTTTCCACTTGTCACTTGATCAGATAAGTGTAGCTAAAGCTACCACTTATCACTTTGTCACTTGATCAGAAGTACTCAAATCCGGCGTTCCGCTCAATTTGATCATTTATTCATATATCAGGCTTACCAACATGTGTTAATTCATAAACCATTCATGGTATTATTTCATGCCAAATCATATACTGAATATACCATACACACATACTATGAAACTTTATTTTCACACATGAGCTTAAACCATGACCAATAATGCACAAAAATAAGCATCATTCATATTTCATCGTTTATGAGTTATAATCAAACATATGACCATTTATACACGAATCATTCATATATTTCCCAATTTTCCTCCTCCTCCTCTCCATTCCACATCCTTAATGTGTATAACACACTTAAACAACATTAACCATAATTTCAATATTCACTAACATGTATATTCAAAGCTGTTTATCCGAGTCAGAGTCACTAAATTATTTTTATCCGGAGCTACAGAGCTCCAAATTAAGATCCGTTAATTTTCCCTGAAACTAGACTCACATATCTTCATACCATAAAATTTTCATAATTTTTGGTTCAGCCAAATAGTACAGTTTATTCTTTAAAGTTTCCCCTGTTTCGTTGTCTGACAGTTCCGACCACTCTTCACTAAAAATTAATTATCTCATTGTACAGAATTCGGATGATGTTTTAGCTTGTTTCTTCTAAAAATAGACTCATTAAGGATTCTAACCATATAAACTATAACTCATAATCATTTTTGTACAATTTTTAATGATTTTCCAAAGTCAGAACAGGGGAACCCGAATTCATTCTGACCTTGTCTCACAAAATCTATTATATCTCATGATTTACAATTCCATTGCTCACATCATTTCTTTTATAAGAAACTAGACTCAATAAGCTTTAGTTTCATATTTTATTCATCCTCTAATTCAATCTCTACAATTTTTGGTGATTTTTCAAAGTTACACTACTGCTGCTGTCCAAAACTGCTTTAGTGCAAAATGTTGATTTCCATTTTGCCCCAAATTTCACAGTTTATACAATTCGGTCCTTTCTCAATTAACCCCTCAATTAATCTAATTTTCTCAATTAGTACTTTACTAGACATTATAAGTTGTTACACAACTATTGAAATTCAGAATTTCCACATATAACTCTATCTTCAAACTCTTTTACTATTAGGTCCCAAACATTCACTTTCTATTCAATTCTTTCAATAAAATCAGCATATGAACAATTTAAAGCTCTAATTTCATGCTAAATCATCATATACTTCCAGCACATATTCATATCAACTTTCAACTTCTTTCATAAAATCAAAAACTAATGGATTTAACAAGTGGGCCTAGTTGTAAAAGTCATAAAAATACAAAATTTTCAAGAAATAGTCAAGAATTGAACTTACTTGTAATAAAAATATGAAGAACCAGCTTGAAGAAGCCCTTCCATGGTGTTTTAGCTGATGAGAATTCAGAAAAATGAAGAGAAATCTAGATAATTCCACTTGGGTCCTAACTTTATTAAGCAAATTTTGCAATTTTCCAATTTTGCCCTTAATTCTCCTTACTTTCTTGCTGATTTCATGCCTCTGCCGTCCAGCCCAAATAGACCTTGGGTCTATTTGCCTTTAAAGCCCTCTTCCTTTTATCATTTAAGCTATTTAATCATTACCCAAAATTTTGCATTTGTTACAATTTAGTCCTTTTTGTTCAATTAATTATCGGAACTTTAAAATTTCTTAACGAAACTTTAATACTAACTTTTTAACACTCCATGAATATTTATAAAAATATTTATGGCTCAGTTTAAAATCCCCGAGGTCTTGATACCTCATTTCGATTCTAATTATTTTAATATTTATTTCTAGTGCACTATTCACTATTTCAAAAATTTTCCTAACTTCATATTTAACTTATACTTACTAAATTAATAATATTTTCTACCCATTTGTCGAATTTAGTGATCTCGAATCACCGTTCCGACACCTCTGAAAATTCAAGCCATTACATTTTTTTTTCGTCGGATTTGTGGTCCCGAAACCACTGTTCCGACTAAGCCTAAAATCGGGCTATTACAACTCTCCCCCCCTTTAGGGATTTTCGTCCCCGAAAATCTTACCAGATGGTAGGTTAATGATTTACTTCCACAGTATATTTCAAATTCACACATGATTTTGGATTTTCATATCTTTTACAGATAATCACATAGATTCATAAGAAAATCAGGATAGCGATATTTCAGCATCTGAAGCTACACAAAGTATCGAAAAATTACAATCCATATAGAATGATATCCATTTTGATAACCTGAGTAGTTTTCAGAACTATCAAATATTTCTCTCTTTTTATATTGTCCTCATTTTCTAATTCATCCACTTTTCCGACCACATTATTATTCTCCCGTACACGAACTTCTGTAACACTACACTCGTAAGCTTATTCAACCAAAATCTCACAAATTTCATTGTAACATTTTACTAATATGGGGGTGAGTGTAGTAAAGCCTCAAATTTATCTTACACATAAATGCGCATAACACATACCATCACAAATAGCCAATTCATTACTAAGTTCACATTCTCAAAGCATTTAATAAACATTTGCTTTTAATCACTTTTGTTCTCAACACAAAATTCTAACTCAAATCACTAATTCACAATCAAAATTTCTATATAGCATCATAATCCAAATATCATAACTCATATGCTTGTATAATTATAACATTCATCAATAAAAAAAATGTTTTATTCTTTGATCCATACCTTTATGAGTTTCAACTCATAATCAATACATTTTCACTCAAACATTTTAGTATTTATTTCTATACTATTAGAATTAACTCAGTTGAAAAACATATCTGTCTCATCAAGATAATTTTCGTCATAGAACAATACTGATAAGGGGGTGATGGTGAAGTCATAAATCTTTCAACTTGCTCTCATAGATACATATATATATATATGATTTTGTATTCATCATCAATGTAATACCATCATAACCACGTAATTCATTCCAAGCAAATTAACACATCTTTTATTACAAATGTTTTCTGTCACTCACAATTTCACACAACGAATTTACTTACTCAAGCTCAACGTTAATATCTAATTAAATTCCAATACTTGGCTTCTATTTTACTTACCGACATTTGCCAAATTAGAGAACGTCTTACGGAATTGAGTACTTCGTTTTCTCGATGCCATAGTCCAACTATGGTCTTACACGTAATCACAAATCACATACCGATGCCATAGCCCAACTATGGTCTTACACGAAATCACATATCACTTACCGATGCCATAGCCCAGCTATGGTCTTACACGGAATCACATATCACACATATCACTTACCGATGCCATAGCCCAGCTATGGTCTTACACGGAATCACATAATCACATGTTCACATGTTGCCATGGTCAAACCATGGTCTTTTCCGTCAATTCATCACATATCACTGAACGAAAGTACTCATTCCTGCGTTCTACTCAATTTGACTTCCAATTCAATTTTTCATACTATTATAATATTCATGGTTTAGACATAAAACAAAATATCTTATTATCTTTAATTTAACAATTAAACATAAGATTCTATCATATGAACATACTAATTTCACTTATTCAAGCAGATGTACATACACACGTTCCATCTATTTAAGTAAATTTGCTTATCATATTCACTTAATCAAATATGTTGAGCACATAGCATTATATAATCACCAACATACTTGGATGAGCTTGTCACAACATAAACTTTTTTTTTTTAACTTATAGTCATCTCTTTTCATACATGAACACATCCATATCACAAATTTTTATACTTACCTTTCCAAATTCCAACATAACGTGAGCATATTTCATTTATCTCAATATCATTTTTAGCATTATCGAAAATAGCTCGATTGAAAATCATCTCTGTCTTAACAAAGCAATTTCGTTAGAGCCCGGAGATATCACATCATCAAGAGTAATAACGTGGCATGTATAGCTAGGCTCACATATGCTATGTTTGGTCCGAGAACCGACTAAACCGTAGCTCTGATACCACTAAATGTAACACCCCTTACCCGTATCCAACACCGGAATAGGGTACGAGGCATTACCAAAACACATACACTTGTAAACGTATTTAACCGAGTTATAAAATTTCATCAAAATTAAAACTTTCAAAATAATTAACATGTTTCTATAACTTTTCCCAATATATCCTCAAAATATTATAATCATAATAATTAGGGCCCGCGAGACCCGATACATACTCATGCAATTTAATGCTTCATTTCCATTTCATTCAATTCGCAATTTCTCATGCTCATAATTTAAATCATATCACTAGCAATTTCCATTTAATTCACGTGCAATTCAATGACATCAAATTCAAAACTAATACGTATTTACCATTTAACTCAATGTTTATTGATTATACCATTCAATAACACATTTATGAAATTCTCAATTTAGCAATGAAAATATCACTTTAGTTTGAATAACAACATCGTCCTGATATAAATACACTACCACTTATCCATTTACTTTAATTCTTTTGGGCCCATTTGTCACTTACCATCCTTAATCAAATTAGGGAACGGTACGGAAAATTGAGTACTTCACTTTCACTTTGCCATAGTATAACTATGGTCTTACGTATGATCACTTATCACTTGTCCCTGATCAGATAAGTGTAGCCACCTATCACTTTGTTTCTTGATCAGATAAGTGTAGCCACTTATCACTTTGTTTCTTGATCAGATAAGTGTAGCCACTTATCACTTTGTTTCTTGATCAGATAAGTGTAGCCACTTATCACTTTGTTCTTGATCAGATAAGTGTAGCCACTTATCACTCCTGTCTCTTGATCAGATAAGTGTAGCTAAGCTATCACTTATCACTTTTCACTTGTCACTTGATCAGATAAGTGTAGCCGAAGCTATCACTTATCACTTTGTCACTTGATCAGATAAGTATAGCCGAAGCTATTACTTATCACTTTCCACTTGTCACTTGATCAGATAAGTGTAGCTAAAGCTACCACTTATCACTTTGTCACTTGATCAGAAGTACTCAAATCCGGCGTTCCGCTCAATTTGATCATTTATTCATATATCATGCTTACCAACATGTGTTAATTCATAAACCATTCATGGTATTATTTCATGCCAAATCATATACTGAATATACCATACACACATACTATGAAACTTTATTTCACACATGAGCTTAAACCATGACCAATAATGCACAAAATAAGCATCATTCATATTTCATCGTTTATGAGTTATAATCAAACATATGACCATTTATACACGAATCATTCATATATTTCCCAATTTTCCTCCTCCTCCTCTCCATTCCACATCCTTAATGTGTATAACACACTTAAACAACATTAACCATAATTTCAATATTCACTAACATGTATATTCAAAGCGTTTATCCGAGTCAGAGTCACTAAATTATTTTTATCCGGAGCTACAGAGCTCCAAATTAAGATCCGTTAATTTTCCCTGAAACTAGACTCACATATCTTCATACCATAAAATTTTCATAATTTTTGGTTCAGCCAAATAGTACAGTTTATTCTTTAAAGTTTCCCCTGTTTCGCTGTCTGACAGTTCCGACCACTCTTCACTAAAATTAATTATCTCATTGTACAGAATTCGGATGATGTTTTAGCTTGTTTCTTCTAAAAATAGACTCATTAAGGATTCTAACCATATAAACTATAACTCATAATCATTTTTGTACAATTTTTAATGATTTTCCAAAGTTAGAACAGGGGAACCCGAATTCATTCTGACCTTGTCTCACAAAATCTATTATATCTCATGATTTACAATTCCATTGCTCACATCATTTCTTTTATAAGAAACTAGACTCAATAAGCTTTAGTTTCATATTTTATTCATCCTCTAATTCAATCTCTACAATTTTGGTGATTTTTCAAAGTTACACTACTGCTGCTGTCCAAAACTGCTTTAGTGCAAAATGTTGATTTCCATTTTGCCCCAAATTTCACAGTTTATACAATTCGGTCATTTCTCAATTAACCCCTCAATTAATCTAATTTTCTCAATTAGTACTTTACTAGACATTATAAGTTGTTACACAACTATTGAAATTCAGAATTTCCACATATAACTCTATCTTCAAACTCTTTTACTATTAGGTCCCAAACATTCACTTTCTATTCAATTCTTTCAATAAAATCAGCATATGAACAATTTAAAGCTCTAATTTCATGCTAAATCATCATATACTTCCAGCACATATTCATATCAACTTTCAACTTCTTTCATAAAATCAAAAACTAATGGATTTAACAAGTGGGCCTAGTTGTAAAAGTCATAAAAATACAAAAATTTCAAGAAATAGTCAAGAATTGAACTTACTTGTAATAAAAATATGAAGAACCAGCTTGAAGAAGCCCTTCCATGGTGTTTTAGCTGATGAGAATTCAGAAAAATGAAGAGAAATCTGGATAATTCCACTTGGGTCCTAACTTTATTAAGCAAATTTTGCAATTTTCCAATTTTGCCCTTAATTCTCCTTACTTTCTTGCTGATTTCATGCCTCTGCCGTCCAGCCCAAATAGACCTTGGGTCTATTTGCCTTTAAAGCCCTCTTCCTTTTATCATTTAAGCTATTTAATCATTTCCAAAATTTTGCATTTGTTACAATTTAGTCCTTTTTGTTCAATTAATTATCGGAACTTTAAAATTTCTTAACGAAACTTTAATACTAACTTTTTAACACTCCATGAATATTTATAAAATATTTATGGCTCAGTTTAAAATCCCCGAGGTCTTGATACCTCATTTCGATTCTAATTATTTAATATTTATTTCTAGTGCACTATTCACTATTTCAAAAATTTTCCTAACTTCATATTTAACTTATACTTACTAAATTAATAATATTTTCTACCCATTTGTCGAATTTAGTGATCTCGAATCACCGTTCCGACACCTCTGAAAATTCAAGCCATTACATTTTTTTTTCGTCGGATTTGTGGTCCCGAAACCACTGTTCCGACTAAGCCTAAAATCGGGCTATTACACCTATACTTACTCGAACATTGGGTCAAAGCACCGGGATGTTACATTCTCTACTACATTCTTCACTTTTATCAAATATTTTCCTATAAACTTCATAAATTTTCAATTTAGTCTCTTTTGTCATAAAAGTTTAGTATTCACTAATTAATCATATTAAATCAATTTCCTTTCTTGTTACACTTTAATCAAATAATTTATCTCAGTATCTTGTTTCACATATCAAATTTCTATGTATTTCACTTCTATTATTTCATCCACATATTTTCTCAAGTTTAACAATTTAGTCCTTATCATCATAAAAATTCCATATTTTCCATAATTTCACTTTTGCAATACTTTATGCATATTTCATCATCTCATAACACATTCATTAATTTTTTTTATCATAATCTCCTTATTCACATATTAAATTGTTTCACACTTAAACTTTTGTACATTTTTTAATTTAGTCTCTATTGCCATGTAATTTATTTTCCACCATGTAAGCACTTTAATCAAATAATTTATTATAATATCTTATTTCACGTAATAAACTTTCATGCATATCACTTCTCTTGTTTCAATTATAAACTTCACAAAGTTTACAATTTAATCCTTAACGTCATAGAGATTCATTATTTACTAAAATTTCACATTAACATCACTTTGTATTCAATTCACTACTTATCATAAATCTCAAATGTATATTTGTTTCATTGAGAACAAATTTTATGAAATATTTTTAGGAAACCTGCCAAACAATAGAAAATATTTTATACAGATTCATCTAAACAATAGAAAATATTAACTTTTTCAAAAAAGTAAGTCATTTTTCGAAAGCCATTTTTAGCGAAACAAATGGAGCCTGAGTATCATACGAAATTTCTTTAGATAACTAGCTTGGTAGCAAAATTGGGACTATGCATGACAATAGCTATAATGACTAGCTAGCTAACTTGATTACGCTAATATTCACCTTGTTTCTAGCGTTGTCAAAACTTCATACGATTATTTAGATATAATTATAGTATTTTAATTGTTGATGCAAGTACTTGAAAGGAATTAATAGTTAAGTTGTTTGATTATGTTTTAAGGTAGGTTTGATGGATTAAGGGAACTGTGTTGAGGATGAGCAATTGTTGTTTTGTTCCTCATTTGTCTGGTTTTGTTTAAAAAATTATCAAAGGGGGAAATTGTTGAGGGAATGTATGCCGAAGTGTCAACAAAAGTGGCCACTAGGACTAACAGTATGATATACTAGGTTGCTTGTCATATTTACTAATAATTTTTGGAATAAAAACTTTGGGCTTTGAATGATGTTGATATTGTGAATGTATCTTGAAGATTGAACCAGATTGATCAAGCAATCAGATCCTTTAGATTATGGAGATTGAATCAAGAAAGCATTGAAGGCAAATCTCCAAAATTCCACTTGACATTGGACTTTATTTATACTGTATATTGCTATTTTAGTTGTTGTTTGATAGAGATTTGGATTGTAATTGTTTTATAGTATGTTAGCAAGTCTTGAACTTCTATATATTTGAAAGACTTTTATAGGTTTTGTTTTTAAGTATTGAAAGCACTTATTTGTTTTTGAAGAATACATTTGAATGAGTAAACAAAACTTGTTTACTGCCTAAGTTCTTAGGGGGAGAACTTATAGGAGTGATCTAGGTATTTAGATATAAAAGTAAGGTTTCTATACCAAGATGTGATAGAACTTGAATTAATCATTGTATTGGGATTAAAGATATTGAATTTACTCTTTGAACTAAGCTTCGCAGATATATACAATTTTATGTGTTTTGCTTTTCTATTATGTTCATCACAGTGTCAATTAAAGTGGTCATTACAACCAAGCATTTCCATTCAACCACTATGTTCTCTAAGCAATTAACAAATGTTGATTTCTAAAAAATATATATATATAAAAATTCGAATACTAGTGGCAACTAAATGAAAAGCTCTAATATCAAGTAAATAAAATTGCAATGATGTTCATAAAATAATAGGATAAGTCACTTTTAGTCCCTAAACTTGGTTGCTTTCTCAAGTTGGTATCTAATGTTTTTTCATTTTAGGTTGATATCTAAACTTGTACTCTACCAAATAATTTATCTATTTTATCATAACGGTGTTAAATTATGACTTATCTACAAAGAAAGAAAAAGAATTGTGATTTTCTTCATTCATGTTAGACCATTTACAAAGGATGGATATTTATAATTAGCTTGGTACAGTTTAGAATTCAAAAATAAGTTTATAAGAAGAATATGCATCATACACATGTAGCCACTTGTACACTGTACCAACATTCTTTAGATAGCTAGCTTAGTAACAGAATTGGCATTATGCATGACAGTAGCTACAGTGACTAACTAGCTAAATTTATTATTTTTCATAATCAAATCAGATCAAATTTGTAAAAAAATTGTTTAAAATGTATTAATTTAAAAAAATATGTAAAATTATTTCAATTAGGCATGTGATGCACAAGCAAAAGGCTTTTGTTCAAATGAAATTTTGGTTGTTATCAAGTTCTAAATTTCATCTCTACATATTCTGTACCTTCTCCCTTGATAAAAACATATACTATTAATGTACAATTAATTAATAATACCATGATACATCATTATTTAATAAAATAAAAATAATAGATAACTTATAAATAAATAATAATTTTTTAAACATAATTAAATGATAATTAATTATAAATAAGTACTTAAATCATAATTAAGGTTTAGGGACTAAATTATTAAGTCCAATCGTTATAGATTTTAATTAGAAAATGAGTTGAGGACTTAAATTGCAATTAACCAAAGGTCTAAAATAGCAATTAGACTATGCCAATATATGTGTCAGTGGAAGGTTTAATTAAGGGACATTAGATTAATTAAATTAAGTTGAATTAAGTAATTAAGGTTAAAATTAAAGTATATATGGCTTATAAGTGGAAAGTGAGATAATGTTAATACTTTCTTCATCTTACCAACATCAAAACACCATAGGAAGAAAGGAGAAAGACACTTGACCCTAGATTAGGTGAGATTCCTAAGTCATTTTCATATAATTATATGTTTTTGAGGTTATGGGAGCTTGATTTAGTTAACTCATGTACCAATTAAAAAAAAACTTTTAAGGTCTTGGAAAGTTGTCATTGTTAATTTCTTGAAGTTTTAGGTGTTGAATTGATAGATTTTAAGCTTAGATGAGAAAAAGGACTAAATTGTAAAACTAATTAATAATTTTGTACATTAGGGAACAACTAAATAAAATGTAAAATTGAAATTAGGAATAAGAAATATGAGGTCCCTAATAAATAATAGTGAAATTAAATTTCAATTTGGAACTTTAAATGGAAAGTTATGCTAGTCCCGATCTTAGGGACTAAATTGAATAAATTGAAAAAATGTGTGACTTCGTAATTGATTGAGATTTGAGCTAGAATTTAATATTATATATTTTATAATTATTATTCATAGCTAAAGATGATGTGAGAACATTATGAGGGAAAAAAAAAGATGAGAGCCGACGACGAATAACTCTAGTGTTCAGTTCCTATTTCTATGATTCGAATCATTTCAAATGCTGCATATTTACTTTTTTTTGCATGGTAAAATATTGAGTTGAGTTGAAAATGATTAATTGAATTGAATTGGTACGATTTTGATTGATCATCAAGATAGAAAACTAAATTGAACAAAATTGAAAATAGTGTAACTTGATGTAAATGTGAAATTGGCTTGAAATTGGGTTGACTCATGTTATTTTATTTATGAAATTATGAATTGGTTGATGAATTGAAAGTGTTGAAATGTCAATCAAGTTACATTATGAATTGGATAATCAGCTATCCTATTTACTGTTCAGGTAGGGTTGGATATAATTGGTATGCCATTGGATAGATTAAGTACGAGTTACTTCAACTACATGTTGATAAGTGCTGGGTACAAATTTTACTTCGATTATACTGATGAGCGCTGGGTACAATTTATTTACTTCAGATTTTTCTGATGAGACACTAGGTGACGAATTGGTGTGTTGGTTAGATCTGTGTATTCGCTTGAACCCAAGTCAGGTTAATTGGGGATTAATAATATATTTATACATTGCAAATTGGTTGAATGATAAGTTGAATTACAGACATTTATACATGACATTAAATGTCAAGGTATGTAAAAGGTTACACAAAATGATTAATAAGCTGGTAAGCCAATTCGATAAGATTCGAGATACATCATTTGACTTAGTAATGAAATGTAGATGAATATTTGTTAAAAGTTAGATAATTATGAAATCTATATAGCATTGTAATAATGGTATGAAATATGTATATAAAGATAAGTCGAATGAATTTGGTCATGCGATGCATTGTGTTGATTAATAGTATAAACATGATATTTGTGTGCATTTTAATTATTTCTTATATTATTTTAATTGAATTATAGAAATATCACTAAGTTTTATCGCTCAACGTATGGTTTTGTTTCCTGTGTACATGTTAAGTTTAAAGCGAGATCCCAAGCATCAACTTCAGCATCCACTCAAGATCCCAGACTCAACAATATTTGTATAAATCTCTTTTGTTGGTTACAAGGCATGTACCTAGGTTGAGTCAAGTTTGGTACACTTTATGTTTATATGTACTTGTGGTTCAAAGGACTAATGTATAAGTTTGGTTGATTATATATAGTTGGTATATTGATTTACATTGGCACGACTATATATGAATGCTATAATATTAAAGGTCTTGATGATTTTTGGTATGAATGTGTAGGTTTCGAAAGTAATGCTTTAGGTTGTTAGCTTATAGGTTTAAGGCATTTGTTTATTGATGAATTAGGTAGTTATATACATGAATTAGATGCCAAAGTATTGTATTTGTTAGTTGGTATGGATTTTGGATGAGTTAAAACTTGGCGAAAGAATTGGGTTGTTGTTCTGTATAAATTGCTAAAATAGTATGTGATGTCGTGACGAGAAAAAATTGTAATGTCAAGGCGAGATGAGAAATCCTATCGTCTCGATGAGGCCAACACAGTAAGTGGTGTCGTGATGTCGAGTGGTTTGATGTTGTGACATGACAAATTGTTTAGCGACATCACAACGTCAACCCTGCATTTTGAAACTTTTACATTTTGGTCCTTTTTTTTACCTTGGGTTACTATTTGAGCTTTTGTAAGCTCGTGCGAGACCTGGTAATGATTGTATAGTATATTAAATGTATATTTTGGTTGAATTTAAGCATTAATGGTATAAATTGATTGTGACTGATCGTAATCGCTTCAACAATAAATGTGATATCTCGTAACTCAAACCCGACGATTGGGTCGGGTATCGAGGTGTTATAGTTAAATTATTATTCATTAATGGTACATGAAATTTATACATCAAATATTATTTCAAAATATATATTTAAATATTTTATATTAATATTTATGTGTTTTTGATAAATTTTAATGTTAAATAAATGCTAATAATAGCAATAAAATGATTGCAAAAATAAAGAAAAATAAGAACACATAGATTTTACATAGAAACCCTTTCGGTAAAAAACCATAGGCAGAGGAGAAGAAATTCACTAATATTGAAAAATGAACGATGCTAGAGGAGTTTCAACTACATCTATTTAAAGTTTGAAAAATATTATTTTAATTTTAAAGTTTAAAAAATATTATTTTAATCAATGTTAAATAGAAGAAGTATGGTTCTATATAAATTATACTTGTGCGACATGGTCCCTTTATTTTACCATTGTATTTCTTTAACAAGATTCAGGTCACATAACTCTGACAAATAAATTATTTTTATTAAATAAATATTAATATAAATCATAATAAATAAATTTGAATTACATTTTACTAAATCCAGTCTTATCTAAAAAGTCATTTAATGTAAGGGTTAATTTATCATTCAAATTTATTTTTGAAAAATTTAATAGTTTTTATTATTGTTGTCGAATGTTTTTTAAAAAATAAAATATCAATTTTAAAAATGAGAACCAAAATTATGTTAAACTTAAAGTTAATTATTGTTTACGTTGAAACTCGAAACTCGAAATTCGATTAAATGAGGTATTAGGACAACCAACAACTTGTTGAATTATTATTATTAATTTAATTATAAGTAAGGTACTTTAGTCGTATAATGTTGTGTCCTTGTGTCTCAATCAATGAATTAAACTATAGGAAGATAAGATATGGGGTTGCCCACATGATATACATGTGCATTTGCCTTTTCTTTCACTTTCATTTTAAATGTCTCCATCATAAGGGAGACACTTCAACAATGGGAAATTATATCATAATCTTATTAATCGATATGAGTTGTTATCCAAAACATTTTTAGATCAAGCACCTCAATTTTAATTTTGTGAATAAAAAATTTTATGTCTCCATTAAGATTTTAGGATGTAATATAATTATTAAAAGAAAGGATTCATTTATATTAGTTTAAAATTAAAGTAATTTTATATATATTTTTAAATTTTTTATAATTTAACTTTTACATTTTATGTTCCATTTATATAAATAATGTATATCAAATTTGACATAAATTAAAAAATTTTAACTATTCTTTTTAAATAAAAAAATTAAATATATTAATATAGACAATATTTTAAGAATTTTACATTCATAAATATAAATATATTGATAAATTCAATATTAATGTTAAAGGTATAACAAAACCATGAATTTATTCAAGATAATAAACAAAATAGTAATAATTGATGGGCTGCTGCTTTCAGTTTTAGATCATTTTCATTAACCGCTTGATGATAATCATAGTCAAATTATTGTACGCTTTCCTCCTAGGAAAGGCTATTTAATCTAGGAAAGGAAAGTACGAAACTCGTGTAATTTCTTCTCTATTTAGTTTTAAGAAGATGGTGCCTTTCTAAGAATGGTAACGGACTTTTCTTTTTCCTTTTTTTTTTTTCTGTCCTATCTCGATTTTTATTTATTTTAGAAATTGTGACAATCACAATATGAATGACAAAAATTACATATAAATTTTATACTTTAAAAATAATGAAGGTTAGAAAGGTGGGTGAAGCAAAAAAGAAGTTATGTGATAAGTGAATAGTTTTAAAGTTGTGAGTTAGGTTTTATTTTTTTAACCAAGACAATTCGGCATGTTCATTCACCCATCAATTCACCATGTGATATATATATATATATATATCACCACTTAATTTAGAGAATATTAATAAATATATCGAAAATTCAGAAAAAAATTACTTGCTATATACGTTATTGACTTCATATTAACACCGACACAAAGTTTGCTAGGCCCAAGGCTTGATTTGATATACCAGCACAAAGCCTATTAGTCTTAGAGCCTGATACGATACACTGACACAAAGACTGCTAGGCTCAAGGTCCGATATGATACTCCAGCACGAAGCCTGCTAAGCTTAAGGCCCGATAAAATACACCCAACACATTTCAATTTCATTATTGTCCTCCATTAAACCAAATATTTACTAATTACAGAATACAACAATTATTAAAGTAAAACAAGTAACAAGAAAAATTAACTATAGATAACTTATGTAATACGAACTTACCTATGCAGTGGCAACCGGCATGTGACAACAACTACTCGACCGCTTTTCCCTTCCCGCGTTTATCTACTGAACCACTCTAGGTATAATAGTTTAACTCAATCAATTCAATTGAATATCTCAATACATTTAAAAATATTCTATAATTCATTGTTTAATGACATTTTACGAAATTATCCAAAACTATTACATTTTATACAAATTAGTCCTTAATCCTTAAACTTCCAAATTTAAACAAATTGAGCTAGAAGGACTTGTGCCAATTTCCTACTAGTCTTTAAACAACTGAATATTAGCTAGTAGTCCTTGAAATTTCAAAATTATAAGAATTTAATCCCTAACCACAAAACCAACCAAAACTATGTTACAAAACAATCTAAAAACATCATCAAACTTATACATTCATCTACCAACAACAAAACATCCAAATTTCATTCATGGTAAGTTCAAAAACTCTTAACAATTCTACAAAATGATATCTAGGTTGCATAGATTAAGCTTCTACGCTTATGAAAACACAAAAATTGCCAATAATGGTAGTCAAATTTCCTTATATGCAAGCTCCTAACCAACCGAGTGCTCAACCTTCCCAACCTGAATTTTTTTTTTCTTTTTTTGGGTCAAAGATTCAAGGAAGATGATGGTGTTTTCCTTACTTTTGTTTTAATTAAGGCTTATTTGTTTAATTACTAAATTAACCTTGAAAAATTAATCAAATTCCTTTAAAATAAAGCCACAATTGTCCACTAAAATAAGAATAGGTATATTTACCACTTTAGGCCTTTACTTAATTATTTATTAATCATTTAGTATAATTTAGCTACTAACAATTAACTTTTGTAGCTTTAATGATTTTGTCTCTTTTACTTAATTAAAAATTTAAACTATAAAATTGTCTAACCAAATATTAACACGACCCTGTAATAACTTTATAAATATAAAATAAATAGAAAAATGTTGTCTCACTGGTCAAAATTTTGGTTTTGAAACCACTGTTTCCTATACTACTGAAAACTAGCAATTATAATTCCCCTTAAAAATCTTATTAGAGAATAGGTTCAGGTACTACTTTCTCATAGTTTCCTCGAGTTCCCAAGTGGCCTCCCCAACACCGTGACACTATGAAAGAACTTTCACTAAAGATATCTATTTGTTTCTAAGTTCTTTAACTTCCCAAGCCAATATTCTAACATGCTCTTCAGTGTACAACATATTAGTTTGTAACTCTATTTCAACCAGAGAAATCAAATGCGAAGGATCTGATTAGTATCTCCTCAACATTGGCACATGAAAAACATTATGAATCTTTTCAAGTCCTGTCAGCAATGCCAAACGGTAAGCTACTCGGCCAATTCTTTCAATAACCTCATACGGACCGATAAATCCTAGTTTAAGTTTACCCCTCTGTCCAAAACGAAGAACCTTCTTCCAGGGCAAAACTTTCAGAAATACTTTCTTGAAAACTTGAAATTTGATGTATTTTCTTTTGAGGGCGGCATACGACTTTCGATGATTTGAAGCAGCTTTCAAGTAATCTCGAATGACTTTGACTTTGTCTTTGGTTTCACGAATTACATCCGTGCCAGAAATATTTCTATCACTCAACTCTGTCTAATATAGGGGAGTTCTACACTTTCGGCCATATAGAGCTTCGCATGGTGCAATTTTAATGCTCGATTGGTAACTGTTATTATAAGCGAATTCCACCAACGACATAAATTGCTCCCAGCTACCCTAAAAGTCAAGTATACAACATCGGAACATATCTTCAAGTTCCCAAATCACACGTTCTGATTGACCATCTATTTGTGGATGGAAGGCGGTACTAAACTTTAATTTGGTACCCAGGGCTTTGTGTAATTTACTACAAAATCTGAAGGTGAATCTCAAGTCACAATTTGAGATTATCGACGATGGAACACCATGTAATCTGAAAATATTAGCAACACTTAACTCAGCTAATCTTTCAAGTGAGTAATCAGTTCTTACAGGTATAAAATGTATGAACTTCGTTAATCGGTCTACAATAACCCAAACCACATATTTCTTCTTCGGCGTTAACAGTAACCTTGATACAAAACCCATCATAACCCGCTCTCATTTCTACTCGAGAATCATGATTGGCTATAACAAACCTAATAGAACTTGATGCTCGGCTTTTACCTGTTGACACATAAGTCATCTTGACACAAATTTAGATATTTCAAGCTTCATTCTTGGCCACCAGTATCTTTGTTTCAAATCATAATACATTTTAATGCTACCCGAATGTAAAGAATACACACTACTATAAGCTTCAGTTAAAATCTCTTGTTTGAATTACTGGTCCTCTGAAGCACACAATCTATTATGAAAATGCAAATTACCATCGGCACTGATACTAAAATCATCTACCTGACCTTTGTTAGCCATTTCTCGCTTAACCAACAAGCTTGAATATTTGGATTGTAATTCTCGAATCATCTGCAGAAACAAAGGTTTTACTCGGAGCTTAGCTAAGATGGATCCATCACATTCAAGATTAAGTTGAGCATTCATCGCTCTGAGAGCAAAAAGAGATTTCCGGCTCAAACCATTAGCAACCATGTTAGCTTTTCTCGAATGGTAATCTATTACCAGATCATAATCTTTTTGTAACTCTAGCCACTCCCATTGGTGGAAATTCAATTCTTTTTGTGTCATAAAGTACTTCAAACTTTTATGGTCCATAAAAACACAACATTTCTCTCCATATAGATAGTGACGCCAAATTTTCAATGCAAACACTACTGCAGCTAAATCAATATCGTGAGTCGGATAATTTTTTTCGTGCGTCTTAAGCTATCATAAAGCATCTATAATAACTTTTCCTTCATGTATTAACACACCCCAAACTGTTCAAGGAAGCATCACTGAAAACAACATATTCCTTACCCAATTGAGTCTTAGTTAAAACTGATGCCTTGGTCAACATATTTTTTAACAGATCAAAACTTGCTGGCATTTATCAGACTACACAAAATTAAAATCTTTCTGAAATAATTTTGTTAGTGGCAGAGATATTATTGAAAAGTTCTTAACAAAACACCAATAATATCTCGCTAAACCTAGAAAAGTGCATACCACAGATACATTCCGTAGAGGCTTCCAACTCAATGTAGTAGAGATCTTGCTCGGATTAACTTGTACTCCTTCGGATGAAATTACATGACTGAGAAATCCCTCCTCTCTAAGCCAAAACTCGCATTTACTAAACTTTAAGTACAATTGTTTTGCATGCAATATCTGTAACAAGATTCTTAAATGCTGAGTATGATCAATTCATCTTTGGAATAGATCAAAATATCATCAATAAAAACAACCAAAAACCTATTGAGGTACGGCTAAAAATTCTGATTCATTAGATTCATGAATGTTGCTGAGGCATTAATCAATCCGAATGGTATAACCAAAAACTCATATTGTCCTTTAACTGGTAGTAGCTTGATCTCAGACCAATCTTCGAGAACACTATGACACATTCCAGCTGATCAAGCAAGTCGTCAATATGAGACAACAAATATTTATTCTTGATTGTAACTTTGTTCAATTGACGGTAATATATATACAGTCTCATTGATCCATCTTTTTTTTCATGAATAAAATAGGTGTACCCTAAGGTTATAAACTCGGCCAAACAAAACCTCGATCAACTAACTTTTGCAACTGTGCTTTTAATTCTTTAAGTTCGGTTGGAGCCATTTAAAATGGAGCTATCAAAATCAGAGCAATCCCTAACAATAGCTCAATAGCAAATTTAACTTCTTATTTAGATGGCAAACCTGACAACTCTTTAGGAAAAACATCAATAAATTCACAGACTGTCGGTACTTGATCAACTTTTGTATCCTCTTCTCTAGAATCTAAAATGTAACACCCCAGACCCGACCTGGACTTTATGGAAAAATCTGAAAGGCTATATTAAACCACCTTTGGAAAATCTAACTTTTAATAATAAAAATTCAAACGTTCAAAGCCATTTACAAAATCATAAACAAACCATAAAATCCAGTCTTTAAAAGTAGCAATCCGAAAAGAAATATGCAATAGTATAAATTCTTAAAAATGATAAATTAATCAAACAGACATGATTGAGCTCTTACTACGTAGACCCGCCTGAGTCTGTGGGTTACCTGAAATTCAATCAAATAGAAGCAATGAGTTTACATACTCAGTGAGCAACTTAAATACTCAATTAGAAGAAAATACTAGACACGTATTTTGGTTCTCAGTATTCAAATGGTTCTCAAAGTCGGATACAGAAACATAAATAGAATATATCAGATATAGATACAGATCATATCAGAGATAGATGTAGATTCCTTACCCCATCCTCTCTGCAACATCTTCGTCCATCCTTACAAACCAAATAGGGTATCAAGTACTCATCCAGCCTTACATACTGTATAGTGACTATAGGTCACGTTCAGAATGTTGCAGACTAGCTGCTAGATCAAAGTGTGATAAATCGCCAAAATTGGATATATATATATATGGTTTAGCCACTAGAATCGACAGATAATTAAATTGCCCACACTTCCTTCTTTATCACAAATCCTGCCCCAAATGTAGATTCATAATTAACAAATATCAGACATGCGTACACAATGATACAAATTCAGTCATTACAAATCATACTTGCTTATCAAATAACATATAAGATGAATGTTTAAATAACATATTTTTCAGTAATAGATCATCAATAATGAGTTTTAAAGTTTAATTTAGAATATACAGACCCTACAGAAGGCTTACGTTCGAGTCAAATGATGCTTATAGCCTTAGGAAAAGTTATGGTTTTTGGCTCATCACAATACCTTACACGACCTGTCACATGGCCGTGTGACTCAAGTCAAAGAATCACACGGTCTGGCACAGGGTCTGACACATGCTCGAGTTAGTCAAATCAAAGGGTTACACGGTCTAAACATACTCCTGTACGACTTAGAATCAAAACAATCCTTCACATAACCTTTACGCACACTCGTGTGACCCAAGTCAGAGAGTTACATGGTAGACCGTGTGACGTCGACAACCATGGAGTCAGGCTTTCTTCGTTCACAGAAAGCTTAGTTGTCGTTCCACACCTGAGATAGATTCAACGTAAAAGTAGCAGAAGTGGCTCCGAAACCTAAAAACAGTAAACCAATGGCCAAGTATACAATTATTCCCCAAACGGAATGCTCGAATTAACACATAAAATTGAATTTTATTAAAAAAATTCAATGTAAAACCCTAAACTTGAAAATCAACGCTTACCTTTGCACGATACTGCAAATTCACAGACCTAATGCGTTGGCGGATTGTTATCCTCAAGATCTTTGCCTAAAAGAAGAACAATCAAACACTTAAACAGAGAATTTAAGAAAATTAAGAAGAAAAAATGAATTTTGACATAAATGAACGAGAGCGAACATTATAGAAATTCAACTACAAAACTTATGCAATTAACCTTTTAGTCAAAATACAATGAGCTACACAACTTCCTCGACAAACAACAAAAATATTTTAATGGAAGAAATAAAAAAAATATGCAATGGAGATGAACAACGAGGAGTAAATACAAAAGAAGAAGAAAAGAGAAAAAAACCATAAAAAAGAAAGAGGAGAAAAAGAAGGAAACCATTTAATAAATTTAAACTAACTATTTTTTTCGAAGTAGTAAAAAAAATACGTTCCCTCTTCGTTTACACGCAAGACCAATGAGTATATAGAAGCTTAACCATTGAACCAGTAGACTCATTCTTGACACAAGTTAACGTAGAAATAAACTTAAGTTGAAAGTTCATGGACAAAGGCTAAGTCAAAACAAATAGCAAAACTTCAAAAAGGTAGACTTGAACCTCTAATCTCAAACACATAATTAAGGCCCTAAATACTAAAATAGATACTTAAAATTATTGACAGAATTAACAAACAAATGTTCAAAATTTGGGGTGTTACAACTCTTTCCACCTAAAAGAAATTTCAGCATCGAAATTTATTTGATTCAAACAGATAAGGGTATTACTGACGAATCAAATTCTCAGGTTCTCACATGGCTACCTCAATGCTATGATTCCACCATAGGATCTTAACTAGAGGAATGATTTTCCTCCTTTAAACATTAACGTCTCAATCCAGAATTTGAACAGGCTCCTCCTCGAAAGTCAGATTCGGTTGCACCTCTATCTTCTCAACGGATATAATGTGAGATGGGTCAGACTGATACTGTTTCAACATAGAGATGTAGAACACATCGTGAATCTGATCTAATTTAGGAGGTAGCTCAAGCTGGTAGGTGACAGGTCCAACATGTTTCAGAATACGGTATGGCCCAACAAACTTCAAGCTCAACTTGCCCTTATGTCTAAACTGGAGAACTTTTTTCCATGGAGATACTTTCAGAAAGACCTAATCACCCACCAAATACTTAATATCTTTTCTCTTTAAATCTACATACGATTTCTACCGGTCGGAAGCTATCTTAAGGCGGTCTCAAATCAATCTAACTGTGTTTTCAGTCTTAAAAACCAAATCGGGACCCAACACTCGATGTTCACCTAACTCATTCCAACAAAGAAAGGTACGACTCTTAGAACTATACAAAGTCTCGTAAGGTACCATCTGAGTGCTAGACTGGAAGCTATTATTATATGCAAACTTGGCTAGTGACATAAATTCCTTCCAACCATCTCAGAAGTCAATCATATAACTCTGTAACATATCATCCAAAATCCAAATAACTCGCTCAGACTGTCCATCAATTTTAAGATTGTACGTAATACTAAAATCTAATCGATTGCCTAATGCCCCATAGAGCTTCTTCCAAAATTGGGAAGTAAAATGTGGGTCTTTATTAGAGATGATTGAAATTGGAACTCCGTGTAGTCTTACAATTTTAGAGACATACAGTTTAGTTAGCTCCTGCAACGAATAGTTTATCTTAACAAGTAGGGAATGAGTAGACTTGGTCAATTGATCCACGATGACCCAAACATAATCTTTCTTAGCAGGTGTCAAAGGCAACTTGCTAACAAAATCCATAGTCACACACTCCTACTTCCAAAGGGGAATCTTGACCGGTTGTAGCAAACCTGCAGACAATTGGAACTCAGCCTTAACTTACTGGCACGTTAGACAATGAGAAACAAAGACAATTACCTCCCATTTGAAACCAGGCCACCAGTAAAGCTCTCGGAGATCCATTTACATCTTATTTCCACCGTAGCATAAAGGCTACTATGTGTTTTTCACAAAATGAACTACCTCAATTTAGCATGTTAGGCACACAGATTTAGCCCCTGAAATACAAAACCCTATCATCATTTAGCCCAAAATTGAGAGTTCCACCATCTTCAACTTATGGAAACCGCAAAACCAGAGACTCATCACTTAACTATTTTCTAATATAGTCAATCCAGGTCAGTTTAATTTACAACTCGGCCAATAGACTACTTTCGTCGAACAAACTCAGGTGAACAAACGTTGTTCTCAAATCAGACATTGCTCTACGACTAAGAGCATCAACCACAACATTGGCCTTACTCTGATGATACTTTATATTGCAGTCATAGTCCTTAAGCAACTCAACCTATCTACATTGCCTGAGGCTTAACTCTTTTTAAGTCAACAGATACTTGAGGCTCTTGTGATCGGTGTGAATGATACATCTCTCACTATACAGATAATGCCTCCAGAGTTTCAGAGCGAAGACAACCGCAACTAACTTAAGGTCATGAGTGACATAAGTTCCCTCGTGTGACTTAAGTAGCCGAGATGCATAAGCCACACCTTAATGTTCTGCATTATAACGCAACCCAATCTGACATACGAAGCTCTCTACCACCAGGTGCCTGAGTCAGAACAAACTTGAGCTTCTGAAAGCTGACTTGCTGCTCTTTAGACCACACGAAAGGCGCATTCTTATGTAAAAACTTAGTCAGGGGAGTTGCAATAAGTGAGAACCCCTCAACAAACCTCCGATAGTGACCCATTAAACCCAAAAAACTCTGAATCTCAGACACATTCTTCAACTGTTTCCAGTCGACCACAGCCTCAACCTTTTTAGGATAAACTCGGATCCCCTCAGTAGAAACATATCCTGAAAAGGTAACCTCTCGCAACCAGAACTCGCATTTTGTAACACAGTATATCTGGCCTGGTCACCAAGCCCGAATATCAGGATGCCACACCACCATCGCATGTCATACTCAGTAAATTATCACATTATTAAGAAATCATCCTTTTTATCAGTGACCTTATAAATTTTTAGTCAGACATATACCAATCATCATTGAATAAACATCAAAATGGCCATAATACTAGTCTCAAACATCGAAAGTAAGTACGAGCTATAAGCAACATAATACGAAACAGATCATATAAACTTGGGAGCATATATTCCATGGAAGCATCCAAAACATCATGAAAAAAACAGTAAAAGTCTACCACATTTCCTGATTCCCAAAACAAAAACAAATAATGGTAACACCTATAGAAACATGGAAATGAACTTGCTTGGATCACCCTTTGGAACCACACCACTCACACTAGCACACAATTAATCTACAATGGTTTAAAAGAAGTGGGTGAGCTTAACAAGCTCAGTGAATGCTTAGAATAATGTAACATCCTGATTTTGGGCCTAGTCAGAATAGTGGTTTTGAGACCACAAATCTAAAGTAGAAATAATTATTTTATGAATGTGTTGAGGTCTATGATATGTTTTCATGATTGTATGAAAGTTTCGTTGAGAAATTTTGTTGATAAAGTGTCCAATTTGATTTTTAGGACTAAATTGAAAAAGTTGCAAAATATGTGATTCTAGAAGCTTTAAGCATGAAATAGCTATGGATTATTAATTAGAGGTACTTAAATATAAATTTGACCAATTTTTATTTTTATGGACAAAAATAGGCATGAATAAGTAAAAATTAAAAATTTAGTAAAATGGGCATTTTGGTTATTTAGTAATTAAAAGAATAAAAAGGGAAAATCAAGTCAAAATTTGCTCATCTTCTCCATGCCATAGCTGAAATTCTCAAGAAACTATAGCTAGGGTTTTTTCAACTTTCAAACTTGATGGTAAGTGTATCATAGCCCCATTTTTAATGTTCTTTACATTTTTGAAGTTGTTATCGACCGATCTAGTCATTCCTACCATTTATTTGAGATAGATTTGATGCCTAGGGTTTGACCCATGTCTGACCTACATGTATTTTGATATTTTATGGTAGATTATGAAAGTTTGAGGTATGGTAAACATCTTTTACTAAGTGATTTTTGATGAAAACACCTAAAAATGGCTTATTTGTAAAAGTTATAAAAATGGGTAGTAGAAACGTGATTTGATGAAAAATGTGGGCTGGTATAAGCATGATATAGGCTCGACTAGGCTTGGGTAAGAAAGAAAATGAGTACATTTCATTTTACGAGCATAAGGACTAATTTGTAAATATGTGAAATTTTAAGGGCAAAACTATAATTTTTCGAAAGTATAGTTTTTGGACTGATTTGAATAATGTGATAATTAAATGAGCTAAATTTGCTATTATAGATTGAGAAAAATGGAGTCCGAACCTAGACCGGGGAAAGAACAAAGTTGTGGACTAAATCGAATTAGTTAGCCATATTTTGTAACGAGGTAAGTTCGTGTGTAAATAATGCAACTTATATTATGTATTTAATATTACATTATTGTATGACTTGTACAGTTATCATTATGGATTCGTTCGACAAAGATTTGATACGGTGAAATTCTCGGTTGAACCTTAGGAATAGTTAGGATACAAATGTCATGACATTAGGGTTATGAGTTTACGTGTAAGACCATATTTGGGATATGGAATCATTATGAGATTTTGTGTAGGACCATTTCTGGGACATGACATCGATATGAGAATCGAGTAAGACCATAGCTGGGCTATTGGCATCGATATGATATCCCATGAAAGATCATATTTGGGATGTGGCATTGGTATGATTCTATGTGTATGTAATTCTCGAGTATCCTTTAGTATTCCAAGTGGTTCAATGGGTAATTTAAAGATTATGTCAAAGATGTGAAAGGTTATGATTATGTTATAAAGTGGTACAGGTACGTACACAAAACTCATGAGAAATGATCTCGGTTTAAGATGTACTATTGGTAAGGATGCAAATGAGTAAGATATGTCTATGATCACTTGATGATTTTGTGCTAATTTGCATTATGTTATGTGTATGTTATTGTACGTTTAAAGTTGATTATTATTTACATGCTAACTTACTAAGCTTAAAGCTTACCCCTTTCCTTTTCATTTCTTATAGTGTCATCAAGCCAGCTCGAGGATCGAAGATGGTTGGAGATCCACTCACACTATCAAATTATTGTTTTAGGTATTTATTATTACATTATTTTGAATTATGGCATGTATAGAGACTTGGTCTTTTTGTGGTATGTGTCATTATTGATTTTGCCAAATATGTTGGCTTGTAATGGTATTTGATTCATTTTGTAAATGGCCATTTTGTATTGGCTAATATTGGTTCAGTATTTATACATATAGAGATGCCTTTCATGGATGGAGTTCTTGCATGGTTTGTGATGATAATTATGAAATGTCGTAAGCGATAGAAAATAACATGTAATTGATGTGTGGATGTCTTGGTTGTGGCTGAATTGGTTGTGTGTATATGCTTGGATTGGTGTTGTTTGATGTTGTGTAGGTTGGTGCAAGTAAGGGTGGAAAAAAGGGCTTGGTAAATAGCCTTATTTTTGTCCACACGGGTAGACACACGGGCGTGTGTCTAGGCTGTGTGTGACAAACGGCTTGCCCATTGGGTGTGTGATCTAGCCATGTGTTTTTGAATTTTAGCTTTGTATTGGCCACACGAGCATAGACACGGCTTTGTGTCTTAGCTGTGCGAAGGACACGGCCCAGGGACATGGGCGTGTGAAGTTTGCACCTATTTTATGAAAAAAGTATGAAAATTAAATCGCCCACACGGCCTAGCACACGAGTGTGTGCCTTAGCCGTGTGACTCTAATTTGTGGATAACGTCATAAACAGAGAGTTACACAGGTTAGAGACACAGGCATATGTGACCACACGGCCTACCCAAACGGGCGTGTCCCAAACCACTAACCCCTATTTTTATGAAAAATTTTCTAAGTGTTTGGGGAGTTTCCAAAGTTCTCAGTTTAGTACCGAACCACTTCCAATGTATGTTTTGGGCCTCGTAGACTCGTCCAAGGGACAATACGAGTGTTTTTGAAAAGTTTTAATTTGGATGAAAATTTATGTCTCGATTCTGCATGATTGCTTGTGTATAAGTCCGGTAATGCCTCGTACCCTATTCTAGCGTTGAATACGGGTAAGGGGTGTTACAAATAACCATAATGTATACACAATATCAAAGGTTAAACAAGAGCATACTACAATAAGTTCACAACCATATTCTAATCCAGTCAAAATAACATATTCACGTTTCATTAAGTCATAAAACTAACATATACTCCAACATGCAATTACACTAAACTCACTTATATGTAATTCATTTAACAATAATTCATCAAGACTAAATGACGTGTACATGTTTTAATAACCCACAAGTCTAGCTGATATTTTCACATGCATTCACAAGTTAAATGGAAACGATCCAAACCATAAATACATACACAATTTACTATAAGAACATACTAACATTTTCATGAAACTTAAATCAACTCATTTAACATATTATTCACATGTTTAAGAGTCCATCTCACATCGTATTACCACAACAAATAAGATCACATTTAAACGATAATTTGCATAGCAACCACATACTCATTTAGGCATACATCACATCACATATATATACATTTTAAGATAATTTAGCACTTGAAGCTATGAAATATAAAATTGAACTCTATCATCACTCATCAGATACACGAATCTCTAGCGCACCACATAGACTCGTAGAGTCAAACATATCCCAAAAGTGAAGCATAAAGCTAACACTCTCCAACATACCAAACATGTCTCATTGAATGAAGATTAGCTCATATTCCCTTATCTCTCGCACATGTCCTAGGGCCTCAACGCCCAAATCGCAAAACACATATAGGTGAGAGTACTCACAATCCTATGGCATGCCAACTATATCCAATGGTTTCATAAGGTCACAAGGCCAAAATATCCACAATTACACAATTTTAATAACTGATTTAATGCACATCATGTTTGTTCATATTCATCAATTTACATCACAACTTGTTCACAATGCATGCTTATTGAATTTACATTTAATTACACTTAAAGTGCCACAATAATGCTCATTGAGCCATCACATATCCAACATCATATGAGTGCATTAAAATTAGTTTATCACATCCATAACCTGCTACATTAGCATTACATTCCATAATTCAACACATACGTACTTACAGGTTTTTGTACACTTTCTCTGCACATATATATTGCTAACACAACATCATCACTTTTATTCAACATATTTAATATGCCCACAACATGATACAATTCACAATAGTCATTATACATGTCTCATATCACAATATCACATCATAATAATCAATCCATAAATATTCTCATAATCCCATAATTTACCAAAAATAAAACAAGGGAAATAGAAAGCTTACATTCGGAACTTAGGATAGGGGTTTAGGTTATTCCTAAGCTCATAATTAACACTATGAATAGTGTCTACAAGTAGCGATTCCAAACACTCACCGATTACGCTTTCGCTGAAAAGCCGAAAACTTAAACTAGTTTTTCCTTGTCTTCCGCCTTGCTTAAAGAAGGTTCCAATGGTTTAAGTGATTTACACATAATAACCATACAATATACATAATCAATATTCAGTCAAAGACTCACTTAAACCAACCAAAAATGCAAGTCTAAGCTATATTCCTCATGAAATAAAAATTTCGACTAACAAACTTGAAACTCAAATATCTTCTTCTATACTTAATCTTTTCGCCTACAACCGATTCCGTTCATCTAATTATTTATCTACGACTAATTCTCAACCTTTAAACTACAAAAAAATGAACTACTTAATTCATGGTATCAAATTTTTTGACATATTTTTTTCTGTTTTCTGAAAATTAATTAAAACTCTAGAATTCTTTAACGAAACTTCAAAGTTAGTTTAGAAACTTTCTAATTACTCCAAAACTAATTGACAAACACTTTGAAACCACGTTTTTACCCCAAATCTCGAAATCGACCATTAATGATCATTCAAAAGATGCGATTTAATGGCTAAAAAAATTAGTTTTAAAGACTAAATAACATTTAAAACTATTTAGTAGTTGAATCGTTACCTTAAATAACGAAAAACCGAGAATTTGATCAAAAACTCAAAAAGCTCACAAGCTTGACAATAGAATAAACTATGGTGTTTTTCTTAACTTCTATGGAGATTTATAACTTAAGAAGAGATAGAAATAAAAAAGGGAATTAGGATTTGGAATTCAAAATCGTTTGGGATAGTTAGGAGAACTATGGATGACACAAGTGTGAGAGGAGAAGAAGACTAATGTGAAAGTATAATTATAAATAGGGGTTTTTTGGTTGGATTTTAAAATCTGGTCTAATTGCCTCTTAAAAAACTCTAAGTTTTGACTCTTTTACAAATTAGTCTTTTTTTTCAAAATTAAAGGTATTTAAAACTCATTTTGAGAAATTGATTTAATTTTCTTAAAAACATAGTAAAAAAAATTACCAATAAATCATGTTGCAAAATTTCGAACACTTTAAGAGTAAAATTCCTAAAATTATCCTAAAACTCTTAGGCCGTATTTTAGGGTGTTACACGTTTACTCAACTTAGCATAGAGTTGTTTCTCAAGGAATATTTGCAGAACTACTCTAGGATGCTCACCGTGCTCACTCTCAGTCTTAGAGCATATCATAATATCGTCGATAAATACTACAACGTACTGATCCATATATGGCTAAAATACCCAATTATTAGATCCATAAACGCAGCCAGAGCATTTGTCACACTGAAGAGCATGACCATGAACTTGTAGTGTTCATAACGAGTCCAAAAAGCAATCTTATACACATTAGTTTCCTTAGCCTTGAGCTAGTGATACCCAGAACGAAGATCAATCTTAGAGAATACAAATGCCCCATTTAACTAATCAAACAAGTCATCGATCCTCGAAAGTGGATACATATTCTTTACATTCAACTTATTCAACTCACGATAATCCACACACATTTTTATTGTTCCATTTTTTTCTTTACAAACAGAACTGGTGCTTCCGACGGGGACACACTCGAACTAATGAACCTTCGATCGAAAAGTTCCTGAAGCTGAGCCTTTAATTCCATAAGCTCCTTTGGTGCCATATGATAAGGAGCAATAGAAATAAGAGCAGTACTTGGTAGAATTTCAATACCAAACTCAACCTCTCTATCCGGAGGTATCCCCGGTAACTCCTCAGGGAAGACATCAGGGAAATCCCTTACAGTCTGAATATCTTTAACATCAAGTTTTGCAGGACCGGAGTCAGACAAAAAAGCCAAATATGCCTCACAACCTTTCCAAACTAACTTTTCAGCTATCTGAGTGGAGATCACATTAGAGGGGTAATCTCGATGCTCGACGCTCGCTGATCATAGCAGTCTCAGTATCATAATTAGATCTCAAAGTTACCCTTTTAGAGGCAGAATCCAAACTAACTCGATATTCACCGGGCCAATCCATTCCCAGAATCAGATCAAACTCTCCAAACGGTAACTCTATCAAATTAGACGGAAACACAACACCTTGAATCTCTAACAAAACCCTCCCATAAACTTTATTAACCAGGACCGACTGACCCAGGGGACTAATCAGATAAACCTATCTAGCAATACTCTTAGCATATATACCCAAACTAAAAGAAATAGTACTAGCTACATATGAGTGTGTAGAACCAATGTCTATCAAAGCAAAATATAGTGTGGAATGAATAAAAAACGTACCTGCTATAATGTTGGTGTCGTCTCTATCCTCGCGGTGCCTCATTGTATATCTAAGAGCAGACTGTCGTGCCTCAGTCTAAATTGCACCTCTTCTCGGTGCTCTTTGACCCTTGCTAGAACCATTACCACCCCTAGTCGTGCTACAACCCCTAGGTGGCTACTGTGCTGCCCTCGGAGGCTGAACCAGACCCAGAGCTAGAGCCTGTGCTGGAGCTTGCACCTAATCAGATCGGAGAGGACAATCCCTAATGCGATGTTCCATTGACCCGCATCATAGACAGGCTCTCAACCTCCTCCAGCACTCATCCAGATTGTGTCTACCACGGCCACTATAGCTCTGAATCTTAGTCGGTGTAGCTAGTGCCTCAGCGCTCGAGCCCTGTCAAACCTAGCCCATTTCTTAGGGTACTGAACAGAACTAGAGGGACCCGAATACCTCTTAAGCTTACTCTTACCTTTCTCTCGATCACTCCTCTTACCCTCAATGTGTTTTACCTCCTTTGCTATCTTCTCATTGTCGACCAAGGCCCTGAACACTCGCTCCTTCTGAAGAGTTATCAGAACTCTCAAATCATATTTGAGTCCCTCTTCAAACTGGATATGAAACCAAACTACAAGCATAACTGCTCAATCTTAGAACTCAGCCACAGACCTTTCACCCTAAATTAGGATCATAAACTTGCATTTACGAGCCTCCATATAACTCGGCCCAATGTACTTACTCTAGGAGGTGCTCGTGATGAAATCCCATGTGATGCGTTCGGGCTAGGTGCCCTCTTCAATAGTAAATCTCCACTGGTATGCCTTATCTCGGAGAAGAGACACTACACCCCTCAATTTCTGTGCAAGAGTGCAGTTGATATCATTTATAATCCATTTGATGGCCTCTAACCTATACTTGGCCACTGTTGGGGTAACTCCAGTGAACCTCAACATTATTCGACCAGAGTCGTTCAATAACTGACCCTATCTAAAACATAAAATATGGCTTGGGACAGTGCGTTGTCCCTAGCCGTCGGAGTCTAAGACCCCATCTCAACAGTAGTACTAACAGTCTCGCTAGTGTCCAAATTGGGCATCTGCCTATCGAGAAAGAATCAGCCCAAAATCCCCCACGGCGCCTACGGTACCCACGAGAACCACGCCCACGATTATCGCATGAACTCATAATCTCATCTTATCTACAAATATCAGAAGTTTACAGATCAATTCAGAGTTTTTATCATATGTCTTTTTCAAAGTTCATATCACAGTCAATAAGTAAACGAGTTTAATCACTACAGTGTTTTCTAGCTAAACAGTATAGCTAAAGAAAAAGCACTTACAGGTTCGGCTTCGGAGACTTAGTCTTTTATAAAATTAAATTTCTAAATTAACCAAATAAATATTTTTATTCAAAACACTTTTCATAAAAATAAAATCCTAGAAAACAGAACCCAAGCTTTGCAACCTGACTATGATACTACTAAATGTAACACCTCAGACTCAGCCTGGATGTCATGGTAGAATCTGAAGAGCTATATTAAACCACCTTTAGAAAATCCAAATTTTAATAATAAAAATTCAAACATTCAAAGCCATTTACAAAATCATAAACAAACCATAAAATCAAGTTTTTAACAGTAGTAATCCGAAAAAAATATGCAATCGTATAAATTCATAAAAACAATAAAGTAATCAAACGGGTATGGCTGAGCTCCTGCTAAGCCGACCTACCTGAGTTTGTGGGTTACTTGAAATTAAATCAAACAGAAGAAATGAGTTTACATACTTAGTGTGCATCTTAAATATTCAATTAGCATAAAATACCATACAAGTATTTAGGATCTCAGTATTCAGATAGTTTTCAAAGTCGGGTACAAAAATAGAAACAAAAACATAAACAGAATATATCAGGTACAGATACAGATCATATCAGAGACAGATGCAGATTCCCTACCCCTATCCTCTACACACCATCTCCTTCCATCTCTACACAACAAATAGGGTATCAAGTACCCATCCATCCCTACACATTGCACAGTGATTGTATGTCATGTTCAGAATGTGTTAGACTAGCTGGTAGATCAAATTGTAATAAATCACCAAAATTGGATATATATATATATATATATATGTGTGTGTGTGTGTGTGTGTGTGTGTGTGTGGCTTAGCCATGAGAATTAATAGATAATTAAACTGCCCACACTTCCTTCTTTATTAAAACTCCCGCCCCAAATGCAAATGCATAGTTAAGAAATATTAGATATGCGTACACAGTGATACAAATTAAGTCATTACAGATCATACTTGCATTTCAAATAACACATTAGACGAATGTTCAAATAACAGATTTTCCAGTAATGGATCATCAATAATGAGTTTTATAGCCTAATTCAGATCATACAAACCCTACAGAAGGCCTACGTTTGATTGGAACGACATTTGTCGCCATAGGGAAAATTATAGTTTTTAGCCCACACGCCCATGTGGCTCATCACTATGCCTCACATTGTCTATCACATTGTCTGGCACACAATCACATGACCCAAGTTAGAGAGTTACATGGTCTGACACACAGCTTGACACACGCCTGTGTAACTCAAATCAGAGAGTTACATGATTTAGACACACACTCGTGTCATCCGCCCGTGTGACTCACAATTAAAACAGTCTCTCACACGGTCTGTAAACACGCTCGCGTGACCCAAGTCAGAGAGTTACACGGCATACCACACAACCTGACACACAGTTGTGTAGCTTACACGGCCTATCAAACGGCTTGGCATACAGCCGTGCAGCATCGATAGCCTTGGATTTCCGCTTTCGCCGTTTGCAGAAAACTCAATTTTTGTTACACATATGTGATAGATTCGATGTAGAAGCAACATAAGTGACTTTGGAACCTAAACTATAAACCAATGATCAATTAAACAATTATTCCTCAAATGAAACACTCGAATTAATACATAAAATCGACTTACATCGAAAAACTGAGACGCAAAACCCCAAACTAAAAAATCAATGCTTACCTTTGCACGATACCGCAAATTCACAGACCTAATGCATTGGTGGATTGTTAGCCTCAAGATCTTCACCTAAAATAAGACCAATCAAACACTTAAACAGAGAATTCGAGCAAATTAATTAGAAAAACCAATTTTGACATAAATGAATGAGAGCAAACATTACAGAAATTGAACCACAAAACTTACGCAATTAACCTTTCAGTCAAAATACAACGAGCTACGCAAAGTCCCCGATAAACAATAGTAAAATTTTATTGGAAGAAATTGAAGAACAAGCAATAGAGAGGAACAATGGGGAGCCAAAATAAAAGAAGAAGAGAAGAGAAAAAAAATAAAGAGAAAGAGGAGAAAAAGAGGGAAACCATTTAATAAATTCAAAATAACTAAATTTCTTTTTCGAGGCAGTAAAAACAAATACTTTCCTTCTTCGCTTACACAGAGACTCAAACACAAGACCATGGAGTATACAAAACCTTAACTATTGAACCAGCAAGCTCATTCTTGACACAAGTTAACGCAGAAATAAACTTAAGTCGAAAGTTCATGGAAAAAGGGCTAAGTTAAAATAATAACAAAACTTCAAAAAGGGAGACTTGAACCTCCGATCTCAAACACATAATCAAGGCCCTAACCACTAAAATAGATACTTAATTATTGACGGAATTAACAAACAAACATTCAAATTTGAGGCTTTACATAGTATCTAGGCTAAAAATATGTTGCAACCTTTTCAGATACTTTTCTGTACCTTTATTGCTGAAATCACACTTGGAACACAATCATACTTCTAAGATTTAACAGAAATCACTTTATCGTTCTGACATCTCAAATCAAATTTTTTTAGCTAACAACTAACCACAACATCATGTATACTCAACCGATCCATTCCCAAAATGATATCAAACTCATTGAAAGGTAACAACATCAGATTAGAATGGAAATTATAGCCTTGAATGTTCTATAGATATTCTTTACATACTAAATCAACTATAACAGCTATGACCTAATGGGTTGGTTACTTTAACAATATAGTCAGTAGACTCGACATGTAAATTCTTTTCCAACACTAATGTGGTGCACATATATGATTGTGTCGACCCAAGGTCAATTAATGCAAACACGTTAACATCAAAAATGAAAAAGGTACCGACCATGTCACTAGGCCATGTAACTCTCTAGAATCGTGTCACAAATTTTGCACCTAAAATTTAACATCTACACTGTCATGTGAACAGGCCATGTGACAGGCCGTGTGAAGCATAGAAACTTCATTCTCAAGTAAAATTTGCAACCAAATCTTAGGTACCAAGCTAACCTATTTCCCAAAATATTCGTACATTTAATATACCATTTAAACAACCACCTCAAGTTACAAAATCATTCAAACACATGCCAAAACAATGTGCCTTCAATGGCATCCCAAGACAAATCTAAAATAATGATCAATTAAGTTCCAAATTTATATCTAAGATTTTGTCATATCAAGCCAATTACCAACCTCATATATATATATAAATCTAAAACATAATTTGCCATCACAACTAACCATTTCATCAAAATGCCATATTTTAGATATCCATTATAATTACAATACAAATCAATATCATAACCTAAGTGTCAAAACAACAAGGATGACACCATGATTCAACATCATCTAAAACATAGAGAATAATTAGAAGCATAGACATATAGCCCTATATACATGCCACCTATAATCAACCAAAATGAACCAAAAGACTATCGAAAGTAATTGATAGTGTAATCTTCTGAGCCGTCTGATCAACGATACAGTTTCGACAATCTACAAGAACAAAATCAAAACGAAGTAAGTTCTCACTTAGCTTAGTAAGTTCGTAAATTTAGACGATCGTATCTGACAAAATAAATTATATTTAAAGAGAGTAGAACATAGTCTAATATTAATTCCTCATTTATCTCACCTAATTGAGACAATTCAACCTGTTCATTCATCCATCAATTCACCATGTGATATATATATACCACCACTTAATTTAGATAATATAAATAGATATATCAAAATTTTAGATAATATATAGATACCATGTTACCGACTTTACATTAATATAGACACGAAGCCTACAAGGCTGAAGGCTTGATTCGATACACCGACATGAAGCCAACTAGGTTTAAGGACCAACACGATACACCGGTACAAAGATTTCTAGCCTCTAGGCATGATAGAATACACCGGCACGAAGCCTACTAGGCTCAAGGCTCGATACAATACACCTAACACATTTCAATTTCATTATTGTCCTCCATTAAACCAAACATTTACTAATTACAAAATAGAAAAATATTAAAGTAAAACAAGTAATAAGAAAATTAACTATACAGAACATATGTAATACAAACTTACCTGTGCAGTGGTAACCGATATTTGACGACGACTACTGAACTGTTTTTTCCTTTCCACGTTTATCTACTGAACCACTCTAGGTATAATAGTTTAACTCAATCAATTCAATTGAATATCTCAAGACATTTAAAAATTCTCTAATTCACTGTTTAATGACATTTTACGCAATTATCCAAAAGTATTACATTTTATACAAATTAGTCCTTAATCCCTAAAATTCCAAATTTAAACAAATTGAGCTAGAAAGACTTGTGCTGATTTCCTACTAGTCCCTCGAAAGTCTTTAAAATTTAAATATTAGCTAGTAGTCCTTGAAATTCAAAATTATAACAATTTAATCCCTAACCACAAAACCAACCAAAACTATGTTACAAAATAACCTAAAAACATCATCAAACTTATAAATTCATCGACCAACAACAAAACATCCAAATTTCATTCATGTTAAGTTCAAAACCTCCTAACAATTCTACAAAATGATATATGGGTTGCATAAATCAAGCTTTTACGATTATGAAAACACAAAAATTACCAAAAACTGTAGTCAAATTCCCTTACACGCACACTCTTAACCAATCGAATGCTTAACCTTCCCAAGCTGGAATTTTTCTTCTTCTTTTTAGTCAAAGATTCAAGGAAGACGATGGTGTTTTCCTTATTTTTGTTTTAATTAAGGCTTATTTTTTAAATTACTAAATTAACCTTTAAAAATTAATCAAATTCCTTTAAAACCAAACCCACAACCATCCAGTAAAGTAAGAATAGGTAGATTTACCACTTTAGGCCTTTACTTAATGCTTTCAGAATCATGTAGTATAATTTAGCTACTAATGATTTTTTTAGCTTTTATGATTTAGTACTTTTTACTTAATGACATATAAAATTTAACACAACCTTGTAATAACTCTATAAATATAAAATAAATAGAAAAATGTTGTCTCACTGGTCGAGACTGTGGTTTGAAACCACTGTTTTCGATACAACTAAAAATAGGTTGTTACAAAACTGGCCAAGCCAATAAACAGAGAAATCTATAACCCTATGGCAAAGGTTAAGTTTGTAAAACTAAGTAATAAGGCTAAGTTAAGGCTGAGGTCGAGGCAAAGGTCGAGTTGCTCAATATTCCTAAGCTTTCATACCTATGGAACCTAGTCAAGCTCCCTAAGCTGTCATACCTGGCCAACCTCATGAAGCTCCCCAACCTATGCAAGAAAATGAACCTAGGGGTCCTTCAATATCTAAAATCATACCCACTAGATCTTTCCTCTGGTGTAGATACATCCAGTTGGAGGACTTATGCTCTTTTTGTTTAAATTCACAATAGGATATACAACATTTATTTAAGGACTACTAGGTTACTAGTAGTTTCTGGTGTCCTATTCACTTTTCTACCTAGGTCCCTGCCTCTCTCTTAAAGTTAATTGGGAGGATTTATAACACCCCTCACTGAGATTAAACTAATAACTCGAGCAATAGGTGTCACATTTTAGTCACTGAGTTGCTAAATTAACCAAGTCACGAAGCTAACATAATATTCAAAAAGTTATCAAGTATTTCCACTCGTACACACATATAAATACCATATTTAAACTTAAGTAAATGCCATTATAAAGTCCAAAATTTATATACCGAAACTTGTCCTTGAAGCTTGTGGAGTAATGTGATCCAAATTGACATTGCAATCCTCGATTCATTTGTACATTTATCTTTTACCTACAAGTTTTAAAAACAAACGCAATAAGTTATGTGATTAGCTTAGTAAGTACTCAATTGAATTCAATCTTACTATTTTTCTGTATTTACAACTTAATTAATTTTTAATAACAACATTTATTCACACTTTCTTTCACTAACATACTTAAAATTTTAACTTATTTCCAAAACTTAAAATCATTTAAATTAACTTTATAACTTGTAGATTTTTCTTTAACACATATAATCACTAATCAACTTTGAAATTCACATATCAGAATCTTTTTCTCATTTCACAAACATAACATAAACACTTAATCCACATATTTCATTTAAAACTCAATTCACATGTATTATTGAAACACATATATCACTATAACACTTTTACTTTCACATATCACTTTTGCAATCCTTAGATAATCTCAAAAGAGTTCAATAGTTTTGATACATTAAAGAGATCTAGGCCAAACAAGAACTCCCGGCTTATAATGGAACTCTGATAATGGTAACTCTAGATAAATATATAGGAGCTCCAATAAACACATCACATAACCCATTTCTCCTCTCTTGATCCCCTCCGAACCCCCGCAACACCAACTTGGTTCCCATTGGAACCCCTAGCCCCTCTCAACTCCAAAGTCATTTCAATATCACATAACGTATTTCCTCAGAGCTCATTAAGGCATTTATTCACATAACACTTTATTCGTTCATTTTAAATCACATAAGAATATACATATTATTATCATTTCACACATTCACATATTCACTTTCATATAACATACTTGACATATCACATATATCACTTTATAACACATTTTTCACTTTGCACACACTTCACAAAAACACACAATTGTCACCTTACACAACAATTTTGACTTCATAAATTCAAATAATGCAAACATATCACATATTCACAATACTTTAAACTTTTGACTTCACTATTTTAGCTCACATAGTATGTTTTGAAAATTTTACAATTTAGTCCTTAGATTCATGAAAATTCATTATTCACTAATAGAACACTTAAATATCACCTTTCACTTCATTTACTAATATTTAACATTTTATTTAAACCTTTATATTATAACATTTATTCAGGTATCAAATTTTACACTCTATTCAATTTGGTCTTCTCTACAACAGTTTCACTATGCTACACAATCTATTGACTTATAAATTAATGACAAATAATTAACATTTCACTCTTTATAATTTGATCCATAGTTTCATGAAATTCACTAATCACTAAATTATCACTTTATTATTTCTTACATTACTAACATACCTTTAATTATATATTCGCTACTAAATTCAATATACATATTCAATAATCTAAATAAAATCTTATTTTTTTATTTATATTAATATTTTAAATACTCAAACATTCGAAATAAATAAATAAGCTTGAATTCAATTAAATACTAACCTATTTATTCACTTGAACTCAACTTTTCCCTTCACTTGCCTATGCTTTTCATTCACTTTCTTCTTCATCTAAGTAGTTTCCATGATAGAAAATATTTCCATAGCACTCTAGGATATGGAATTAGGCTATGGTTTTAAAGAAAAACCCCAAAAAATGCATGGGAAAGTTTTCCTTTCTTTTGTCTCTTTTTCTTTTCCTTTCTTTCCTTTTCTTTCTTCCTACCTTTTCTTTTTTCTTTCCTTCCTTCCCCCTTTATATATTTGTTTCTTCAGCTGTTGCTTGCTTTCTTTTCACTCCCAAAAGAGTGTAGAAAATTCTACACAGTTTTTTTTAAATTTCATCCTTTTATTTTCAATTTCCAATCCAATTTCAACACTTTTCAACCTTAATTTCCATAGTTAACTATAGAAATTTAATCCCATCATTATTTCCCTAAATATCAATTAAAAATAGAAAAATTGCATTTAGGTTCCTCCTCCATAAAATGGGAAAATTACATTTTAGTCCCTATATTTTTCCACTTTAATCAATTTAGCCCCTATCTTGATTTTCCAACTCCTCATTTCGATACATATCCATATCACATTCATAAATTTTTTTTTCAAATTTTCACTTTTTAAAAATGGTAAATTTGTACTTTTAGTCCTTCAACTTTCAAAAATTTTCAATATAGTCCTTACTAAATTTCATTATTCATACTTTCTCTCACTATACTTAATTCACCTTTTAAATACTTATAATTTCTCAAAGATTAAAATTTTGGGATATTATAAGATTGGCTTGCTATTAATCTCTCTTCCAAAGGTTAGGTAGTTAAACTGAGAATCCCTTAAACTATCCTTTTTGCTTTCACCTTATGGATTTTGGCTTACTTTCAACGCTTTGGTTTTTGGAAATGACCGCCCTAAAGAGAATATTCTTAATAGACTGTTCTCTACAGCTAGAGAGTTTTTTTACCCTTTATCTATTTGTAAGATAGAAATACCTCCTCTTTTTCATTCTAGTTTCCTAAAAAACTACATCTAGTGAATTGATTTAAACTTAACAATGATGGTTTATGGTTGGATAATCCTGAGAGAGTAGGGGCTAGATCTCTCCTTAAGAATCATTCCAGTGACTGGATAATTGGAGCATATAGACATATTCTACAAGCCACTACCGTTGAGGTAGAGCTTTGGGCCTTAAGAGACAATCTCTTAATGGCTAGAGATATGAATATAACCAATATTGAAATAAAAGTGGATGCCACTTCAATCTTTCATTTTATGTTTATTGAAAAAGTCTCTGGCATTATCTTATCCCCTTTGATTGATGAATGCAGGATGCTCTTTCACAGTATGACTTCTAGTTCGCTCAAGCATTTCTTTCGGGAAGGCAATAAGTGTGTTGATGTGTTAACTCATCTTAGGAGTACTTGACCCCTCTTTATTTGATTTTTTTTAGGTCAATGTTTATTTTGGTTATGTAGGATCCCTCCTAACTATTTAAACTCTCTTTTAGCTACTAATATATAGGGAAGTAATATGTATCGAATAATATTTTAAGTTGTTTTAATATTATGAAGTCCCTTTATTGAAAAAAAATTGCATCTAATATTCCATTGGTGATACAAAAAGCCAAATCAAGTATATTTCATTTCATCGATACATTATATACAATTTATGTTTTTTTTTTTGCGTAGCTAAAAAAATTATTTATTGATGGAACCCAAAAGCACATAAGATACACCTCTTAAAAAACAAAAAATCTCTAATTTTAATCTCACATAAGGCAATCAAATCCTAGTAAAAGAAAATTTGGTAATAATTAAACTTAAAAACCACCAAGCTATTAGCTGATTCAACCAATCAACACCACATTAAGCAAAAAATAACTAAAAATCATCATCAACCTTTTAGTCATGTTAAAGAAATCCATAATCTCCATAGTCAAAGGTGAATCCCCACACCCTACCCTTAGCACTCATGGTTTTAAGAACATAGAAGCAAAACATAAATAATTTCACCAAGCACAACTCACATGCAATGGATATAACCAAATATCAGTTTTCCAATTGTGCACACAATTCAAAGGAACATTAAACACTTAAAGCTCATTCCTAAAAAAATCCCAAAACTTAAAAGGAAAATACATTTATACTAGTCACAACCCCTATTACAAACACCCAAATATAAATAAACCAAAACTAAAGATCATGCTCTTTACAAAATTCTAAAGCATTTAATATTAACAAAACACTTAAAAATTCAAAAAATGTCCAAAAAAACAAAATTCAAGTATACCACTCTCATCTACAACTTCAAAATCATCCAAAAGCACTCAACACATTACTCCTTCACTTGACACATTTAACCTTTTTGCATCCTCAATGGACATTTACACTTGTCGTGGCCTTCAACTCTATGAAAAATGTTTTTGTTGGTTTTCCTAAATCTTACCACCTACTTTGTTATGTATTTGAGTCAATTGGAGGTGACCTTTTAGATGCTTATAGTGTTTTAGATTTGAACACAAGTTATACGGTACTGGATTCGGCTGATAGTACTCTTTATTAGGACGTAGTTGAAACAAATGTCAATAAATGTTCCAAATATAATCAAATCAGGAAATGTTATCAACATATTCAAAGTAATTTCTTCTTGAACACGAGTATTTTCTTCTTGAAAATGTTTACGTTCACATCATTTCCCCATCAAAATCAACTTTAGATGAACTTAGTGGTACTTCACATAGCGGTACTTCTCACACTAGAGATTTAGTCTCCTTAACCCTAAATATGAGCAACTCACAGGAGACTTCTAAAACAAGATAGTTGTTAGTTGCATATTGATTAACGACAAATCTCTTCATAAAATTTTAATAGATGTGTCCACCTTTCATAATCTAAATATGATACTTCTCCTGTATGAACCAAAGTGTGTTACTTCTGTAATACACTACTTCAACTCATGTAGTAATAGGCAACTAACATGTGGACTTCAAAATCTCCTTTACACACTCGATAAGGTTTCTTGTCATATGGTCGTATCACCAACCTTCATCATATGATTGTGCCCACTACTCCGCTTAGATTTTATCAACAAAACACAATGCAATGACATCTGCTATTGCAACTCTTTGGTTGAATTAGAGTCTCTTTAACTTATATCTTATTCAACAAAAAGTATTTCACAACCCCATAACAACATCACATCATCATATGAACTCTAGAAAACTAATATTAGACAAAATAATATATCAATTCAAATCAATGTAGCCCATAAATCGTTCTATCATCTTCTCAGTTGAGACAGTCAAATATTAAATTTCCAACATTAAAAACAACAATAACGATTCTAACAATTCTGAACAAAAAAGAATTGAAAAAATATTAGATTAACATTAACTCAATATAATGGAAAGCAATAACAACAACACAAATTCCTTATAATATAACATATTCAACAATTGATAATAAATAATAACATAATGTTGGCTAAAAGAACACATGCAAATTTACCATCAACAACTAATAACATATTAATATCATAATATTGTCCAAATAGCTTCAAAAAACTAAATAACATAAAATGAAAAAAATGAAAAACACATACATAATACAATGACCTATAGTAAAATTTGGAAGTAATTAGAATAAGTTTAAAGTCTGTAGATTTTGAGATAGAATTATTTGTAGAGAATTTGAGAGTATTCAATTTTTTTAGGTTTTGTAGAACATATAAAAGGGAAGAGAAGGGAAACAAGCACCTTTAAATAGAATGACTTTGACACTCATGATTGTCAAGGTCAATATGTAGAAAAAATATCTTGACGTAGATACCAACGAGTGTTGAGGTACTATTACATCAAGTCAAATTCATAGCAATCAAGTTCAAGATTCTTAAGTAAGTCTAGAAAAATATTAAGATGGACTCATAGTATGGTCTTTCATCATAAAAAATGATTGAATAAAATATTCTATTGGTGAATAATAAGAGACCAAAAATATACATATTCTAAAAAATAAATTAAAAAAACATATTTTAAAAAGTTATTATTTTTATATAAATTATAATAATATTTTTGTATAAGTTCTCACAAAATTAAGAAACTATATTCTAAAGAAAAAATCCACCTTCAAAACTCAATTCTTTTTATAAAATGTTGCTACCTTAAGTTTTTTGTTTGCTTAAAATGAGAATAGCCTTGGAAGTGCTAGACTGCAATGGCCACTACGGCTTAGCACTACCAAAATTGTGCAAACAAAAACTCAAAGAACATCAATGCTTGTTTGCACAGTTCAGTTTCCCTACATTTACGAAGGCTAGCTCAGTGAGTAATTACACTATCTTTAATCACAAATACAACAAGTGATTCACACTCTATCACTCCATAAGTATAGAGATCTCACATTTGTACATAAATACTAGAACACTCACCTCCAAATTCTCCCCCTGAGAACTTGGGCAATAAATATTCAACAATGTTTATAATTCAGTTTGCACTCTCTCAAAAAAATAGTTCCTCAATGAACAAATTAGAATGCACTCAATAAGCTCTCATTACATAACCTAGACAAACCTCAAAGCATATATCAATTTTGACTTGCGAATATGAAATCTAAGTGAATACAAAGTAACTCATTGAGAATAGTTATTACAATCTAAATAATCAAAATACAATCAATCGAAGATATGATTTCCAAGATAAAACACAGTCTTGATCAATCCTTTTTGTTCCAAGGGTTGATTTGATTTACTTGAATCCAATCCAATCCTTAAAAGCTAATGTCAGTTACAAACTCAGATTTTTCACTAGCACTAACAAAGATACTAGCATCAACATTTAAAGAGATATACATAAGAGTTTCATCAAGAACAGAAGTGATATTACATTGAGAGACCACTACATCAATTAAAGATTCCATCTTCTCTTCTAGCATGGGTTAATAATTTAGAACCAGAGGATTTGCCAATAGATCATCAATCTCTGTTATGACATCTTGAGTAGAGGTATCGCCACCCTCTTTCTCCTCTTATTGACTTCCTTGAAAATTTGAAAGGCCAAAGGTAGTGGGCACTATTTCCTCCACTAAGCCTCCTTCCTCATGGCTCTCAAGTTCTGGTTTAGATGTATCTTCCCCTTTAGCTCAAAGCCTTTTTTGAGCCTTTTCCAATTCCTCTTAAGAAGTGATTTTTGTTCTTGCCATCATGAATATGAAAAGACAACACCGATGAAAAATGAAGAGAGAATAGAAGCTTGAACAATAACAACTTATGGAAAATGTGAATCGATTAGGGTCACTGCATAACCTCTTTAAAGACACCTTTTGTAACACCCTAAATCCGTCCTAAAGGTTAGATTATGAAGGTTATAACGTTCATAAAACATTTTCGCTTAACTTACGTGAAAACTTAGTTTTATTTTTAGAGTAATAAAGTTATTTAATTTATCAAAAACACAAGTATTCAGAAGATCGTGTGGGAACACTTTAACGCAAACCTTGTTTTATTAATTTTATAAAAACAATCCTAAATGTTTAACCAATTGAGTTGTAAAACATTGTAATTAATTTCAAAACCTTGCAGTGGAAAAATACTTTAAAAATTCTTATATCTTAAAATCTTAGGGTTCCATTAGTTATGTCGTCTTGGGGGTTTTTACGAGTTGTAAATAATAAATCCGCGAAAAACAAATACCAAAAACCAAAAATTACGTTCCAAAACAAATTAAAATCCGAAGAACCATAAAGTTTGAAATCAAAATCCAAAATATACTTATACCAAATTATGTTGTCCAAGCGCCGAAGTCGCCACCAAGTCCTAAGTCTGAAGGTCACCTAAAACGTATTAAGCAAACGGGTAAGCTAGAAGCTCAGTGTGTGACTCGGCCCATAAAAAATGCATACTTATAACAAACACAAATGTAGATACCATTACAAAAATTTTACTTATAATGTACACATTACCATAAACATATGTCAAATTGGAATATCAGATTTTCATCATCACATATCATAACAGAATTCATAATTTCAGAATCAAAAAAATCTCATACACATTCTCTTATACAAAATCAGATGTATTTCATAATCGGATACAGATGCATATTCAGATTTAGACACATAATCAGATTCAGATACAATTGCAAATGCAAATTCTTATACAAATTCAATTACAGATCCTACCACATTCGCTACACACCAACTCTGCCCAACCAATAACACCAAATAGGACTATATGAGTCTATCCATCCAATCAAATCGGTTCGTGGTGGTATGCCACTCATAATAGTACAGCGGAGCTGCCAGACAGATATGGCAGTTTAATTGCCAAAATTACAGTATTACTGCCAGAAAACACGTCCTCCATCAAATCAGAGCCCACCCCAATGCATATGCAAAATCACATTAACATACATACATATCACATAGGTTGTATGGCATGCATACATAAATAGATATTATACGGAGTGTAACACAACACATAACTTAGATCTTAGCATATCATATTACTTATACTAATGGTTATTTTTACTTACAGGAGTCATGCATATTTTTACACGTAATTATACTTTCAAAGTTATCGAAATACAAATCATACGTAAGTTTTTCACTTACCTTAACCATAACACATACTGACACATCTTGATAGATGTTACGTTTCGAGTCTTATTTAAGCCAAACGGACCCCACTGAAGGTCTAATTACGCACTTTTAGGTCAAATGGGCCTATATATAAAATTCTCGAAAAATGGTCCATATGGCCCAAATAGCCCAAATCGTGTGGTCCATAGGGTTTGGCACATGACCGTGTGGTTCACACGGTCTACCACACAACCTAACACACGATTATGTGACGTAGAATACTTTCGAAAATAGTATCTGTTTTCGAGTTTTTCTGAGTTTTAATTGATGATTTAGGTTAGAATCACACACTTGACAATATCTCTGATTAACCATGCAACCGGGAACTAAAAAATCCCATAATTATTAATCTAATTAAATAGATCAACCCTCAAATTACCATCCAACATCACATTCTTTAAACAAAATTTCAGTCCTAAAGCGAGGTTCAAGTACTTACCATGTGGGACAACCGTCTAATAACACCTAATTCACTGGAGGAAAGTGGTGAATTTCACGTCCTTTGCCTAACCGAAAACGTGTACTATTAATACAGATAGATTCAAGAACCCAAAATCTTCCAACAATTTCATAACATAAAATTGATTAAACATCGAAAAATATACATACTCACCTTAACTACGACAATAACCCAACTCAATCAACCACGGCACTGAAATGCTAAAAAAATGATCGTAGCACGAGACTAAAGGTAATGGCACTAGGAATTGAAAGAACAAAAAAAAAGACTAAAGAAAAGAGAAAAAAGAAATAAAATCTTAAAGTAACAGATGAGAAAGGAAAGAAATAAACAAAACTAAAAAAAAAACTTGAATTGAAAGTGGATAGTGGACAGGATTTTAGGTAAAATATGTTTAAAAACAATTAAAAATCAAGTAAATAAAAATAAGATATTAGTTAATTATAATCCTAAGAAATTTGATTGCTTCTATCCCATCCAACAATTAAGAATTTGAATTAAACTCAATTTCTAACACATGAAAAATAGCATTACTAATTCTATTTTTGCCCACGTAGGAATTCAAACACAAGACCTAAGGGTAAACTAACACCTTACCACTCAACCAGCAAGCTCATTTAGTTATAATTTGCACGGAAATAAGATTTAAGTCAAAAGACTAGGGATAGGAATTGAGATAAAAATTAACAAAATTGTAGAAGATAGGATTTGGACTTATGACCTGTCACACGCATACAGAACACATATCCACTAGACCAAATTAAGTATTTTTTCATAATTTTCACAACTTTAATTCAAAATAAGACGACAACTCTTGATTTCACTAACCCAATTTCTTCTAATCCGATTTTCAAGATGTGACACTTTTTGGAAATACAATCAAATCAATTTTCAATCACACATTAATGAAAAATGCACAATTATTGCCATTCCTTTAAAACAAGCTTTTCTTTGCAGGATTTGGTGAAAGGAACAAATCAGAAAAAGAAATTTTTCTAACAAAATTTTGAATAAAAAAATAACCTTACTCAAAATGGCATTAGGCCTTCTACATTTGGATGGCTTCTAAAAACTTATCTGAGTCAGTTAGATCCAAAACAAACCAATTAAGGACATCAACTACTTTAACCTATCTACATCCATCGAGTTTATCTTATGTAGACATGAGCTTAAGCACAATAACACCATTCTTAATCAAATCCCTTATGAAATGATACCTTATGTCAATATGTTTAGTCCTCGAATGTTGCATTTGGATTCTTGAAAATGTTAATGGCACTTGTGTTATCAAAAAAACAATAGCCATATCCAACTCAACATCAAAACCCTTCAACATTTGCTTCATCCATAGCAGTTGAGCACAGCAACTCCTTGTAGCAATGTACTTAGCTTCTACAGTAGACAATGACATTGAAACTTACTTCTTACTATACCATAACACCAAGTTCAAACCAAGGTAGAAACAACCACTTGATATACTATTCCTATCATCAATATTACTTGCCTAGTCAGTATCACTGGAACCAACTAGATTCAAAATGCTATCCTTTGAAAACCACATTCCCAAATTAGTAATTCCATGGACATATCAGATAATCCTCTTCACAACTTTAACATGAAACTCTCTTGGACTTGCTTGGTACCTATCATATACTCCCACATTAAACGACAAATTAGGTCTATAAGTAGTAAGGTATAAGAGACTACCAGTTATAATTCTATAAGTAATCTCTAAAATGGCCACTCCCTTATCATCTTTGGACAATTTCTCACCAATAGCCATAGGTTTCCTAGCTGTTTTAGCATTCTCCAACCAAAATTTTTTAACCAAATTCTTTGCATACTTTTCTTGTAAAACAAAAGTCCCATTATTCATTTGCTTAATTTGGATTCCAGGAAAGCAGCTCAATTCACCTACCATACACATCTTAATTTGACCTTGCATAAGCCTCACAAAGTTGTCTTTAGCTGCTGTTGAAGTGGCTCCAAATATGATATCATCAACATAAATTTGAACCAAAATAGTTGACCTTCTCTACCTTTCAATAAATAAGGTTTTATCACAAAACCCCTTTCAAAACCTTGAGTAACAAGGAACTGAGTTAGCCTTTCAGACCTTGCATGAGGTGCCTATTTGAGACCATACAAGGCTTTACTCAATTTGTACACATAGTTAGGATATGTAGGGTCTTCAAAATCTTTTGATTGTGTATCATAAACCTCTTTCATCAAGTTCCTATTTAGGAAGACACTCTTGACATCCATTTGATACAGTTTGATGTTAAGATGAATGGCCACAAAATGCAACATCCTAATGGCTTCAAGTCCTGCCACTGGTGCAAAAGCTTCATAGAAATCAACTCATTCTATTTGAGTTTACCCTTGTGCAACTAAGTTGGCTTTGTTTCTCATTATGTTCCCTTCCTCATTAATTTTGTTTTTAAAGATCCACTTAGTGCCAATGATATTGCAATCACTAGGTCTAGGTACAAGTTTCCAAACTTCAGTCCTCTCAAATTTTTACAGTTTATCCTGCATGGCTTGGATCTATTCTGTATCTTGAAAAGCTTACTCAACACACTTAAGCTTGAATTGAGATGTGTAAAATGCAAACCTCACCATGTCTCGATAATTCTATCTAGGCTTTCCTCTAGTTCAAACACCATTACGAATATCTCTAATGATATCACTTGTAGAGTGATTCTTTCTGACTCTAGAAGAGGATTGAAATTGATCAAAACCATCACAATGATCTTTTACCTCAGTTACATCTTCATCTTTCTTACTTTTATCAACATGTTTGTCATCTATTTGTGAATGGTCACTTAAAGTCGATAATACAACTTCTACTACAAATTTCAGAGGATCATCATCAATTTGATTGGTTCCACACAAGCTCTTATCATCAATCCCCATATTAATAGACTCTTTTACCTTTTGTTTCCTCTTATTGTAAACTCTGTAAGCTCTACTATTTGTGGTATACCTCAGAAAAACAACTTTATTAGACTTGAAGTCAAACTTCTCTTGATGCTCTTGATCTTTCAAAAGAAAGTAGGTACTTCTAAAGACATGAAAGTATTTCACACTTGGTTTTCTACCCTTTCACAACTCATAGAGGTGGCTTGATTTTTTAGACTTAAATGAACCCTATTTATCATATAGGTAGCTATGTTAACAACCTCTACCCAGAACTTGTGAGTAACACCTTTATTGTTTAGCATCACTTTAGCCATCTTTTGCACTAGCCTTTTCTTTCCTTCTAGAATTCTATTATGCTATGGAGTTTTTGGAGTAGAAAACTTATTCTTAATTCATTTATCCTTATAGTAAACAACAAAATATTCATTTTCAAATTCCTTTTCCTGGTCTCTTCTTATCCTTCTGATCATTCTAATAACACGACCATTGTTATTCATCAAGGTCTTACACTACTTCCTGGAGACTTCAAATGTGTCATATTTGTCTTTAAGAAATCTCACCCAAGTGAATCTTGAATAATCATCCATGTAAACTAGCACATATCTCTTATCACCAATACTCTTTATCTGCATAGGGCCAATCAAATTCATGTGAAGCAACTTTAGTAACATAGATGTTTAGGTTTGAAATACTCTTTTATACATTTCCCTATACTGCTTACCCTTCAAACAACTGCTATAGACTTTAGGTTCATCAACATTCAATTTAGGAATACCCCTGACAATAATTATCGAAGGTCTTGACCCCTTCCATAATATTCTTTTTTGTCTTGGAAGAAACTTCACAACCATATTTGGTGAAGTTGATCAACATCCTTGGTCACACAACTGACTTATATCGACAAGATTAGCTTTTAAACCATCCACTAAACTTACATTTTTCAACTTAGGTAAACCAGGAGCATCTAGTGTACCTTTTTCAAGAATGTACCCCTTTTTTCCATCTCCAAAGGTAACTCTCCCGCTAGGATAGTCTTCAAAGTCAACAAGAAAATTGTGATTCCTTGTCATATGTCTAGAACAACCACTGTTGAAATACCATACATCTTCATGAGAAACCTTCAAAAATCTATGTGCTACAAGTAAACACTTTGCTTTTTTCTTCCTCCAAACATGTTTTTGTCTTCTAGCATTTCAATTGCTTTGTGCAGTTGGCACTTTAGCTAGCACTGAGGTTTTCCACCTTCTGATGTGGTCGTTGAGAGCACCAAAAATATCCTATTCCCTGTAAATAACGAAAAAGAAATAGTAAAGGGGAAATAGGGTCAAATCTCGAAATCCTGGGCAGAATCGTGCCCAAGAAATCCTGCGTTCCTGAAAAAAATAAAAAAAATAGAATTTAAGAATTGATTTTGGAAGCGAAAATAAAATAAAAACAGAATTTAAAGTTTACTAAAATTATGATTACGAAAATAGTAAAAATAATAAAGAGAGTTTTAAGAGAAAACAAATTCTTATTGGAAAGTTCCAGCCTCCGGTTGTCTCATTCCACCTTGGGCTCAATCCTTGGCTTTTGGATGATCCTTCTCGACTCAAGTAAGCCAGTTATAGTGGAAGAGGACGCCTACGACCACTAGCTCCAAAGATTAGACTTACGATTTTTAGGGAACCTGACTCTAGCCAGTAATCTATGCTAGATCAATGCTTCTCAATGGCGAATCCCACGCCATTTTGTCTCTTTGGCTTGCCAACCTCTGACGTAGTAAGTTAACGAATCGACTGTGTAATCCTTCTAAAACATACAAAGCGGCCGCCTTTGCATACGTTGAAAAGCTTACTTCTTAAGGGCCATGGATGGAAGCGTCAGCTCATAGTGCGGAGAAACGATGAATACTTGGCGAGAAGGCTAAGTACGAATTCTAGGCCTCAAGAACCCTTTTTGGGGGAATATTGACAACTTCCGGCTAGATAGGTTTTAGTGGCTCATGATAATGGTGGGAAAGTAAATAAAATTATGGAAAAAGAAATTTTATTGAAAGAAAAATATGGAAAGAACAAAAGACTTTTGGGGGGAGAGTGTTTATAGAAAAGATGAACCCCCAAATAGAGTCACTTCACCCCCTATTTATAGTGCTAGGAAGATAGTCTAATTTAAATTAAATTCTAAAAGATAAATACATTTAATTAAAGATAATTAAAGATAATTAAAATAAAATCCTAAAATTAAATAATCCTAATATTTATCTTAATATTAATTATCCTAATATAAATAAAATAAAATAAAATAAAATAGAGTCTTCCAAAATAAAATCTCTTCTATTTGCTTTTAAGTCCTTGTGCCTTCTATGTTCGCACTTTTGGCACCATATTTGTCCCATGTTGCATATTGGCCCATTTAATCTCTAAATTGACGCTTTTTCCCTTGAATTTACTCTTCACCTCCAATTTAGTCCCTAAAAGATAAAAAGACATAAATAGCTCAAATTAGTAGGCTCAAGCTCAAAATAAACACATGATTAATATATAAAAACACGTCATTTTAGAGTATTATCACCTTCAATAATGCAATACCTTGAAACACCTTGGTGTGATATGCATATGTTTGTTACAATAATGTCAAATAATTCTAGATCGACTAGAAACCTTATTAGTTTTAATCACAAAAGCCTCAGTTAAGCATTCAACAACTTCATTTTGCTTAGATGCTTTCACAAACACAATTGGACTTTCTATAATAGCTTCCCCTTTATTGAAAAATCTTTCTACACCTCTCTTAGGTTACCTATTTCTAAAAGAGAGTATTTCATCCAGTTTGTGACTCCTAGAAATAAAATTTTCTAAAAGCAATTTTGTTTCAGCCAGCTCCTCTGTATTGATAAGATTCTCCAACTCATCGCTTAACAAAGGCTCTTTAGCCTCAACATGCTTGACTAGCTTCATGTTTTCTTCCTTTAGTTGAGCATTTTCTTATGACAAATAAGTGTTCAACTCACACACTTGTTCCCATTTACTCAGCATGGTCTTGCTAGTGTTCAGGAACTCTCTATTAAAACCTCCATCAGAGTCATCATCTATCTCAACCTCAAAACCATATAGCACACTTGAAGTGAAGGCAACAAAGTTATTCACTTATTCCCCATCAGACTCAGAATTTCTTGAAGTTTCCTCATCACACTATGATGCACATACCACCTTCTTTTTCTTCTTAAGAGTGTTAGCACACTCTGCTTGGATATGTCTATATCCAAGGCATTATGACACTGGATGCCTTTCTTTTTATCTTTCCCATTCTCCTCATTGGCAACAACACCTTTTGTCTTGTTCTTAGGAGTGTTCTTTGATGTCTCAAACTTCTTGAACCTCTTAGCTTATTTTTTAAAAGCTTTGTTGGAGTTTTTTACAAGTAGAGCAACCTACTCTTAAAGCTTTTCTATGGTAGAGATATTAGGAATTGATACTTCATCAGAGAGCAATATATCTTTCTCCCTCAGATTTAACCTTGTTGGGCTCATCCAAGTTCAAATCAAAAGTTTGTAAAGATCTTATCAACTTATCACTTTCAAGTTTTCTAGATCTTTGGCCTTTTCAATGACAGTCACTTTGGTAGAGACTCTTTCAGGTAGTAACCTTAAGACATTCCTTACTAGTTTAGAGTTTGAGTACTCTTCACTAAGGGCAAATGCTTGATTTGACAGGGCAGACAACTTGGTATAAAACTCACCAATAGTTTAAGAATCTTGCATTCTCAAGGTCTTAAATTTGGTGGTTAGCATCTACATCTTGGATTGCTTGACAATATTAGTTCTCTCATAAACAGTTTGAAGAATTTCCCAAGCTTCCTTTGTCATAGTGTATTTGGAAATTTGTTTGAACTCTTGCATATCGATACCATAAAATATGACATACAGGGCTTTAGATTTTGCATAAACAACTCTCTCCTCTCTATTTGTCCACTCAACCTCAGGCTTAGGAATCTTTTTAGTATCAAAATCTACAATAGAAGCTTGTCAGCTAGTAAGAAAATATCTACATGCCTTTTCATCAACATACTTAATGTAGGCTTTCATTTTAGCCTTCTAGTAGGAATAGTTACCATTCTCAATCTTAGGGATTCACACTCTATCATCCCCAAGTATAGGTATCTCATCTTTGTACCTAAAGATTGGAACACTCACCTCTAAATTCTTCCCCTAAGAACTTGAGTAGTAAACACTTAATAATGTTTATAATTTAGTTTACACTCTCTCACAAAAATAGTTCATCAATGAACAGATTAGAATGCACTTACTAATTTCTCATCACATTTCTTAGACAAGCTTCAAAGCATACATCAATTTTGGCTTGCTAACATAGAAACTAAATGAATACAAAGTGACTCCTTGAAAATAACTATTACAATCACAATAATTAAAATAAAATCAATCAAAAATATGATTTCCAAAATAGCACACAGTTTTAACCGATCTTCCATATTCTAAGGGTTGATTTGATTCACTCAAATCCAATCCAATCTTCTAAAGCCAAAGATTGGTTTTCCATAGATGGACCATAGCATCTTCAATAAAACAACAGATTAATAGGTTCAAAGATTTCCTTCATTAAATTTTCAAACCAAATAAGACAAATATTTAACCATCTCAGTGGCATTCTACAATTGGCATTGCCGAGTGCCACTCAGCAACTATCAATTTATCATGCCTAAACATAAAAAATTAATTTTTTCTTAAAAAATGAAACTTTACCCATATAAGGTTGGATAGCTTGAAACTTGACGGTTGGAGTTTTTTTCCATTCACAAGTGCTTCAAATCCCAAGTTTAGAAGATGTGTATTTATCACTCTATATTAAGAGCTATCATTTATTTGTCTAATCCAATAGGTTTTGTGTAACACCCCAAAACCTGACCTAGAAGTTTTGACTAGATTTTAGAGGTCACATTGGCCACTGGAATGACCCACAACAAAATACCGATCAAGTTCCACAATTTCATTTCAAAAACCTCTTTTCCCAAACTTAATAAAATCAATATTAAACTTATCATTTATTTATCAATGTTACTTCAATCAACATATAAATTAATTTAAAATCAACTTAACAACTAATGTTTTAAACTTTGAAAACATATTGGATTAGCAAGTTGTTTATCGATGTTCAAACCAATGTATCAACAAAAAAACTCATCGATTCCCCATTTGATTGAAAACCATGAATGTAAAATCCAAATCTTGGTCCAAAAATTGTAACATAATAGACTACCAAACCAACGACCAAAACCCATGCGTAAACATAATCTTAGCTCAAAACCAAAAACCCATAATGTTACAAGTCTGAAAACAAATTACATACCACACTTCATATAACCTTACATATAATCCAACTAAAATTAATTTATATAAACCTTAGGAAAAAACTTATTAAACCAAACCAAAGAGATTAACTCTAAGACCTCTGATTCGCTAAGTCTGTGTCCTAACCACACAGGTTACCTGAAAAGGGATAAACTAAGGGATAGGCTACGAAGTCAGTGTGATTCTTAAACAAAAGTAAACGACGTAACAACAAACAGTCGATCAAATTTACAATTACCATAATCCAACTATAAACATAGATCATAGCAAATTGGCATATCATATTATTAAATTAACTAAACAAATATGCAAAATGTATTCATATGTAATATGGTGTAAAATCCCACATATCCAATCGCTACACACCAACTCCATCATCCATTCCACACCAGTAAGGGTATATTGAATCTTTTCTAACCTCTACACACCAGTATTTGGTTATTGTGGATCCATCCAGCCAATTCACACCATAATGTGGTCATTTGCCACTTGAATTATTGCAGATTTACCACCAAGTTATAATAATGTAGTAAAACTGCTAAATCAAACTTCATTCTCTTCATAACCAAACCCCAACCACAAATGCAAATGCAAACGCAAATAGCATTATGCATACGGATAGAAAGAATTGGAAATACTCATTTTCGGTTTCCATAATCAATAAACATATTTATAGCCAATTCAATTTAGCCAAAATCAGAATCATACTCGTATTTAATTACTAAGTAGAGGAAATAATAATATACCCAATTTCCATTTATCATATCATATAAGCACTTATGTGAATAATAAAATTTAATCTTAGGAGTACATATACATAAATAAATTCAAGCAATAACGGTGTCCCAAAAACTTCTACAGAGATGTAAACGAGCAAAAGATCACTCGGGGACCAAAACGAAACAATTTGCAAATAGGTAGAAAAAATTACAAAATAGGACCACACGGCTGTGTGGCCAGGCAGTGTAGGAAGGTCTAGACTGTGTGACAGGGTACACGGCTATTTGGCTGAAAGGCACACCCGTGTGACTGAGGTACACAACTATGTGAGCAGATCATGTAACTCCTTGTCAATTCATATGCATTGGAGACATGACCGTGTTGCTAAAAGACACGCCTGTGTGTGATCAAAAAAAATTTCCAACATGGGTCCCACGGCTATGTTACCCACTCCAAGCCATGTGACAAGAAAACCAGCCTAATTTCTAAAGCGGCACACGGCTGTATGGACCCCCCGTGTGCGGCACATGCCCGTGTGGTTCAAAAACCACCCCAAATCTTGCTACAAATCATGAAAATTGTCAACAAAATGACCTATAATTAGAGTGTTTAAAAAACACACCTGAAAGATGATTCCAACGCACAAAAATCAATCGATGCACCTCAATTAAACCGATCTGAAAACTCAATTTCACAACATGCTAAATCTAAAAGAATTTCGATCGAAAACATATATAAAAGAATCAAAGAAATTAATCTAAAACCAAAAGGAAATGACAATTTGTAATGAGGTTTGTGCAAGTTTACACAGTCATTCAAGTAATAAGTAAGTAAAATGAGTTATAGTCTATATAGGGGTTGTGCATGTTAATCGATTATTTGTAAAATTATAAATAACAATTTGATGAAAAACTCAATAATTTGGATGGTGATGATTAAACTAAGTAAATTAACTAGATGCAAAGATTGATCCCTGTGCAATTCTAATCTAGATGCAATTTACCTAAATGTATGGATGAATAGCTTTAGCAACAAAAACAATCAACATTAAATGGGCTAGGATAATTATATTAATAAATTCAATTTACTTTATCATACTTAATAATGTTCGGAAATACTTCCACAACAACTAGATCTTTCATGAGTTTGGAAACCAAATTAAGTCATTTCGGAGTATTTTACTTAGTTAAATATGCATTTTACTAATCATATTAACTAAGGGTTTCTTAGCATTTATGTAAGTTCACAAGGACATTTACGTTTACAACAATTTAATTACATAACCTAAAAACTACGCAAGGCAATAGAGCTAACTAAAGATATTACGAACCTCAACTTAGTTAGGTTTAAGGATCTAAATTGAGCATTGCACTTTTCCATTATGTGTTTACTAACCGTCGTCTGGTTAGGATTGTTCAGCTAATCGGAGTGCACCCAATTACATATGAATGAAATACATCATGATATTAATTGAAAACATGATTGACTGAGGCCTAAACATGTTAAACATGAATAAAATAAATATTATTGGATTAACATAATCATTCTAGCAAATAGGATTTAAAATATCATTGTTGATGTCAAAAACAATAAACTCAAAGCAAACATGATTAAAATAAAAAACAAGAGGAAAGAGTAAACTCTATTTAGTTCAGCAGCCTTTCAAATCTATTCTGATTGATGCACTCCTCCGTTTTGCTCGATGCTTCTTTTGCTAAGGAGTTCCTAAGGTGGCCAGTCAAAGAATGTTTTTGACAAAGCTTTTGCTGTTAAATGATGGAAAAGAGATGAACAGCTATGCAAAGGGGAGGAAAAAGGGAAATAGAATGTAGAGAAATGATATATGAGGGATGATTTGAGAAGTGATAGATGTATGGGATTTATAGGTGAAGGTAAGGGGTAGAGTTAGCTAAAAATAACATTTGAATTCCTTTTTTTTCTACCACACATGGCTGTCTATATTTCAAAGAGAAGGGGATGACTAAGTCTCCTCATTTTGAATACAAATCAAAGCTATTAATAGCCATAGGGTGGACGGTTTTGACAGTGAAGTAGTTGGGCTAATTTCTGATTATTTTCCAACTATAAGAACCTTCAATTAAATACCCCAAAGCTTGCTTTTGGGCTTCCATCTACTTGTGTCGAAACTGAGCTTAGTTCTCCCTTGTTGGATGATTTCTCAGTCCAATAATGTAGCAGACATGTCCATCTTTTAGCACCTCTTTTATTGGGTCAAATTATCAATCTCACGGCCCAAATTACATGGTCCTGTCATCCACATGAACTAATTTGTGCATGTCCATGTTTCATTCACATTAATCACATCTTCAATAGTCCTCCAACATAGTGAAAAATCACATATTAATAAATTAACATGAAATAATATAAAATATGTACAAAAAATTATGTAATTAAGCACAATTTCACATACTTTATAAATTCATACCCAATATTACTAATTAAGTAAAATTCACTTATTTTAATAACAGTAACTCAAGATTATCATATTTATTAAGTAAAAAGGTGGTAAAAATATGTAGAAAAACCCTATATAATTTCGAGTTTACACATTTATACTCACCCAATTCGACACTTGATTGAACAAAAACAAGAGAACAAATAAGGCAACTAAAAATTATTAGAACTTGAGGTATAATAATTAGCGGAACAAATAAGTAAAATCAAAGATCAAAGAAGATGGTGTCAAAAAGAAAACACAATGGCCAAAAAGAACCAGAATCTGAAATTGGAAAGGAAAAAAAATGAGAAGAGGGAGACTGATGAGAGAGAAAATGAGGGAAATGCGAGGGGGAATTAAGGAATCTCCTTTTCAAAAATAAAAAAAAATTAAAAAATATAACTAAATAAAATAAAATTTAACAAAACTTTAACCCATTAGATTTTCTTTAGAATTGAAAAAAAATTAAAATAATTTTCATTTGCACACACAGGGATTCAAACACAAGATCAAAGGGTAAGTTAACATCGTACCACTAAATTAGTAACCTCATTCTTGTCTCTCAAATACAAAGGAAAACATAAAAGTCTAACAGTAACCTCTGACTCACTTGCAACCCTTGATTCTTCTAACCCCATTTTCGGGATGTGACATTTTGCTTTAATACTAAAACCTTTATAATTTTAAGATGTCACTAATATAAAAATTTTAATATTTTTTTTTTCAAATAATGAAAAAAATCTCAGAATTAATTCGGAAATATCAACTACCTGCCTTCTGTGCTTCTTAAGTTTTTGTTGACATCGAATCATATGTTCAAACTTGATAATTTCTTCCCTTAATTTTTTTATAAAAAAAACTAAAAGTTAAAAGAAAAACTATAATAAAAATTAAGTATTTTAAATATATATATTTAGTTATATATTAACTTTGAGATAAATTCATTAATTTTTTATCTAAAATTAACTAATTACTATTATTTAGAAAAATTCTGATGGAAAAGAAATTGATTAAAATGTAAAAGTAAAAAAAAAAAACATCTCCAAAACTAAACTGAAATTTAAACATTTAACATTTATTTGTAAAAAAAAATTCTTAAAAGGAAAACAAAAAACAAAAGAGAAGATAAAAATAAAATATAATTATCATTAATAACATTTTGAGAACTAAGGCTCCTTTAAATGCAAAGACACCTTCTGTTCAATGAAATTCCAAGAGTAAAATGAACTTCCATTGAAACACCCCAAAGAGTTTGACGTGTTTGGCAGGACACCAGTGAAATATTTTAAATATACATTTTAATTTAACATTTTTAATAATTATTTTCTATTCTTCTCTCATTATCATAATTACGTTTAAATCTAAACATAAATTTCGTCGCGTATTTTACTCTCATTGTTACATTAATTAATTTCACTATTACAATTATTTTTAATCTCACCAAAACTAATTTTAACTCTCATCCAAAAGGAGTCTAAGAATCTAGGAACTTTAAATCCTATGTTCGAGTTATATACTGTGTAAATCACGGGTGATTTCTTAATTCATATTTATTCTAGTTTATGTCCTATTATATGTGGAGCCTTTTATGGATTCATTTTGGTTTAGGTCTACATGTATAGTAGTTATTAATTCAACTGTACTTTTAATTTTGATTATAATTATTGAGATGTATATTTGTATATGCAAATGCAATTGTATTTGTAACTTTTAAAAAAGTTTTATTTATTAATTGAAAAAATAAATTATATTAGAATATAACGTAATTTAATAATGTATATTTATGATTATTAAGTATAAAAAAATAAAAATAAATGGTAAAAATATTTAAAAAATAAAATAGTGTATTTTTAATCCAACCTTATAAGCGAATATATTTTAAATATGGGTTGGTATAGTTTTCCCAAAAGTAAAAATATTAGAGAAACAAATCTAATCAAATTCCAAGAAAATAAAGAATAACAATAATAATAATAAAATTCCTTAGCCACCTTTGTTTTCTTTCTAATTGTTTGCTTCTAAAGTCCAATCCAACTCTCGTGGCTGTCATTTGATCTCTCACTGTCAGTAGTAATACATTGGCATACGTTATCTTATTTATTTTTTAATTTAGTACTTAGCATCTCCTTCCATCTGTAAATATCTTATTTCGGCCCTGCTGATATTTTACTTTCTGAAATTCATGTTTATCACTAATTATTCAAGTTCCACCAAACAAAAAAAGAGGGTTAGAGCTGTAATAATCATCTCCTGCATAGAGCCCCTTCTCTATTGCTTTCAGGGTCCCATTTATATTTATGAGCTCCCCTCCATTCCAACTCCAACCAAATAATTTCCCGACTCTTGTCTGCTACAAATTGGTAACCAGTAGACCTTGGAAACCCCAAATTATTGTCCTCATAATCTCCATAATTATATCCTTCAACCCTGTCCTTGTAGCCGGTGATATGATGGGAGTAAAGGTTTTAAGCTTTTAACTGGTTTACATGGAATCTTTGTGGTGTGGGAAGCCATAGCTTCTATTTTTGCATTCTCACTCTCTGTTGTACTATGAAAGCCTTCCCTTTTCCTCCAATCACCAAAAGGAGATGCTTTTTAATGGTGTCTTTATCTTAGTTGGAAGTTGCTGACAGGCACATAACCCTAACTCTAAAGCCCCGTATCTCCCTTTAGTTAAAAAGCTGATCTACAAGAACCCAATGAAAGAAAGCATAAGCCCTCACTTTCTTTATATATCAGCTGCAGCTGCACCCATCTTTGCTTAGCCAAACCACGAGTTTCAAGCAAACAAGCCAAGGGATTTTAATTTTGTTTCATTCATCAGCAGCAAATGAGAGAGGTGAACTTTTAGTAACTCTTTTTATATAAGCTTTTGGGGATGATGCAAGCTAAAACAGCAATGGTGACCACTCTTTACCATCGACCGCACCGCCTTCTCCTCGATACGCAACCGAACGCATCGCCATCGCTACCGAATGGAAGCAGGACGCGCAACGCTTTCGCCAATGAAGCCAACTTTGACACCAACATGGTGATCATCCTAGCGGCTTTGCTTTGTGCATTGATATGTGCTCTAGGACTAAACTCCATTATGCGTTGCACTTTCCGTTGCGGCAGAAGGTTTGGTTTGGACGCCACGGAAGAGACCGCGGCGCGTTTGGCTGCCGCGACGGGCCTGAAGAAGAGCGCGTTGCGTCGGCTTCCGGTGGCCGTGTATGGTTCAGGGATGGATATGAAGGCTACTGAGTGTCCAATTTGCCTTGGAGAATTCATGGGTGGTGAAAAAGTTAGGGTGTTGCCAAAATGTAACCATGGTTTCCATGTAAGGTGTATAGATACATGGTTGCTGTCACACTCATCTTGCCCAACTTGCAGGCAGTCATTGTTGGATCAGGCAACTAGCAGCAGTGATGGTGCAGTGGAGATCGAAAACGGAATCCGACCACATGGAAATTCTTCAGGAGGACAACAAGCTGATGTACCAGTTCCTGCAGATGAGGTTGGTTGATACTGGTCTTAAAATAGTTCTCCAACCAGATGAGAGAAAAGGGGACCTTAGAGTAGTTTTTCTAATGTTTCTTTTGGCATTTTTAAAGTTAGGTTTGTTTATGCATATGCATAGAGAGAACTATTTGATACTTATATGAGGGTTTGCATACAAATTCATGTCCAGTTGTATGTGATTGTAATGAGTTTATTAGGAAATATAAAAAGATGAATCATGAACCAGAAAATGGAACAGAGGGACCTCCTTAATTTGAGTTTGGGCAGGGATTTTCTCCTTTCTAATATTAATTCCAGAGTTGGCCTATCAGACTAGATCATTTAGCATGAGTATTTGTGCTGAAATCCTATGTTACATAGGACTCAGGTGTGAATGTCAAATACATATATAAATATGTGTATGACACGAGTATGTTCAGTTTTTCTGCACAAAATATTTTTCTAAGTATTTGGAGGATCTCATATCTTTCTTTCTGTATATGCTTTAAACAAGTGTCCTTCACAAAAATGAAGATTATAAGTAACTTAGTTGCCAGCTGAACAATAATTAAAGTCTTACAGATGGAGAGCTTTGTTCATTGCAAAGCATCTAGGCACTTTGAAAGCAAGCCCTTGCTATCTAGAATGGTTCTTAGCCTAAATCCATATGACATTTGATTTGAAGTGCACTCATGATGATGAAATATATTTCTACATTTATCAGTTAGCATTAGTTCCAAAGTCATTTTCATTTTCCATTTTGCTCCATCAGTAACTTTCTTTATTAACAGTCCTCACTGGAATATTACTATATATATATATAAACAAAGGGATCTTTCAGTCCCTCAAACACTTCGTTTTCTTGCACTAAACCCAATTTGACACTTTTCACCTAATCTCCAACTAGACTATATGTATAGCTACTAGTGGTCTAGTGGTAATAACATATGTAATTTCGAGTTTCATTCAGCATGAGATCTAAGATTTGAATATTATATTAGAATTTAGTTCCTTAGTTATGTTTCACCGATTTTTTTTTATTGAAATATTCATATTCAACCCTAGTATCCGATATCCTCCAAATACATAAAAAAGAAAAAAATACATTGAAAAGCTTGTGTCGAACACATATCAAACATAAACACCCAAATTGAAGTAACATAGGAGTTGGTATGATTTCTCAAGCACTTAGAAAGCACAACAGAGAAGTGTAAAGGGGCAGTTCACTTATGATAATGTTAGGCATATGGAAAACACGGAATCAACCATTTCTGCTCATGGAATGGAATCTTAATACTTGAAAACTCATCTTTTCTTTTACCTCAGTTTCGGCCAGTGGGCCTTCAGTGCCACACCCTTCATTGGTGAACCACGTGACTCTCAACTCAACATTATCTTAGTATTGAAGGAAACCCCTGTATGCAACGATGAGGACATTTTCATGAGCATCTTTCATATAAATTGGACCACCCTCTTCCTTTCTCTTTCATTGATTCCAGGGATTGCAGATGGAAGCTTAGCTTTGGCGTTTGTTTTACGTATTTATGCCCACAAACACATTGATCACCAGCATTTTAGCATTAGTGACAATTCCATACAAGGGACAAAAGGGCTAACTGTGTGGTACAATTTTTTTTTTTTTGTCAAGGAAGCACTTCATTGAAGTAAGAAAGCAACCCAAAGGGATTGAAATTGACATGGAATTATGCTTAATTGGAGGATTATTACAAATTGATTAGTGGCTTTAATCCTGTAATAAGTTCAAATACCTCCATTTTAAATAGTTGCCTAAAAACTGTTTCCATCCAAATTTGTGGTAGGGATTCAAGTACATCAGATTTTTGAATAATATTGCTTGGAAAAAGGTAAAAACACCTCTTTGGTCCCCCTCAATTTCAATATTGAGCTAATTGATCCCTTTTAAAAGAAGCAACAACTTACTCCCAATTAAATTTAAAAGTGAGCAGCTAAGGATAATTAATTATAGTGTTTAGTTTTTGTGTCAATTCATCCTACTTTTGATTGGTCTAATAAAAAAAATTAACCTTCAATGTTTATAAATCACATCATTTTGATCCTGATTCTAAAAAAAAACTAACAAATTTAACCCTCATTGAATATCAAGTAAATCTAGAATTAAGACTAAATTTACAGAATATGTAAATGTTGAAAGTTAAATTTATTAAATTTTTAGAATTAAGACAAAATTGATAAAATGACGAGTCTAGAAAAAAAAATTTACCTTAGAAAAAAAAAACTCTTGAAGAGAATCCGTATCTTTCTATACACCAGAACAATTTCTTATAATGTCCACAGCTAAAACCTCGACAATAGCATCTTGGCAAGCCATGAAAAACACATGTAAATTAAGGGCATACCAGATAGAGGCAGTGATTCCTGATTGATATATATTAAGGCATATTGTTGATAGCATACAGTTCCTTATATAAGCAATCAAGCTTTTAGAGTGAAAAGATGAAATCAGATTCTCTGACCATCTCATTCTTTTTCCTGTTTGTTTCATTCAATCGTTGGGGGTCAAAGAAATTGGCATCCAAGTGGGAAAATTTCAACTGTAATCAACAGTCATTCGTATTTTATTGCAAAAGAAGTATAACAAATAGGCAACCTTCCAAGGAAGCATATCAACTCATGGAAAATGTTGCATTATTTAGGAGTGTAGAATCAATTTGTTGTTGTGGAACTATCATAATTTTGGTAAAGGATATTGAGGCCTGAGTCAAGTTGTTCACTTAAGATGATAAGCATTTTATGGTAATAATAACCGATGAAAAAAATTTTATTGGACACAGGCTTTCAAAATAAAACAAGTTAACTTGTTAAGTTGCACAAGTTGAAAGTAGAAGCTCCTGACACTTTTTTTGTAGAGCTGGCAGAACAAGCTTGAATCCAAAACCTTGTCTACGTTGATTCAATCTAAGTTTGAAAAAGTTCAAGCTTATAATAGATTCGAGTCTAAAAAAGTTCAAGTCTATAAGAATTTGAATTTGAGACTGATTTGGTCCATGCTCAAGATAAATCCGACCAAAAGCATGAATTTATAATTGATAAGTTATAATATACATTAATAATTGTTAGAAGTTGTGTGGTCTAAATTCTTGTTAAAATAAATACTAGCAAAACACTGGACTAGGGTTGCAACTGAGGTACGGCACATGCTGCACAAGTAAAATCCGTATAGAACGTCCTCTATTTGATGTTGATTAGAATAAAATCTTTTAATCTTACTGTATTACTTTTATTTGACTTTTATTAGAATAAGAATTTTAAACAAATAAATAGACGTAATTATCTCTCTTCTTGTATCATTTGAATTCAACATAGTGAATTTTCTTCTCCTCTGAATTTTCTTCTCCTCTTTCCCTGATTTTTTTTTCCCAAAAGAGTTTCCATGTAAAATTCTATGTGTTCTATTTTTTCTCTCTTTCTTTACAGTTCATTATCATTATGGACATTCTATTTTCACAATAATTAATATAATTATATGATATAACTTAAAACAAAAATAAAGTAAAAATAAAATAAATTATAATTATAATTATTTATTTTATGAAAATGTATTCAAATTTTTATAGTAAAAGTAATTAAATAATAAATTTTTATGTTAAAATTATAAGGTGAAATAAAAATTTTAAAACATCAATAATTAATAATAAACTTTAATTGTGATTTATAAGGTGTTAAAGTAATTAATAAAATTTAATAAGATCATGAATATGCAGGAAGGATTTCATTTGTCTCAAGTTTTTTAAAATTCTAAAAATGAAATTAGTTATTTGAATAAATATAAATTTAAAATTTGTGACTAATTTCAAGAAGGATTTTAATAGTTCAATTTTTTTTTAAAATTTCACTTAAATAAGTGGTTTCAAAATTTCTTATAATTTTATTTGATTTAATACACATGGTCACACCGTAAGATTAAAAGTTTAAACTTCAAAAATTATTTTTATTTAATTATAATATAGACTTTTTAAATTTTATTTTATTAAAAGTATTTATATTTTTTATAAATATAATGATATCCATATTAGATTTTAAAAAAATTAAATTAAATATAATTATTCTTATTTTATAATTATTTTAATTTGTAAAATTCCAATTAACTTAAATTTTCCTAAATCAATTATTCATCCTAGTAAAACAAGTAAAAATCCTAGCATTTTGAATGGATGAATTCTATAATGATATAAATTAAAAATTTGTTTGATAAGTAAAGAAAAAAATATCCAAATAGAATATATTAATAAAAAATGATATTTTGAAATTCATTGTAACAATCTAATTTTTAATGGTGTTGGAAATGGCGGTTTTGAAATTTCATTTATTTTGAGTACGTAAATATTAAATATTAATATTTGCTAGATTAATATAGAAATTTATTAAAGTTTGGTTTAGTAATTTTGTCAAATTGATAGTTAATTAAGGTATAGGGATTAAATTATAAAATTTTATTGCCATAGATTTTTAAATAGCTAAGGGTTCCAAATGGTAATTAAACCATTTTATTATATCAAATAGTGGAAAGTTAAGTTGTCATCCACTAATTTTAGTTAAACAATGTTAATGATTAATTAATTAAAACTTAATTAAATTAATTAAGATTAATTAACTTATAATTAATGTAACACCCCAAACCCGGCCTAGACGTTATGGCCGAATCTGGCAATGTCACATGGTAGCGTTTGAAACTAATTTGTTATGATAAAATAATTTTCATTTATCTACTCTTGTTATCTCTAAAATCGTTACTTATTTAGTCAATCGTTTTAACAAGTTTCGTTGCGGAAGCTTTTAAAAGTCGTTTTGTGTAAATCGTGTGCTTAGAGAAAATTTTGCCTTTTAAAAATTGAGTTTTTAAACGTCTAGCAGTTATAAATCCATAAAAAGAAATAACCCAATTTAAGTAAAAGTCTCAGAAATTCCGCAATTTACATTTAAAATTAACCTAGAAAATACTTAAGAATTAAATACCAAAATTGAAGTCAAATGGTTTATAATATGTGTGGCCACCATCGAGTCCTCTGCTGAATCGATCCGTCAAATCTGGGGATTACCTGTGCCCATTTAAACAAAAGGGTGAGTTTATGAAAACTCAGTGTGTAATCCCTATATAGAACAAGCAGACATCATGCAGTCACAATCTGGGCTTAAGCCCTTTTAGTATAGAAGCGGTCATGCATTAGGGCCTTGGCCCATTGCAAAATCAGTAATCAGTACAGCATCAGATATACAGTCACAAAATCCTATCCAGCCAGCCTCCACACACCATCTCCGTCCAACCCTACACTCCATGTGGGGATATATTCAACCCACCCATCCCTACACTCCAAAAAGTACCGAATGTGGCACTAAACAGTGGTTTGCAGCTGAGCTGCCAGTAAATTAGGCCGAGGCCTTTTAGTAAACTTCCTTCATACAATATCAATCCTCTATCCCAATGCAATGCAACATACAGTAATGACATGCTATATCATGGCAACAGTGCATACCATATGAAGTCATTAAATATCATCACACTCGATAACATGCAAATATATATACATAATAGTCATATAGGCATTTCAGTCAAATAGGGGTCTATGTAGTGCTTACTGATCCTAAAGTAGGTTCATAGTTGACTTGGGCGACCCGTGCAACCTTAGCAAACATTTCAGTAAAATGGGTTTACACGCTCATGTGGCTTGCCTATGTAGAGCCACACGGCCCAAATTGGCCTTAGCCGTATGGCCCACACACCCCAAATTGGTAGAGCCCGTGTGTTGCACACGGCCTACCTGGCCATCACATAACCGTGTTTGGTGCGCACGGCCTAGCTTGTCACTCACACTCCCGTGTTCTATTATACGGCCTACCACACAAGCGACTATACACTATGTGTCGTCGACAGTGAGGTTGTCGGCTTTTGTTAAAACCTCGTTTTCTATGCAATTGGGTACACACCTGTATCAATTTCACTTCTAACTCAACCACAAGTATTCCAGAACCTAAAATCGACAATTTTGAGTCCATATCAGTCTTACTTTGTATTTAATTAAAATCCTGAAACCAAAAATATTCACCCAAAAAGCGATGAACACTTACCGCAAAACTTCGAATCGATTCCCTACGAACCAGTACGAAGGAAGCCTTAAACCCCACAATTTGTTGCTGTCAAATATGGAAATTTGGCCATACGGCAAAGAAATAGATTACCAAAGTATTAAACTCCACTTACCGAACAACCAGGATTATACGCAGCACAACAAAAGAGGTGAACTTGAGTAAAATCACACAAAAAACGAGGGGGAGGGAGAGATGGAATTTTGGCAAAGAGAGGGGAGAAGAGAACAGAATTTGCAAAAAAGAAAACTGACAGAAAAATTCTGATAACCCTCTATCCTAACTCCCATTACTTTTCTGCATCCAACACCCCACTAATCAGAGTCTAACACACACGGTCTATCACATTGCTATGTGACGTCGACAGTGAACTTTGTTGGAAAATGGGTTTGGAAAATGCATTGGAAAATAAATTTAGGGAAAATTAGAGTTTTAAAAGTTTTTCCAAAACAAGATATTGGTTGTGATACCTAACGTAATAAATACTTAATCAAAATTGTACATTTTCAATTCATCTAGGATGAGTGCTTCAACTGAGTAGTCTTCTCTGCTATCCTCAAGCTCAAGTTTGTCAAGTGTGGGCTCACTTCGAATTAGAAAAATTTTCACAAAAATTACCAATAGGGTAATTTTTCAAATTATCTGAACTTTTGGGTTAAGTTGTAAATCAGAAAAATATCTCTAGAAATTTTCTAAAAATAATTTCTTTAGAGAATTTTCTCTTTGCAACTTTCTTTTGAATTCAAGTGTGTGTTAAAATAATGACCTAAGGCTCTCTTTATGTAGGGAGAGTTTAGAGAGTTCAACTATGATTAAATTTAATCACTTTAATAGTAAATTAATATAATATAAATATTAGATTAAATTTAATATTAAATCTTATTAAAATAATAGAATGTTTTTCCACAAGATAAACATTAAAATTAATTTAATATTAAGATGATCACTTTAATTTTAAATTAATAAAATATGATTAAGATAAGTATTAAATTTAATTTAATATTAAAATATTAAAATAATATTATTTTTGAAATAGTTAATCTAAAATCAAATTCTTTGGTAGAGTCTCAGTAGGAGTGTAACTCTTCCACTATTCAACTACAGAAGACCAACCGTTGTCAGCTACCAAGACGCCACCATTGCAACTGCCGGCACCACCATGTCCAGTGATGCAGGTCAAAACCCTTACGGCACCCTGAGTCTGTTCGGTCTAGGTTAGTGACGACTCAACCGATCCGGTCTAGCCACCGGTTAGATCGTCGGTTCAGTTTCACATACCGGGTCTAGTTCGACCAATTTTTGGGTATTGGTCTCGGTTCTTGAACTCCCAGTCCCAACGATCTCATGTCTAATTTTCAAGTTCAATTACCCATTAGGTTAATTGTTTGACTTAAAAATTATATTCCAAAAAGACCATATTAATTTTGACTAATTTAATTTTACTTTATAAAAATTAATTTTCCCAAAAATCACTTAGATTTTCCAAATTAATTTTTCAAGAAATTTATTTAATCAAATTATCTAGTTGAATAATTCTCACAACCACCTAATTTAATTCCACACCAAATAAATCGACTCAATTAAATTATTTCCAAATTCATAGAATTTTATTCTAATTCAAATGCAGTCCAATCGGGCTTTTGTTGAGCTAGCGAAAGGACCAATCAAACGTATACAATTAGGCTCTAGTAATTATAATTATGTCCAAAAGTATTGTTTCGATAATTCGTAATTACTTAATCATGGAGTCAGTCTAAAAGAAGTACCATGATTGAAAACTCTTTATTGTATACTCTTTACGAAAGTAATTCATCCAACTGCTTTGTCCAATGACCTCATCATGTGTGTGTTTCGCTCATATGATATCCTTGATTCCTTTGAGTTAAATCCGTTCACTTAATACAATCCTATTTTATCTCATTGTCACCATTGTGTCTTCTTAATGATTAATATGGTCACTGTCAACAAATGACTGGTGATAAATTGCTCGTTCGAGAACGAGCAACCCATGCCCACGTTCCATATTTAGAGCATAAGCCTCCACTTATATCAAAGCACATGAGTTACATACACATGGTCAGTGACTAACTTAGGATTTAGGTAAACCACACCATGAACGTCACAAGTGAATTGATTCACAAATGGATTCAGAATTAATTCATCTTGAGTCTAGTCCAACGTATCATTCTACCAATGAATACTTCTATGCCTCTACCTGTAGAGTCAACTGCTCTGATAGCCAAGACTAGCCATCTCTCCAATTGGAATTGTAGTCGACATAATAAACCTCATCAGTATTTGAATCAAATGCTCACTTTGATTCCTTTACGGGATTACAGAATTGTTTAGATTATTTACTGAAGTAAGTTGTCTTTCTCACAATGTAAACGTTCTTACAATACCACTTATCTTTAGTTTGAACTTAGACAATCAATAAGCTAATATTTATTTGTCATAATTTCTCTATGCATACAAAATATAAAAGACAATCAATGAACTTAGATTATTCCTCTTGTGTCTTCTCATTTTCTTGGTATTAGCTATTGCAACACTGTTATCACAATATAATGTTATAGCTTTTTCTATATCAAGAATAACTTCAAAACCAATTAAGAACTTTTGAAGTCATATTGCTACTTTCGTTACCTCAAAAGCAGCCACATACGTAGCCTTCATAGTAGAGTTAGCAGTGTAAGTTTGTTTTACACTTCTCCATACTATGGTTCCACGACCTAGAATGAATATATTTCCCGATGTCTATTTCCTCTAATCTTTACAGGTTTGGAAGTTCAAGTCTATATATCCAACAGGAGTAAGGTTCTCCCTAGAATACATAAGCATAAAATCCCTAGTATTTTTAAAATGCCATAATATGTGCTTTACAGCTTACCAATGCCTGAGACTTGGATTCGTCTGATATCGACTAATCATTCCTACTGCAAAATAGATATATGAACATGTGTAAAGTATCACAAACATAAGGCTTCCAACTATCGAAGCATATAGAACCTTACTCATATGCTCTCTTTTTTCCGCTGTCTTAGGTTAGTCATCTAAAGAAAGATGAAAACTTGATGTAGTCGGCTGAACGTTTTGCTGCGTATCGATCATTGCAAAACGTTCTAGTACTCTATCAGTGTATGAAGCATGGGAAAGCTACTGTTTTATTCTTTTGATCCCTAAGGATTTCAAATTCCAGGAATATAACTAGCTTCACCCAAATCACAAGAATATAACTAGTTTCACCCAAATCATTTATACTAAACTATTGAACTAACCACAATTTAACCAATGACAATTCTCCTACATCATTTCTGATAAGTAGAATATCAACGACAAATAAAACAAGACCACATTTCTATCCTTTATATGTTTATGAACAAAAGGTTCATCAACGTTTTGCTTAAATCCAAAAGTCTTGATCTTTTGATCAAATCTTTTATTACATGAGTGGGATGTTTGCTTAAGTCCATAAATGGATCTTAGTAGTTTGCAAACATTTTGCTCATTTCCTTTGACAATATAGTTAGTGGATTGAGTCATGTAAATGGTCTCATCAAGATAGCCATTCAAGAATGATGTCTTGATATCCATTTTCCAGATCTTGTAATCAAGAGTAGCGATAATAGATAAGAGTATGTAGATAGACTTAAGCACGGTTACTGGTGAGAAGGTGTCATTGTAATCGATGCATTCTTTCTGTATGTAGTCTTTCCCTACAAGTCTAGCTTTGTGCGTTTCCACTTTCCCTTCTGCATTTCTTTTCTTCTTGTACATCAACTTACACCCTATAGGTTTAATCCCCAACGGTAATTCTACAAGTTCCCGTACCATATCAGATTTCATAAAATCCATCTCTGCATCCATGGCCTATTTCCAGAGCTTGGAATCAACGTCTTACATAGCCTCATCGTAAGTGAATGGATCACCATCCTCATGATTGGCTTCTGTATTGTAAATACTACCATTATAGATGAAGAAGTCTGATTTTTTAGAAACTCTCCTACTACGACAGATTCCCCTATGTTGTTGACTATTTGTAGGTCTTTCTACAACTTTCTCGAGAATTAAACCTGGTGATTGTTCTACCACTCTTGAAAGTTACTCGAGTACCACTTTACTTTGAAGCTTAAATTTATCCACGTAGCTTTCCTCGAGGAAAGTAGTATGAGTAGAAACTTTAATCGTATTATCTTTTAGATTGTAAAATAATCCTCATTTTGTTCCTTTCGGATATCCTACAAATATGCACAATTCTGTTCGGGCATCCAAATTCTTTGCATCCTTATCCAAAACTTGTGTTGGAGAACCTCATATTCTAAAGTAATTTAGAGCAAGTTTCTTTCTATTCCATAGTTCATAAGGTGTCTTACAAGCAAACTTAATTGGCACATTATTTAGAATATAGCAAACCGTTTGTATCGCCTATCCCTAGAAGGAAGTAGGACGTTGTGAATAGCTTAACATTGAATGAACCATGTCAAGCAAGGTTCTATTCCTTCTCTTAGCTACACCATTCTACTGTGGAGTGCTCGGTATAGTTAATTGCGATAAAATCTCATTCTCTATGAGGTATCCTAAGAACTCGTCAGACAAATATTCCCCTCCTCAATCAAACCAAAGATTCTTTATGGATAAACCTAAATATTTTTCCACTTCTGCAAGAAAATCTCAAAATTTATCAAAGGGTTCACTTTTATGATTCATTAGATAACACATCCATATCGAGAATAGTCGTCGATAAAAGTCACGTAATAATCATAACTTCCTCGAGCATTAATGCTCATGGAACCATATATATCAATGTACACAAGTTCTAAAGGTTGGTTGGTCCTTGTATCTTTCATATTAAAAAACATCTTAGTCATTTTACCTTCCAAGAAAGATTCACATTGCCTAAGACTAATTGCCTTAAGCATACTATCTTTCACGACTTTAGTGATTCTTTTTTGGTTAATATGACCAAGTCTTAAGTGTCCTAAGTACCTCTCATTAGAGTGATAAGTTTTAAGCTTTTTATTGAGTATTTCAGTTTGAAGTATCGAGTAGTTATTTGGTTTGATAAAGTAGAGATTGGTTTCCATCCATCCATTACAAATTAAAGAATAATTTCTGTTAATAACAATCCCTTTATTGAATGTCACGGTATAACCGTCATAAAATAAACATGCTACAAAGATTAATTTCTTCTTAAAATAAGGTAAATAAAATATGTTCTTTAAAACAATCTTCCTAAAATTATCAAAATATAAAACAACTTCTCCCACTATTTTGGCTGAAACATAGTTCCCATCTCTAATCCGTAACGAGAGGCTCTTGTCACGTAAACTTCTCATTTCGTTGAACCCTTGTAAAGAAACACACACATGGTTAATGGCTTCAGAATCAATAGCCCAGTTGTCAATTGATTCTTCCACTAAGCAAACTTTAACTACAAAAAGTTCTACTTCGTTGCCCTTTTTGGCTAAGTAATTCAAATACTCTTTTTAGTTTGATTTAAATATCCTTTCTTGTTACAGAAGAAACATTTTATCTTTTTAAGATCTTTTGACTTCTTAGCCTTCTTCCTATCCACATGAGGTGGAACCGAAGACTTAGTCGGTTTCTTCTTTCCTTTAGCTTTCTGCTTTCTTTTAGAGGATAAGGGACCCACAGCTAAGTTTGCTTTAGGTTTCTTCTAAACCAACTTACCACCATTCAACATCAACTCATAGGAATGTAATTCCTTCATAAGTTGAGTAAAAGTAAGTGCCTTATTCCCCAAGTTGTAAGCGACCCTAAAACCAGCAAACTCCTTAGTCAAGGATTTGAACACTATTTCAATCTAAGTGTTCACGTCTAGTTCAGCCCCATTGTCCTCCGCATCCACAAAGAATCCCATAAGCTTAAGAATCTGTTCTTTAACCAGAGTGTCAGCTTTTTGTTGAGAATTCATCAAATTTGTAATAGTGGATTGTCGAGCCAATGTGACTTGGTCTCCGAGCAAATCCTCCAAATTTGTCATGACCTCTTTTGCAGTACGAAAATTCTCATGTTGCTTTTACAACACACGACTCATGCTCGCTAACATATAAGATCGAGTAATCGAGTCAAAATCTCTCCAATGATTTTTCGCTTTGGACTGAGCTTCAGAAGGGCACGTTTTGTCAAGAATGAATTTGTGTTTCTCACAACCGAGAACTATTAGCAAGTTTCGTTTCAATTCTCAAAAGTTATCCCAATTTAATTTATTCCCAGTAAGAATACTAATAAGAGGAGTAGAAGACAAATTTGAACTAAAAAGAATAAAGATTCACTAATTATTATATTTGTATTAAGAAAATATTTTTCATTTCAGCAACATATCAAGAATGCAGTATGATGCATGCGTCTTATACTAAAACCTTGAAAAAATATTTTTTTCAATGCTATGATAATTTTCACACCCATCAACCATGTCACCTTAGGGTTCCATGATTAACTAGCAAGAACGTGGATTACATCCAATCAATTTATGAATCTTAATTCCTAAGACTCTACATGAACTAATGACCTTTTAACATTTAGCCATCATCTCTAGCTTACATATTATTTTACGGGAAACTATTTAATAAGAGATGATCTTGAGTGTGTAACCATTAACTTAACATCCACATGATCATGCTCTTATTTGTGAGTCATCTTAGGACAATCTCTTTGAAAATCATACATGACTAGTTTTTTTTAAAAGAAAATCTCATTTAGTGAATCCACATGAAAAAATTTACCTTGGGGTGTGGCTAGGGTAAGAACCAATTTGAAATTTTATCATGCTATCACTTAGGGACCACCAATAGAGGTCGTAGGTCTTGTTCAAGGACCTTCTCCCACTCAATATTTAAAAAACATGCAAGGTTTTTTATTCCAAATTTCAAGAATGATCATACAATAGTCCTAGTGGCATTATTACCTAATCTAAATGACATGCTTCCAATAAATGCATGGCATACTATGGCAATTTTATAATATTCACATTCATTCACAAGAATCAATCGATCAATTATAAAAACAAACAATTTTGATTCTCTACAATTTCTCTTTTAAGGGAAAAACCGAAGAAGTGAATGTGAACCATGCATCAAGTAAGGTCCTAGGAAAGAGAGGTGAGTCAAATTTGACTACTTAAAAACCAAGTCTTCCTAGCTAGAGCAAATCCTAAACTTGCACATTCTCATTGCCACACTTCTTATTTTTTAAACGATCAACTGTGGACCATTTCATATATATATCACAATTATAACATTACATAATATAAATATTATAAACAATTATAAAAACAGATATATAATGAGATACATAATTAAAATAAAATTGTCAACCAATGTTTTCATGGTTCTATTTCTAGAAAATAAATAAAATTACATAATTTTTCGCCACAATGCATTCATTGGGTCTTTAACCCTTGTCGCATCTTTTTCTCGTAATGGACTCTTTTTGAAAAAATTACATTGAAGTCCTATCTTCTTTTCCGGCTCACAAGAATTTTATGAATTTTTTTTTAAAAAAAAACCCTATGTAGAGATGATAGTCCACGGTCTATTTCTTAAGAACCACAACCTTGGCAATAAAAATAATTATTTAACAAATATATAATATTGCATTCATTCCTATATATAACTCAAAACATGCATAAGATCTAAAGAATGTCACTTTCTATATAATCAAATCATTCAAAAAAAAGATAAAATTATTTTCATTATTTTTTTATACTTATAGATAGAACATAACCTGGCTCTGATACCAATTTTTGAAAAAATAAGTTTGGAAAACACAACAAAAAATGAATTTAGGGAAAACCAGAGTTTTAAATTTTTTCCAAAACAATATATTAGTTGTGATATATAAAGTAATAAACATTTAATCAAAATTGTACCTTTTTTATTCGTCTAGGATGAGCGCTTCAAGTGAGTAGTCTTCTTCGCTAACCTCAAGCTCTTGTTTGTCGAGTGTGGGTTCACTTCGAATAAAAAATTCAAAAAAATTACTAGTGAGGTAATTTTGTAATTTTTCTAAATTTTTGGGTCAAGTTGTAAATCAGAAAAATATCTATAGAAATTTTCTAAAAATAATCTCTTTAAAGAATTCTCTCTCTACAATTTTCTCTTGAATTCAAGTGTGTGTTAAAATAATGACCCAAGGCTTTCTGTATATGGAAGTTAATATTCTTTTGGAAATAATATAATCTTTAATATCTTCCATGATTTACTCTAAAAAGTAAAAAGGAATTATTCTATTTTAATATATAATATTAATAAAAGGAATAAAATCTATGATTGTGTAAAAGAATGAGTAAGAAAATCAACGTAGGTCTAGCAACCAAAAGTTTGTATTTTCTCTAAAAATGTTCAAAGAGTTTTGTTCTTCGTGTTTAACTAGGTGGACTATGTAGAGGACAGGACGCTTTTGTTGTGGCTTGGTTTGACATAATTTAAAGGAATCCAACCAACAACATTATTCATTATTCTTCAGTTTTTAAAAGGTATATCTTCAACCCTTTTTCAACCCAACTCGTTCCTCATACATGGATCAGTGGCTGATGATCGCTGAAAATTTTTTTTCCACTGCGCGCGGGTCATACCGGCTATCCAACAGTTTGAATAGTAGGTATCCTCTATTTATTTTCCATAAGTGATATTATGCAAAGTATGTGGGTTGGTTGTGAGATTTCGGTTTAATTTGTTTTGGATCTGTTTAGATGAAAATCTTGATATAAACATTCCTCCGATGATTCGAGAGTCATAGAAACTATTCCTTCGTTGAGGTAAGTGATCAAACGCTTTATCTGTTTGTGGTTGAATATTCTAATTGAGTAAGAGTCAAATTTTGATTCGGATTCGATGTTTTGTGCTAATCGACTTGTTTTGGTGTTGTTATAAAATTTGGAATTGCTGTTGTTATGTTGACATCGCGACATAGTCAAGTGTGTGACTAAAATCCTGAAAAACAGTGAACGGTGTGAAACTGAAAACCTTACTGTTGATGCCACACGGTCGTATGCTTGGCTTTGTGCCAGGTCATATGGGCCCATTTTGAGTAAATTAGGTTAGGGCCATTTTGAAATGCGTTTTGAGGTCAGCTAATTTGTAGAGACTGTTAAGTGATATGCATGATTCTGATTAATGAAATCTGTGGTTATGTTATTGTATATGTAATTTCTGAAAGCATGCTAGTCGTATAGATTATGTAACTGGTCTGAAACTCTGAGGATATTATTAGTATGTTTCCAACGTGTAAGCATGTCTGATGCGTGTGCACCTGAATATCTGGTTAAGTCATTGTTGCATGTGCATTGTGTTGGGTTATGATATGTGATAGAAGAAGTTCCGGTAAACATGTTTTGCATATTTCTGTATCTGGCAGTTAAACATTGCATATTTCTTATTCTGGCAGGCTACCACACTATATTTGGTAGCTTGATTGCATATTTCTATACAGTGACATATGATCACTAATTTGGTGGGGTCGGAAGGGTATTTTACCTTAATTGGTGTGTTGGGATTGACAAAAATGGTGTGTAATGGATGGAGGTAGGATCTGTATCCGATTTGTTTAATTTGTTGCATTGCATAAAAATGCTATGCCATACGTGTCTGTTCAGTTATTGAATATGTATGATTTTCTTATATCAGTTATGTGCATGAGGGCTGAGTTACACACTAAGCTTTGTAAGCTCACCCAATAATTTGACTTCTCAAGTAATTAATGGATTTAGGATTGGGCGACGTGCGGGAGCTCGGATTGGTTTCTCGTATAATAAAAAGACGGCTCATGATTTTAAACTAATTCTGGACTTTTTGAACTATGTAAATATTTTTGGACTTTACTTTTCGGTTTTTTTTTGTTGGATTTGGTATTTATTATCTTTAAACTTTAAAGTTATATGTTTTCATAAACTAGAGTTACGGTTTTCAAAACTCACTTCTCTGAAATTTCTACTGCAAATCTAGGTCATCAATTAAGTAATTATTTGTAAAATGAGCAACTTCAAACGCGAATTTTTTAAAAACTAGAAAGAGGTTTGTTAAAAATTAACATTTTAGATCACACAATTATTAAGGCTAATTTTTGAGTTCTTAAAAGAGTAGTGTGATCCCTCAAGATCCAGTCGTAACGTTTAGGCCGGGTGGGGTGTTATAGGGTTTTTATTTTAGTAAATTTTTAACAAGGCACGTTATCTATCAATAAACATCTAAGTGGGAGTGTTATAAATATTTTATTATTATGTGGATATCCATCAAGATAAGTTTGATATACTTTAAGACTCTAATGCTCATTAGAAATAGAGTTTTATTTCATTATATTACTTATGTCTATAAATATAGATTTTGGAGAAGCATTATATACATTCCCAAATGATCAGTAAATATCTTTTTATTTTTCTATTTTTTTATTTCATACAAATATCTTTTTATAAATTATAAATTTTCGATTTAAAAAATTCTTAAATTTTCTTAATTTGTAATGATTTTAAAATATTTGCATAAGATAAAATATTACCATGTAAATAATTTTGTACACATAAAATTACATTAACAAATGTTATTATAGCAAAAAAAAAATTGTTATTTATCATTAATTAACGGACAAATCATTCAACTAATTTAAACAAATTTAAAAGTGGAAGCATTTAATTGTTTAAAGAAAATCAAGGTCAAACTGACTTTTATTATTTTAATTGAATATGGGCTTTAATTGAAAATCAAGCATTTTACGGGTTTTTTACTAATATAATTTAAAAAAAAAATACTGAAATAGTATAGGGCAAAAAATATTGACAAAAATGGTATAGATCAGGGTGGTGTTGCCTATGGCAATGGAATGACCACCTTGGGTCCCACCATTTTCTGTTAAAAAGAAAAAAAAGTTAAAAACGGAAAAAAATAAAAAGCTAAAAAAAAGAGATTGTGTGGGTCCTAGAGGTGGCACCGGTGTTGCCTCTGATAGAGGCGACATCGATTGTGCCTTTGGCAGAGACGGCACCGCCCCATTATAAAATCTAGTTTTGGAAGCAAGAAGAAGCAGCAACTCAGGAAGCAAGAAGCACTAAAATAGCCATTGCGGTGCCTGCAATTTTAAAATAAATTTGGGTTATTAACAAAATAAATTTTATATATTGCTTTTAATTACAAAAAAAATAGCAAACAATTTTTTCGACAACATATTTTTTGCTATACTATATTAAAAAAATAAATATATCCAACTCAAATACAAATATTTTTATTATAATTTAAAATATTTAATAAGTAAAATATTTTAGTTTGAAATATAATATATTTAATACACCCAACATGTAGCTCAATATATTTTAATTTAATTTAATTTTTATTTAATAATAATTTCAGTGATGCAATAATAATTAAAAAACACATGATAAGTTGTTCAATATTATTTTAAAATATATTATAATATGTAATTAATTAAATTCATTGGGAAATAAAAAATTTTCGTATTTTTAAAGTTTTTAAAATTTTTAGATTTTATTTTTTAAAATATATTATTTTCGTATTTTATTTTTTTATATTATTTTAGTACATAATGTTTCAAATGTATTATTTTAGTATTTTTTATATTAATTTAATAAATAACCCTAATTTTGTCCCTTTGTTTGTATTTTTAAAATTTTCAAATCTTATTTTTTAAAATATACTATTTTCCTATTTTTTATTTTATATTATTTTAGTACATAATGTTTCAAATGTATTATTTTAATATTTTTTATATTAATTTAATAAATAACCCTAATTTTATCCTTTTATTTGTATTTTTAAAATTTTGGATCTAGATTTTATAATGGGGCGATGGGCATCTAAGAACCACGTAATTCCTTTTTTTCAGCTTTTTATTTTTTTTGTTTTTAACTTTTTTTCTTCCTTTTTAACAGAAAATAGTGAGACCAAAGTAGTCATGCCACTGCTATAGACGACACTATATTGATCCATACCATTTTCGTCAATATTTTTTATTTTATACCATTTCAGTATTTTTTTATTTTTTAAACTATATTAATCAAAAACCCACCTAACAATTGTTTTTAATAATAAAATGACAAATAAAGTCAGCCACTAAGTTATTGCTCCTATTTGTCCAAGTTACTTTGACCGAATCATACATCTGGAATTGAGTACACAAAGCTTTAATATGGCTACCCAAAATGGTGACATCATTCTCCCTCTTATTAATCTTATTTATCAAATTAGCATAATTGGATTCCAACATAATATTCTGTTTCTTCAACCTCTTAGCAACCTTCAGACTTTCTTCAAAAGCCTTCATTTCCGCCCATTCAGCAATCATCGAGCGGTCTTTAACCCCCCTACTTCCACCGACCACAAACCTGTCTTCATTTCTAGCGATGACTCAATAACCCATCTTTCCATTGGAGACCGTTGCATCAAAGTTAATCTTAATAGCTCCGGTCAGCGGTTTTGACCAAGCTTTACAAATAGGGGTGGCCAGAATAACAAGAGTATTAACAAGACTATGAATTCTAAAATCCTCACTTAGGTTCATCGCTCTTTCCCAGACCCGAGCATCGTCCTTGTTGTCCTTAAAGACGCAATTGTTCCTGCTGTTCCAGCAGTTCCATAGTAAAGTAAGGAAGTCGGCAGCAGCCTTTAAATCCATAACTTGGAATGCATCTTCCAGCCAATCAATGCACCGCATGTAGTTACCATTTATTAACCCATTGTCAAGCCCTCCATGAGTCAATATATCCCGAGTCGATGGACAGTCCTTCAACGCATGAATAAGGGTCTCCTCATCAGCATCACGACGAGGACATTTCCCCACAAAATCCTGTCAAATGAACGCAATTTTGTTATAAGTAGGGAGGATCTCATGGCCAACCTTCCAGCTGAACACCTTGATTTTGGGCACATCTTCAACTTCCATATAACCCGCCAAAAAGCTCTATGAGGACCAAAGCCAACTTTCTTAAGGATGAGCCAAGAATAAGCCGATTTAGAAGTAAAACAGCCATATATGCGAATTATGAATCCACGTCAATCTATCATCGAAGCCACCTTTTGAGATAGATAAATCACAAATTTGATTCCCCCACCGTCCTACCAAAACAGCTCAGACACCCTCTGCTGGTTTCACTCCATTTGGTCTTGATTCCATAAGTCTTTAACCACCTTTTCCCTATCGGTCAACAACGCATGGTTAATGGATTCCCCACTTAAACCTTCGAAGCCCAATTTATCATGACGAATATCAATTTTTTTACCATCACCGACGAGCCAGACAAAACCATTTTCAAGAACCTTAGCTGCTTGAGCTATACTGGACCAAGTATACAAGGGCTTATCAAACCCTTTTAGCCCGGAAAATATTTCCATCAGGAAAGTACTTAGAACTAAGAACCCTATAACAAATTGCATCTTTGAAATGAATAAGCCGCCACACCTGCCGATCGAGAAGGGCGATGTTGAACAGATGTAGGTCACAAAAGCCCATACCTCCCATTCCTTTTGGTTGGCATAACCTATCCCAAGCCATCATAGACCAACCTCTCTCTTTTCCATTACTTCTCCACCAAGTACGACTATTCTTTGATTGTAATTTGTAAATAGTCAATGATCCCCTTAGGAGCTAGGAAGACCGAGAAAGCATGTGTGGGCAGGGATTACAAACGGCTTTAATGAAAATTTCTTTCCCCCCGAATAAAAGAAGTCTTTCCCCCCGAATGAAAGAAGTCTCTTTGACCAGCTGTTGGTCCTGTAAGAACATTTGTTAACAATATTAGTAAATACACTAGATTTTTTCTTTCCAACAGGCAAAGGTAAGCCTAAGTAATTACAAGTCTGTTGACCATGCGCATACCAAGAATATCACAAAAATATTGTCTTTGAATTTGGGGAGTATTCAGACTAAAAAGGATCTTGGATTTTTTTTTATTAATCTTTTGACTGGAAGCATTAGAAAAATCATTTAAAATTTTCTATCACTGCCTTTATTACGAATAAAAATAAGGGCGTCGTCCACGAAGAAAAGGTAATTAATCTGCAGTCCATTGACACTAGCCGGAATACCCCTTATCATATTATTATTCTGAGCATGCGTCAACATTCTTGAAAGGGCCTCCATACAAAAAAGAAAGAAGTAAGGGGAAAGGGGATCTCCTTGTCTTAGCCCCCGCTCCGGAATAATAGACTCAGAGGACTATATTGCGTTTGATCATGTAACGAATCGACTGAATGCACATCATAATTTTTTCAACCCAAGAACCAGCAAACCCAAGCGTTTCATAACTTCTTCAAGAAATTTCTATTCCACCCGAGTATACACCTTACTCATGTTGAGTTTGATTATGAAGCCATTGTTAGGCCCGTTCTTTGAACTTTAGAGATAATGGAGTAGCTCATGAGCTATCAAAATGTTGTCATGAATCATGCCCCGGGGATGAACTATTGGAACCCACCCATTGTTTGAAAAGTCAAAAAGGGTGGGCACCGAAAGTAGAAAGTAAAATTGGTTGGCAAGTTGGATTAAAAGTTGGCATGGGATAATTGCAATTTTGGTCCCTAATTGTATAGGGACATTGCAAGTTGATCCTTGAACCTCAACTATAAATAGGCCTAACCATTTCTTACTTTCTTCATCCCACACTTGCCATTCTCTACTTAAGGCAATTGTTCTCTCTCCCTATTTGTAAACTTTCACTTGTATTTTTGGAGTGAAATATATTTGGTAGTGCCCGAGGACGTAGGCAAAATTTGCTGAACCTCGTTAAAATTTTAGTGTTCTTTATTTTTGTTCTGCATATTTTGCAAGTGTCATTGTAGTGATTTATTGTGCTATTAAATTACGATAGAGGGATATTCTGGCTAGGAAAGATCTGGTATGTAAGCGATCCTCGTGATCAACCTCTCTTTCCTGGGAATTGAACTTAGTGTGATTTTTCAGTACAATAATTTTACTCTTTCACACGCTTCCGCGCAACAATCGGTACCAGAGCCAGGTTCGTACTTGGGGAATACGACCGTTTACGGTACTATTCACGTATACGGCACTATTCACATATACAGTACTATTCACGTATACGGCACTATTCACGTATACGGTACTGTTCACTTATACAGTAGTTGGGATTGAGGAGAAAAATGGCAGCAGCATCGTCATCAGCAAGGACTACTGTGACAAATACAAAATTTGAAGTAGAGAAATTTGACGGTACCAATAATTTTGGTATGTGGCAGTGTGAGATCCTGGATGTCTTATGTCAGCAAGAGCTGGATATAGCCCTTGAAGAAAAACCTGACAAGATGGATGACAAGGAGTGGGCCAAGATCAATAGACAGGCGTGTGGTACAATCCGCCTATGTTTGGCCAAAGAGCAGAAGTACTCCGTCATGAGGGAGACATCAGCGAAGAAGCTGTGGGATACATTGGAAGAAAAGTTTCTAACGAAAAGTCTTGAAAATAGGCTTTATATGAAAAAGAAACTTTTTCGGTTCACGTATGCACTCGGTATGTCGATGAATGACCATGTGAACTCATTCAATAAAATTTTAGCAGACTTGCTAAATTTGGATGAGAAATTTGAAGATGAAGACAATGCATTATTGTTGTTGAATTCCCTTCCTGATGAATATGATCATCTTACCACCACATTGCTTCATGGGAAAGATTCAATCACATTTGATGCAGTCTGTAGTGCGTTGTATAGATCTGAGACTCGAAAGAAAGATAAAAGAGATCACAGAGATACAACTGCAGAAGTCTTAACAGTAAGAGGTCGTTCACACAACAGCAAACCTGGTAGAAGGGGTAAGTCCAAAGGGAGACCCGCCAAAGATGAATGTGCCTTTTGTCGTGAGAAAGGGCATTGGAAAAAGAATTGTCCTAAGTTACAAAAGGGCAAGTCTATTTCTAATGCATGTGTAGCGGAGCATGATGAGGAGTCAGACTTTAGCTTGGTTGGCATGGCAATGGCATGTCAAACGGATGAGTGGATATTGGATTCGGGATGTACTTACCATATGTGTCCTAATAAGGACTGGTTTTCTAGTCTTGAAGAACTAGAAGGTGGAGTTGTTTTTATGGGCAATGATAGTGCTTGTAAGACAATGGGTGTAGGTACAATCAAATTGAAGAACCATGACGGCTCAATCCAAGTTCTGACAGATGTTCGCTATGTACCCAGCTTGAAGAAAAATCTCATCTCATTAGGGGCCCTAGAATCTAAAGGGCTTACAATCACTTTGAGAGATGGATTACTAAAGGTAGTAGCTGGGGTATTGACGGTGATGAAAGGCACTAGAAGAAATAACTTGTACTATTTAAATGGAAGTACAGTTATTGGATCAACATCAACAGCTTCTGCGAAAGATGCAGATTCAGAGGCTACCAGGTTATGGCATAGGCGATTGGGACATGCTGGTGAAAAAGCTTTGCAGACTTTGGCGAAGCAAGGCTTGTTGAAAGGTGCAAATTCTTGCAAATTGGAATTCTGTGAACATTGTGTTCTGGGCAAGCAGACGAGGGTAAAATTTGGTTCAGCAATTCACAATACGAAAGGAATTCTGGACTATGTTCACAGTGATGTGTGGGGACCTACCAAAGTGGCTTCTTTGGGAGGTATGCACTATTTTGTCACTTTTCTTGATGATTATTCAAGAAAAGTATGGGTGTATCTAATGAAAAGAAAAAATGAAGTTTTGGATGCATTTCTGAAGTGGAAGAAGATGGTGGAGACTCAGACAGGTCGAAAGGTCAAACGACTTCGATCAGATAATGGTACTGAGTACAAAAATGATCCATTTCTACAAGTATGTCAAGATGAGGGCATTGTGCGACACTTCACTGTTCGAGATACACCACAGCAGAATGGGGTGGCAGAACGCATGAATCGGACTATACTGGAGAAAGTTCGATGTATGTTGTCCAATGCTGGATTGGGCAAGGAATTTTGGGCTGAGGCAGTTACATATGCGTGCCATCTAATTAACCGATTGCCATCAGCTGCAATAAATGGAAAAACTCCTATGGAGATGTGGACTGGTAAACCTGCTACTGATTATGATTCTTTACATGTTTTTGGTTCCACTGCATATTATCATGTAAAAGAATCTAAGTTAGACCCAAGAGCAAAGAAAGCATTATTCATGGGTATAACTGGTGGTGTAAAAGGATACCGTCTCTGGTGTCCTGATACAAGGAAAATTGTTTTCAGTAGAGATGTAACTTTTGATGAATCAACCATGATGAAGAACGAGGATTCACAAAAGGATGACAAAACCAGTAGTACTTTGCAGCAGGTGGAGTTTGAAAAGGTTAATGATGATCCAGCTAATATTGAAAGAACAAATGATGAAAAAGTTTCGACCCAAGAACTTCTACAGCAACAAGATTCAATTGCATATAGGAGGCCAAGAAGAGAGATTCGTAAGCCTGCTCGCTTTGACGATATGGTGGCCTATGCACTTCCAATTGCAGATGATGATGTTCCTTCCACTTACACAGAAGCAATAAGTAACTCTGATGGTGTAAAGTGGAAGCAAGCTATGAATGAAGAAATGCAGTCTCTTCATAAAAATAGGACTTGGGAGTTGGTGAGACTGCCCAAGGGAAAGAAGGCAATTGGATGCAAATGGGTATATGCAAAGAAGGAAGGATTTCCTGGTAAAAATGAAATTCGATACAAGGCTAGATTGGTAGCAAAGGGTTACGCTCAGAAAGAAGGAATAGACTACAATGAAGTGTTTTCTCCAGTTGTGAAGCATTCGTCTATTCGAATTTTGCTAGCCTTGGTTGCGCAATACGATCTTGAACTAGTTCAGCTTGATGTGAAGACAGCATTTTTACACGGTGATTTGGAAGAGGAAATCTATATGACTCAGCCTGATGGATTCAATGTTGCTGATAAAGAAAATTGGGTTTGCAAACTTACAAAGTCGCTTTATGGATTGAAACAATCTCCGAGGCAGTGGTACAAGCGATTTGATCAGTTCATGAAAGGGCAAAGGTACACCAGAAGTAAATTTGATCATTGCGTATATTTTCAGAAGCTACAAGAAGGAACTTTCATATACTTGCTCTTATATGTTGATGATATGCTGATAGCATCTAAGAGCAAAGTTGAGATTGAGAGATTGAAGACTCAACTCAATCTCGAGTTTGAGATGAAAGATCTAGGTGAAGCTAAGAAGATTCTTGGCATGGAAATATGTAGAGATAGAGCTCATGGCAGAGTTAGCTTGTCTCAGAAGCAGTATTTGAAGAAAGTACTACAGCAGTTTGGCATGAACGAGCAGACCAAACCTGTAAGTACCCCGTTGGCTTCTCATTTCAAGCTTTCTGCACAACTATCTCCTTCGACGAATACGGAACGAGAATACATGTTGCAAGTTCCGTATTCTAATGCAGTGGGTAGCTTGATGTATGCAATGGTGTGTACAAGACCCGACATTTCACAGGCAGTTAGTATAGTGAGCAGGTATATGCATAATCCTGGAAAAGGACATTGGCAAGCTGTGAAATGGATTCTACGGTATATTCAGAAGACCGTGGATGTTGGATTACTGTTCAAGCAGGATAATACACTTGGTAAAGGTGTTATTGGGTACGTTGATTCTGACTATGCCGGTGATTTGGACAAGCGAAGATCAACCACCGGTTATGTGTTTACACTTGCTGGAGGACCAATAAGTTGGAAGTCTACACTACAGTCTACAGTTGCATTGTCAACCACAGAAGTCGAGTACATGGCTGTAACAGAGGCTGTAAAGGAGGCTATTTGGTTACAAGGTATGGCTAAAACCTTGGGGTTGGTTCAGGAGCATATTAACGTGTATTGTGATAGTCAAAGTGCTATTCATTTAGCAAAGAATCAAGTCTATCATGCACGTACAAAACATATCGACGTACGATTCCATTTTGTGCGGGAAATTATTGAAGAGGGGAAAATTTGTCTTCAGAAGATCAAGACTGCAAATAATCCCGCAGATATGATGACCAAGGTGGTAACAGCAACCAAGTTCGAACATTGTTTGAACTTGATTAATATCCTGCAAGTTTAACAGTTGAAGAAGGCACTATCAAGTATTGTTGTCAAAGGCAGAAAGAATTGTGTGAAGATAAGATTATCCTAATCAAATCTTCAAGGTGGAGATTATTGGAACCCACCCATTGTTTGAAAAGTCAAAAAGGGTGGGCACCGAAAGTAGAAAGTAAAATTGGTTGGCAAGTTGGATTAAAAGTTGGCATGGGATAATTGCAATTTTGGTCCCTAATTGTATAGGGACATTGCAAGTTGATCCTTGAACCTCAACTATAAATAGGCCTAACCATTTCTTACTTTCTTCATCCCACACTTGCCATTCTCTACTTAAGGCAATTGTTCTCTCTCCCTATTTGTAAACTTTCACTTGTATTTTTGGAGTGAAATATATTTGGTAGTGCCCGAGGACGTAGGCAAAATTTGCTGAACCTCGTTAAAATTTTAGTGTTCTTTATTTTTGTTCTGCATATTTTGCAAGTGTCATTGTAGTGATTTATTGTGCTATTAAATTACGATAGAGGGATATTCTGGCTAGGAAAGATCTGGTATGTAAGCGATCCTCGTGATCTACCTCTCTTTCCTGGGAATTGAACTTAGTGTGATTTTTCAGTACAATAATTTTACTCTTTCACACGCTTCCGCGCAACATGAACGCACTTTAATTTTGACTAATGCATGATGAGAGAGTATTCTTAAATCGATTAGCGAAGACTTCGGAAATAATTTTGTAGATAATCCTGCATAAACTAATGAGACGGAAATTAGTCATGTCTTTAGACGTAATTTTAGGGATAAGAGTAATAATAGTGTCATTTAAGCAAGCCACATCCCTGTTTCCCTTAAGAATCTCGTGACAACTTGATCACATCCGCTCCCACCGTCTCCCAATTTTCTTTAAAGAACTCCTCGGAAAGGCCGTCTCCCGGAGGCTTTGCGCAAGTCTATTTGGGTAAACGCCTCCACGATCTCTTTGTCCGTAAACTCCTTTATCAACCTACAGTTCATCTCCTCAGTAATACAATTAACAATGAAATTAAAAGCCCCCTCATCGTACAAAGGATTAGTAGATTTAAACAAGTTTTGGAAATACACACTGACTGTGTTTGCAAATGTCGGTTTTTATATGCTTCCAACACCCATTAGCATCCACAAGTTTTTCAATATGATTCTTTTTTCTCCTACTCGTGGCCCTTACATGAAAAAACCGAGTGCTTCTGTCCCCTTCTTTTAACCACCTAACCCACGACCTTGGCGCCTAATAGCATTCTTCTTTATCCAATAGTTGACCAAGCTTCCTACGGAGCTCCTTAAGCTCACTCATATTGTTGTTTTTGTAAGGACCATCAATGATTTTATTCATCTGGCTTTAAGCTTATCAATTTGAAATCTCATCCTCTTATTTCGGTTAACCTACCATTGACAAAGGTCTTGGCCTACCTTCTCTATCTTCGTGATAACATCCATGTTGTTATTCTTCCATGCGCACTGTATAACATCTTTCGCTTCCGTATCCTTCGCCCAACACCCATATTTAAAATTGAGCCTTTGATCTCTACAGCTCTCCTTCGGTTTACCCCTCATGGTATCCAAAATGATAGCGTCGTGGTCCGAGATTGATTGGCGCACCACTTTGGTCTCTATGTAGGGGAAGCTAACAGCATATACCAAACCTTGACTGTCTTTATATCAAAAGCTCCTCAATGACGTTGCAAAACTCATCGATTAAAGCCCTAGACTTCCAACGCCCACCCTCCTTCGCAGTCTCATTAACAATGGCGTTGAAATCCCCACCAATAATCCAAGTTTCATTGACCATTCCACCCACTCTTTGAAGCATATTCCACGATTCGTTTCTATGATTTGGATCCGCATGTCCGTAGAATCCCATAAATCTAAAAGATATCTGGTCTTCCAGCTGAATCACCGAGTCCATATGGTGCCGCGAATAATTTTGAATTATCTAACTTGGGCCCTTCTTTCCATAACATCGCAAGACCCCCACTCTTACCTACAGAGTTAATAGCCAAACAACCATCTAAACAACATTGATCATGCACCCGAGCGATTTTGTTAGAATGCAGTTTAGTTTTGCATAAAAAAATAACATCTGGGTCATTAGCAACGAGGAGTTGCTTAAGGTCCCGAACTATCGCAGGGTTCCCAAGCCAACGACAGTTCCAAAATAAGAGTTTCATGGCTCTTGGCGGGGCTGGTCGCTAGCCACCGACTTACCAAGTGAAATACAATCCATAAGTTTCCTCCGAACAATTTTAACAGGACTTTCATCCACATTCTCCCCATTCCCTCCCCTTATTCTTTTTCTTTTACCCCTGTTTCTTCCTCCTCCATCACACATGAGTCTTGTATGACGCTTTTCTATGGTTGATCCCGATTCTGAATCCTCCTCACCACCCTCAATTTTCTCTTTCTCTTTAGGGCCCATGAGTTAAGAATTTTCCCCACTTGGTTTCTTGCCTTCATTTGTCTCAGACTCTCAGTGTTTGCTTCCTCCTTACTCTCAATTATTTCCATCCCATTCCTCCAGTTCCCTCTAGTCTGGCCATTTCCATTCAGTTGCACCCTGAGCCAGTTGCCATACTGGAATCTATTCTTTCCCTAATCCACACATTCGGCTTGTTTAACACATTTTTGTGTTGTGTGCCCTACAATCCCACAAATGTAACAGAAAACCAGAAGTCATTCGTATTTAATAGCACAGATAATCTCTTTCTCTTCACGTCCCACCAAGTAAACAACCTTCCGAAGGGGTTTAGAGATATCTATCTTTATTTTTAGTCTAAGGAATTTCGTCCAACAACCATCCCTATCGCGCCAATCGGTCGCCATAACTTCACCAATCGCCTCTCCCACTTCCATTGCTATTTGCCTATCCATCATCTCGAAAGGTATGTTATAGATTCTCGTCCAAAAAGGTGTCACATGGAACGCATAATCCTTTAGATCCTTATCCTTAACAAACGATAATAATGCAAGTAAAAACTGATCGAACAACCATGGTGCCATGTTAAGATTTCTCGACCTATCTTCAACCGATCCAAATTTGACCAACACGATACTTTCATTGAGAGCCACAAAACTAACTTCTTCTTTTGTAAACCAAAGAGACTTTAGAACAATATACATAGAATCCCTATTTATCTTTCAATCAGACATAATTTTCCCTACAGCCCATGCCTCACATCCAATAAGGTTTATAGAACACCGATTAGAGCTTATCACCCTTCTTGACTCTTCTTCAGAAAACGTTAACCTGGCAAGCATTTCATTAATGTCTTCTGCCATGACCAGAAGTGGACAAGATAAACCAAAGGAAGACCGATTCCAATCTTCCAACGCTTCCAGTAGCCAAAACTCTCAGGGACCAAGACACCCACCCTACACAATTAAAGCAACGAGGAGCAGAAACAAGAAAACCAAGCCTCACCACAGCAACGAACCGCACAAACCTAAAAATCCCACAAAAACAAATAACAAAACAAAACCCACAAAAGAATGCACGAAACCCAACAGGCAAGAGATACTCAGAGAACCCACTTTTCGTGCAAGAAGAGAAAACGTAAGCAGAGAACTTCCACGTAATAGTCAACAAGATAATAGAAACGAATTTACCTGTGTTGATAAACGACGAAAGGCACCTATAACCAAGAAACAACGAAGCCCCACCCTTGTACATACCGCAGACTTTAAATCACATCCACCGCAAGATTGATAAAGAAGAACGTCAACATCCACAACAGACCCCGTACAGAACCTCGAAAAAAGGTAACACCGATGGGACAAAACCAAACGAAACACCCTCCTGCACAATTATTCCTTGAAGCATAAAGGAAGACTCACAAACGAAACAAGAACCAAAATCGCCCAATTCTTGGAGAAAACTCACGTGCACTTCTACCCCCACCAGTTATTCGAGCCAGTTACATTTGGTATATTCTGTTTTAGCGAATATTTTCATGAAAGTTATTTAGGGTTGTTTTTTATTTTCTTCTTTTTCATAAGTTTTCATGGTCTCATGACAAAACCTAAAGAGTTAATGAGCAAAAACATCATAACAGATACAAGAAAATATAGTAAAAACGACATATTGATTAAAAATTGGCCTCATCATTTGGATTTGTCCAAACTCGAAAGTGATGATTTTAAGTTTTTAGAAATTTTTTATTTATAATTTTAAATTTTTAAAAAAAATTTTAAAAATTTAACATAATTTTTAATATTTTTAATAATTTATATTTATTTTTAAGATTCTTTTTAATTTTTTTAGAATTATTGTAATAATTTTTTCTAAAAAAATCAAAATAATATTTTAGTTATAATTCAGCGCCAAATTAGTTATTAATAATAAATAAGTAATTTCTTAATATATTTGTGATATTTCTCCTCTTTATGTTAATTATATTTTTTATACTTGTATTTTATTTATTATGTGTTTAGGAAATAATTAGAGAAAAATGAGCTTAAAGTTTATTTTTGGTGAGTTGTTAAGTATTAGACTTTTAACATTGTACAGATTCAATATTTTTGCCATAACTTTAGCTACGTACATCCATTTTTTGCCTATAATTTACCAAATCGAAAGGAATTAAAAGATATATCTGAAGTAATTTCACAACTTCAGCTCAAAAAGTGTCAAGAAGAGGTCCAAAAATGGCCTAGAAATTTGACATGAAAATTGTTGAAAAGCATAGAAAAATTTTGCTTTATTTAATTAAGTGCTCCTTTGTATTTTTTTCAATATATTCTTTTTGCCTTGTAAATAGACATTATTAGGTTAAGGCTTGGGGAGACCTAGCCGTTTTTAATTTTATTTTGTTTTCTTTATTTTGTGGGTTTTCCTACTCAAAGGTTTTATCGAAATTTGATTTAATAAATTCATGAAACTTAATTTGTGCTTTTCTTTTTTGTTTTTTAGTATCTATGTATCTTATGTTTTAATTGCAATTGTTAAGGTTTATCAAATAGATAACTAGTATTCAATAGCTTAAAATGGTTACCGAGTCAATTAGAATAATTAAATGTGTAATTGTTTAATTTATTGTAATATTAGTAACAAACAACATAACTCGTTTATGTCGTCGTTTACATTTCTATTGTGTGGATGTATGATCTAGCTTAAATGAACCTCATTATGGTGAGTTTGTTGGTTAAAATTAGACCTCTCTAGTTCTTAATGCTATCGGTAAGTTAAATCTTAAACGTCTCATTGCAGTGAGTTTGTTGGTTAAAATTAGGTCTCTTTAGTTCTTAATGCTATCGGTAAGTTAAATCTTGAACATTAAGTTACAATGTTATTTATTGGTTAGGGAAGTTTGCCTCTTGGTTACCAAACAAGTAAAGAGAAATTTGTTGCCCGGCTTTGAGTCAATAACTAAAACTAATTTATTAAAGGTATTTAAGTTGCCTTTGTGTTGATGATTGAATCTATATGTAAACACCCTTTACTCGTATCCGACGCTAGAATAGAGTAGGAGGCACTACCTATCTCAACACACGCAAACATACATTTCCTAGTTATGAAATTTTGCTTCAATTTGAAACTTTTCACAATACCTTAATGTCCCTAATATGGGCCTACGAGGCCTCGAACACACTTTGGAATTGATTCAGGACTAATCTGTACACTCTAGAAAACTTTGTAAAAATTCAAGCAGACAGGGGCACACGCCCGTGTGGAAGGGCGACACCCCTGTGTGTCTTCTTAACATGGCTATGTTGAAGGATCGTGTGAGCCACACGGCCTGAACATATCAAGAGACGCCCGTGTCCTTAGCCCGTGCGAATTTATTTCTTGATTCGAACTTACAGCGGTTTTCACACTGCTTGGCACACTCCCGTGTCCCCCACACGGCCATGACACGCCCGTATCTCAGCCCGTGTACAAAAACCTTGACATTCTATTTCTGATGTCAGCAACGCTTTAAGGGCATACGGCCATGGTACACGCCCGTATACTAGGCCGTGTCCTCCACACAGTTGAGACATACGACCGTGTCTCCGCCCGTGTGGTTGCTACTGGGTATTCTGTTTTGCCAACTTTAGGTGCAAGGGACACACGGTCTTACTACATGCCCATAAGGCAAGCCGTGTGTCATACACGATCTAGCCACACACCCGTGTGGATAAAAACAAGGCTATCTACCAAGCCTTTTTTCCACATTTACTTGCGCCGACCTACACAACATCAAACATAACCAATCCAAGCACAAACGCACATAACCAAAACAAAGACAACCATGAGAATTTTCATCCAATGCATTTAATAATAATCAATATTAGCCAACATTAATAGCCTATACAAAATGAATATCACATCCATATGAGCCAACACTTGTGGCTAAACTAACATTACGCTAAACAAAAGATCAAGTCCCTATACATGCCATACTCAAAACATTTAAACTAGCAAGCTATACCAAAAGCTTCAGGTGATAGTGTGATCGATGCCTCCGATGTCCCTTGATTCCCGATGCTAGCTCGGCGGCACTATATGAAAATGGAAAAGAGAAGGAGTAAGCATAAAGCTTAGTAAGTTGTATATAAATAAGTAACAACATCAACCACGTATATTTAAACATATAGCATATTATAAATCAATACAACATTCTTGAGTGAACAAAGGTAAATATCACTACTTGCTTATATATCACAAGTATAAGCCAAAGATTACAAAATCGTCCCAAAATCATTTTCATAGCTAGAATTTACTCGTGTCATTCTTACCATTAAGGCATCCTAACTAGACTCATATCTCTTGAGTTTCGAATAAGAACCTGTACCACTCACAACATGATTATATCATTCCATATCTTTATCATAAGCTTTAATATAACCCGTGAAACCATTTGGAATATTAAAGGATATTCGATAAACCTCACACGAGAGTATAAATTGCTGATGCCATGTCCCAAGCATGGTCTTAAACTAGCTCTCGTCTCAATGCCAATACCATGTTCTAGACATGGTCTTACACTGGCTCTCGTAATGTGGCCGATGCCATGTTCCAGACATGGTCTTACACTGTCGATGCTACGTCCTAGACATGGTCTTACACTAGCGCACCTATCAACGCCGATGCCATGTCCCAGACATGGTCTTACACTGGCTCTCATAATGTGGCCGATGCTATGACCCAGACATGGTCTTACACTAGCGCACATATCAACGCCGATGCCATGTCCCAGACATGGTTTTACACTAGCGCACATATCACCCCAATGTCATGGCATGGATATCCAATCTATTCCTAGGTTCAACCGGGAATTTACCACATTAATTTCATCATGCATTATTCATAAGCATATTCAACAATATTATACAAAATCAATTATTCAACACATAATAACGATAAAGTTGTCTTACTTACGTACAACTTACCTTGGTATACAAAAAGTGGACGACTAGTTGGATTTAGTTTACTAGCTTGGCCTTCCCTCGGTCTAGGTCCGTAGTTCGTATTTCTTGATCTAAAATGACAAAAATTCACTAATTTAATCATCATATTAATCAATGCATTTCATAATTCATATTTTAAAAATGATCATTTTACCCCTAGACTTTTACAAAATGACGATTTTACCCCTAGGCTCGTAAATCGATTTTCATCGAATTTCCATATTAACCAAGCCTAACCGAAACTATTTTAAGCCTATAGCATCTCACAATATCAATTATTTCACACATTTGCAACCTATTTTATAAACTTTACAAAATGGTCCTCTTAGGTGTATTCATGAAAACCACTTCACAAAAGTTATTTATTTAACAACCATGATTATTTTATTATATAAAATTTCAGCAAACAACATGAGTACTCTCATGGATAAACCCTAGAATCTCAACTATTTTGCAAAATAGTCCTTCCATTAGCTAAATTAAGCTACAAGGGTCCCAAAAGTACAAAAATTATCAAGAAAAGTCATCAAAATCACTTACTTATGAGGGAACTTAATGGCTGAAAGTTTCAAGCTTCAAAAACCCCTTTCTTTCTAATAATTTTGGTGGAGAAGATGAATGATAAAAGATGAAGTCCTTTTTGTTTTATTTTATCTTATTTCTAGTCAAAATAAGCTACCAACTCCACCAAATTTTGATTTTTTTATTCATCTTTGTCCCTATGGCCGGCCACCCCTATTGAAATAGGTCTATTTTTCCTTTAAAGACCCTAATTATGATTCTCTAGTTATTTAACACCATTTTCTAGAAAAACAAAACTTTTTCCCTTTATGCAATTTAGTCCTTTTTCGCAATTAAGCATGCACTCGCTAAAATTATTTCAACAAAATTTTCATACACTCATATAATCATGCTATAACATATAAAATAATAAAAAAATAATTTCTCTGACCACGGGTTAGTGGTTCAGAAACCATTGTTCCTACTAGGCCCAAAATCGGGCTGTTACACTATAAATCAAAGGGAGATTTTACTTTTAGCTATAATTTTTCTATCATTGATTTTATTTTATTTTACAGTATTTTTTTACTTTATTTTAATTTTTAATTTTAAACACATTTTATTTTTATTTTTATTTTTATTGAAAAAATAAATTTGTCACTTACAACCCTACTTGCTATCTACTAATATTATATTTTAAAGTAGGTTTAACTTTTTTTTAGGATTCAACAACCTAACAGTTAACTATTTAAGTTAATCGTGTCATATTATCATTTAATAGAAAAAATTTAACAGATAAATTAATTTCCACCCTTAGAAATAAAAAAATAACTTATTTATTTTTAAATAGAGGAATCGAAATGCAATATATCCTAAAGTATAAGGACTTCCCTAATACTTTACTACATTTTTGGGAAAAAAAGTTATTTACCATTGATTAACGGACAAGTCATTCAACTAAATTAAACAAAATAGAAAGCGGAAAGATTTAATTGTTTAAAGAAAATTAAGGTGAAATGACTTCTAATATTTTAAGTGAATTTTAGGTTTATGCCAAAATAAGGATAAACTAAAGAGAATTGCACATTTAACTTCAGTAAATATTTTATCATTTTAAAAGTACACATACTTTTTACCTTTCAATATTAATCCACTTTCTAGTGTCATTGGCCAAAATTCAAAGCCCGTGACCATGACATAAGATGCGCCCTATGGAGGTCGATCAATTAGATGGAGATCATTTAGCCTACGAGAATTGGTCCAATTCCAAGAATTGTTAGATAAGCATGTCAGATTGAAGCCTAGTTGGCCCGATAATGAAGATATGGAAACTTAGGCTATTTTGGGTAACTAATCTTAGAAGATAGAGGGAATCATATCTTGTAAAGATTAGATTAGATTTGATAAGGCATATCTTGTAAATCCCTTAAATCATAGGATATCGTTAATATCGTCCCTCGATGTAAATATATCTTGATCGTCAATTTTGGGGGAGCTTAACTATAAATAGAGAGCCTCCCCCTCATTTTTTAATCATCCATTGTATGTTGAATTCTTAAGAGTAATAGAATTCTTTGAACATTTACTCAAACACTTTGTGTGCATTCTTTCTTTGGCTTTCTTTTGCTTATTTGTAGCTTTTTTTGGCACAATTGCTTCTGCTATAAAAATTGGTGCCTTAGAGGAATTTTTAAGGAATCCTCATTTTTGGGTGTAAAGGCTGACTTAAGCGAGTTTGGACGAGTAGATCACCTAAGGCTGCACGTATTGCGAGATAAAAAGTCTAACCCCATGACAAGTGATATTAGAGTTATTGGTTCGAAGGCACTATTGGGATGTCAAAAGAAGTTGTTGATCAGAATGAGCTAATGCAGACCCGTGGGAGGGTCAGAAAAGCAAGTTGCTCAAGGGACATGTTGACAGCTTTGAAAGATTGAGTTGTTAATCTCCAAGAGTCCGTAGAGAACATGAAGGAGACGCTTGAGTTGGTCGAGGGACGCACAGATGGGTTTGACTCAATAGAAGAGCAACTCAGAGATTTTGTGTTGGATTCTCTCGGTGCCAATGCGGAAAAGTTGAATGAATTAGTCAATTCCACTACAGAAAAGCTGGTAGAGAGGGATGAGAATCTTGAGGAGATGGTGATAGCTATGAAGAAAGAAATTGAAGAGCTTAAGGGGGAGCTCACGATTTACAAAGCTACTTTAAGTAATGGGGTGTTGTCTTCAAAGCCGAAGCAACAAGCAATGGATGTTTCAAAATCAGAGAAGTTCAAAGGTGCAAGGTCCGCAAGTGATGTGAACAACTTCTTGTGGGAAATAGAACAATACTTCTAAGTGATGGGCATCAAGGATGATACCATTAAGGTAAACACTGCTTCAATCTATTTTACTGATGTGGCTTTCTTATGGTGGAGTCGTAGGTCAACGGATGAGAAACATGGTGGGAACGCAATTAGGACTTGGGAGGAGTTCCAAAGAGATTTGAAAAAGTAGTTTTACCCACAGTATGCTGAGAAAGAGGCTCGAGCTAAGTTGCGTCATCTCACGCAACAGGGCAATGGTCGAGAGTATGTTCGAGAATTTAGCGAGTTGATGCTTTAAATCTCTGACTTGAGTGATAAAGAAGCGTTCTATTGGTTCAAGGATAGGTTAAATCTGTGGTTAAAGTATGAGTTACGTGGACAAGGGAATACTGAACTTACTGTAGCCATAGGTGAAGCAGAGTCCTTTGTTGAACTTGGTCTAGTGAAAGACAAGTACGAATCGTCTCAGCCCAATGGAAAGGGTAATGGTGAGAGAAACCATGAGGAAGATGAAGAGGGACATAGCGATAATGGCCACAGTACTGATAGCACAAGTGGCAATGAGAAATTATGAGATTTGAAGTGGGGAACAGATAGCACAAGTGGCAATGAGAAATCGCGAGATGTAAAGTGAAGATCCAACAACCTAAGGGACAAGAGGAAAATGATAAAATGCTTCAGTTTTCAAGGACCACACATGCTGAGAAAATGTCCGAAGATATCGATGATGTCGGCTATCTAAAAGAAAGATAAGCCGAAGGAAGAGGCAGAGCCTATTAAAGTAAAGACATCGAGGGTCGGTTCGATGGTGCTTATTCATAATAAAAGGAATAGTAGAGAAGGGTTGATGTTTGTGGACATCAACATTGCGGGTCAGAAGCGGAGTGCTATTATTGATATAAGAGTATCAGACTTGTTTAAATTGGAAAAGACTGCCAAGAAGCTTGGTCTATCGATTAGCAAATCGAATAAGAAGATCAAGATAGTAAATTCTGAGGAGACCCTAACTGTGGGAGTAGCTCGTAATGTGAAGCTATAAATCGGTGAATGGAAAGGCAATAAAGACTTTGAGGAAATCCAATTAGATGATTACGATTATGTACTTAGATTAAACTTCCTTGACAGGATGCAGATAGTTCTATTTCCATGGGCCGATGAAATCCATATTGTCACTGGTCCTTTATCTAAGATTGTTGTGCCAGTGCATCGGGATATGAAGGTTGGAACAAGGTGTTGTCATCAATTCAACTAGTCAAAGATGTTTCGCATGGGAGAAACATTAACTCGATAAAATGGAATGCTACGAAAGCCCCTTCAGAAAAGTTAGTGGAGCATGAGTCTGATATGAGACCTGTGGAGTCAACTGTGGAGATGCCACCTTTGGGGAAAATGGATTGTGCATCGTACTTCAAGGGGAAAGAAGCGATGCAAAATCAGTCAAAATGAGTAAATGCTGCGAGTAAGGTACATTGCAAACACTCTGATAGTGTTTTGAATTCTAACTTGTTGCTTGGAAAGGTCATAGGGGCCCTTCCAAAGTTCTTAAGCAAGAAGGCCGAGGGATTGTGGGCGGAATGAAGCCAAGATGTGAGAATCGAGGGGATTCCAATGGGAACAAGTCAAAACTGGGGCAAGTTAAAGCAGAGACTTCTTATCAACGAGATGTACCAACAAGTGCAACTGTTCAAGTTAAGAGGCAAAGGAAGTCGAGGTAAAGGTTTCAAAGGAAGGGACGACCCTATCGCAAGACAAGTCGGGAAGAGGCCAAGGCAACGAGAGAGTTCCAAGGTGAATCAAGCCAGTGTCATTCAGAAGTCGCAACGAGGGCATTACGAGAATGGGTGGGGGAGAATGTCACAGACCAAAGTTCAAAGCCTGTGACCATGACACAAGATACGTCCCATAGAGGTCGATCGATTAGATGGGGATCATTTAGCTCATGAAAATTGGCCCAATTCCAGGAATTGTTGGAGAAGCCTGTCAGATTGAAGACTGGTTGGCCCAATAATGAAGATATGGCAACTTAGGCTATTTTGGGTAACTAATCTTAGAAGATAGAGGGAATCATATCTTGTAAAAATTAGATTAGATTTGATAAGGCATATCTTGTAAATCCTTTATATCATGGGATATCGTTAATCTCGTCCGTAGACGTAAATGTATTTTGATTGTCAATTTTGGGGGAGCTCAACTATAAATAGAGAGCCTCCCCCTCATTTGTAAATCATCCATTGTATGTTGAATTCTTAAGGGTAATAGAATTCTTTGAGCATTTACTCAAACACTTTGTGTGCATTTTTTATTTGGCTTTCTTTTGCTTATTTGTAGCTTCTTTTGGCACAATTGTTTCCATTATACAAATTGGTGCCTTGGAGGAATTCTTAAGGAATCCTCATTTTTGGGTGTAAAAGCTGACTTAGGCCAGTTTGGACGAGTGGCTCGCCTAAGATCATACAGATTGCGAGACGAAAGGTCTAGCCCCGTGACACTAGCAAGTAGCAACACCACACACATATTTAAAAAACCATGTTTCCTTTTCTAGGGGAAAATACACATATTTAAAAAAACACATTTTTTGGGGGGCAAGTGTACGGAAATGAGCGGTCCCTTCATAATAATTTGGGTAAATTCTATCCAAAAATATTAAATTATTAGTAAATTTATATTTTGATTATTTAATTTTAAGAATTTATAAAATGGTAATTAAATTATTTAAAAGTCTTCATTTAAGGCTTAGTTTGGGTGTGATGCGTTTACCCTCCGGTGATGTTAAAAACAACAGTGGTGGTGAGATTAATTACTCTAACAATGAGATTAGACGATGTAGTAATGAGATTAAAAACAACGATGGGGTGTGTGTTTGGATTCAAATACCATTGTAACGATGAAGTGAAAATAAAAAATTACTATTAAGGATATTACATTAAATTAAATTGTATATGTAAAATAAAAAATTATATTCCATATTAAATAATATATATTATTATTTTTATTTATGTTAAAACAAAATTTTTATTAATAAACAATTACATTACACATAGTCCATTTATCTACTTATTTATAATTAATTCATATAAAATTTTATAATAATAAAATTTATCTATAGTAATTAAATTATTATATAATTTATTTTTTATACGATAAAAATAATAAATTATTATAACTTTTATTTATATATTTATTTTAAAATATATTTACAATAAATATTAGAATATATTAAAATAAGTATGACAATAAACATATATTTTATGATAAATTTATATATTTACTACATCAACATATAAAAGAATAAAATTTATTTAATTACTATATAATAAGATTTGTAATTTACTTATTTGGATGCTCAAAAGCCTTATTTTCACACCCATATAAAGGATAAAGTGGTAAAAATATTCCCCACGGTAGTTGCTTCTTGTTTACTGGTGTTTGACACTCCAGTCCAAAACTTTCTTACTAGTGTGTTTAAAGATCTTTCACGGGCCAATTTGTTGTCATTCAAACGGGTATATGTGGTCTGATTGCACCAAAATCAAGAGTAAACATGCTTCATCGGAAGCAACTGGGTATCCAAAGGAGCCCTAACTCAACCATTCAAAAGTTTTTATTTAAATCATTATGTTGTTAAGTTTTTTTTCTTAAAAAAAGGGTCTAACTAGAGAGTTTCAAGCGATAATTCGACAATCACTATGGTGGATCAATACCCTTTGATGAATAGAAGAACGTATCTTAGATCCAAGTCAATTTGACAGTTAGTGCCGGAGATCAGAGAAAAAAGCTATTTGAATTTTGATTTGCAAATTCGTAACGTTCAAAGTTGTTTCATAAAAACAAAATGAACTATAGAAGAGAAAAAGAAGGATAACATTTAATTGGTATAGTCAATATTGCATTGGTGGCACACTATTTTTCTACTGGAATTGATACAAATAGACATTGATTTGTTTTGGTGGATCATTTCGAATTTATCAATGTTTTCAAAAAATATTTAATATATGTATATAAATATATTTATAAATATTAAATTAATAATAATTAATAAAATTAAAATATAAAATATTCAACAATTATATAAAATACTCATTAATAACTTAAAAAATAAAAATCTATTATTTAAATAAATTCAAAATTAATAATAATCCATCATTCAATATAAAATTTTAAGGACTTAGCTCTTTCTATTTTTCTAATAAAAAAAGTTGAGTTGTGAGTAGAGGCATTTTCTTTCATAATCAAAATCATGTGGATGTGGTTTTTTAACTATATTTTATTTTGTATTATCTTTTAATTGTGAAAGTATGTATGAAAAATAATTTTTTTTAGAAATTTTACATTATAGTGTGATCTTTTTATTTTTAGTCATGTTTCAATTAAATCTTTAGCATAAAAATAAATAAATAAATAAATTTTTAATTTTTAATATTATTCATTTATCGATTTGATGCATCATAATTTGTGGTCTGTGTGACAATAATTGATTAAAATAAGTTGACATGATTGATATGAATTGAAATTTCCATCTATACGAAAATGATATTAGTTGTACCAATTTACTGTGGAAACAGTGAGTAGCACCAACAGTAAAACTAGTACGGAACCTAGAAGCAAAGCTCTATGCTCTAAAATCAACCTAAAAACATCTCTAGATATGTCAATAAACAAAATCGTGTCGGTTAAAAAATGAGAGCATATAGCACCATGATGACCGAGAAACGTGTGCAACAAAAAAGCTGAAACCCATAATATCTAGAAATATAAAGTTGATGGGTGCAAATTTTCATTTCGGTTTCTTAATTTTTCACATCAATCACACTACAATGGCAAAATACAAGATAGCTGGAATGAAGAAAACATAATGCAGCCTAAAAACTTGTAATCCTTTCTAAAACCGAGTATACAAGGCAGGAGACAAGCGAGGTTTAACAAGTGCATGCAATGGTTTGGCCTCATCTTCGGATTCAAAGAGGTCAATTTTGGTTACATTGGGCGGTACCTCCCACGTAAAACCTTGAATCAGCCTCGCAAACAGCATTATCGTCACTGCGGACCCAAGTCCACGCCTATGCACCCTTGCCTTCCGGTCCCAAACTAAATGAACCTCAGTTCATTCTCTGTTAGTTCAACTCCGCCACTGCCCCACTCATCTTTCAAATGTCTCTCGGGCTTGAACTCCAACGGCTCCTCCCAAACTTTCGGGTCCAAGCCTCGACAGCTGATCAAGACACGACTGCCTTTAGGGATGAAGTAGCCGGCGACAGTGGTGTCAGCGTTGGAGACATGGAGAACGTTGAAAGGTGCAATGGGGTGAAGTTGAAAGGCTTCCCTTGGACAAATGTAGTTGAGTTTTGGAATGTCAGTCTCTTCAACCAATCTAATCTTTCCGACAACACCGTCGATATCGTCAATTGCTTATCAAAGAATTTCAGGGTTGTTCAGCATCTCAGCCATTGCCCATTCTACTGCATTTGCTGGATTATCTACTGTTGCAAGCATTAAGTCCTGCATATACAAGGGGGAAAAAAATTCTAAACTGATAAATACATAAATTTTGAGCGTCTCTGAATTATTTCAGGTCTGACTTAAGTCAGACTCCAAATAGAGAAAACTTTATATTTGTGGGGATGTAACTTTATAAACACATGCTAGTTAGTTGAAAGACAATTCCATATCGTTGAACAATTTTCCATAAATTTTAAGAATCTCACCGTGATTTGGGCTTTGATCTCTTCAGCCGAAAGTGCAGGTTGCCCATTAAAATCCTTTGCTAAAATGAAAGAATCAAACAGGTCTTGAGGTTCATTGATCTTCCCTTGTCTCCACTCTTTTATTCTCTCATTAACGAGGGGATCATGGTAGCCATTCACAATTCTCAAAGCCTCACTTACAATCTTTTCATAGCCCTCCAAGTCCAATGGCTTCAGCCAAGGCACATAATCTAAGAGGATGAAACTGTTGAGGTGCATGAGAACTGTAAACAGTGATTCAACGTGTTGTTCTTCTTCATATCCAGGTCCTCCATCTTTTCTACCTTTCCGAAAGTGTCTTCTGTTGAACATCATCCTCCTTATCATGTTCCCCGTATATTGCCTCAAGGCTAATATCAGGTTTATAACACCGCCATGCAAGTTTTCATGGTTGATGCATTGGTTGTAAATTAACTTAGCTAGGTTATCAGCTTCTTGGGTTCTTTTATGGAGTAACCAGCTAAGCCTTGCTGGGTTTATAACGTTGAAAGCCATCACTTTTCTCATTTTCTTCCATTGATCACCCACTGGCTCCAAAGCTGTTGACAAGAAACCTCAAGTAGCATACTCGGATACCATTATTTTCGGCCTGGAAGCGAAAACCGAATTATGTTTCTTCAAGAATTCTCTAGCAATTTCGGGAGAAGTAACAGTGATGACATGAACTTGTCCGAGGAGGATACAAGCAATATCGGTACCAAGCTGTTTCATGAGGCCGAGAATCCACCTGAAGATAGGTTTGTTTTGCCAGATTTCAGGAAGGTTCCCAATGATGGGCCATGGAATTGGTCTCGGAGGGAGCGGTGATTGTTTTCTAGTGGTAACACTGTAACACCTCAAATCCGACCTGGACGTAATGGCTGAATCTGACGACGTCACATTGAAGTGTTTTTCATCAAACAAGTTGTTATTAAAGAAAAACCCTCTTTCCTATTAGTCCTCTTTTTATTACCTTTAATTGATTCTATGATGTGTCATTCATTTTCAAAACATGAATCATCATTAAAAAGTTATTTACTTTCAGAAAGTTATTAATTTTCAAAATATCACTTATCGCGGAAGCTTTAAAAATAATTTGTGTATTCGTGTGTAATTTGTTAAAAATATTTGATTTTTGAAAACTCGATTGTCCCTATTACTAACAGTTGTAAATCAAAACAATAAAAATCTCAAATAATTCGTGAAAATCCAAAGAGGCCATTATTACAGCAAATACCCCCAAAATAAAATCAAAATTATAATTAATTACTAATATAGAATGAAATGAGTCCTGTGGCCATCGTTGAGTCCTCCGCCACACCGATCCGCCTATGTATGGGGATTACCTGTACAGTTAAAACAAAAGGGTGAGTTTATGAAAACTCAGTGTGTAATCCCATATAAAACAAACAGACAGATAGAAGACAAACACAGTTTGGGCCTAAGCCCTTTTCAGAATCAGTGACAGTATCAGCTTGGGCTTTAATTCATCTCAGTACAGAGGCAGTCATGTATTTGGGCCTTGGCCCATTACAGTACCAGTAAACAGTACAATATCAAATTATACAGTATCTAAGTCCTACCCAGCTAGCCTCTACACTCCATCTCCGTCCAACCCAACACTCTATGTGGGATATTATCAACCTACCCATCCCTACACTTCAAAAAGTACCAAATGCGGCATTAAATAATAGTTTGCAACTGAACTCCAGTAAGTTAGGCTTGTAGCCTTTTAGTACACTTCCTTTGATCAATATAAACCCATCCCCATGCAATGTATCATACAATCATGTCATGCCAAATCATGGTATCATATATATATTCAATACAGTTTTAACAGCATGCTCAAAATACAGTCGTACATGTATATACATAAAGTACATGGATATAAAAGTCATTCAGTCAATTAGGGATCTGGGTAATCTTACCGACCCTATAGTAAGTCCACAGTCGACTCGGGCAACCCGTGCAACCTTAGCAATCAAACAGTGAAAATGACCCATAAGCCCATGTAATTTGCCTATGTGGGCCCACACGCCCGTGTGGCCCACAAGGCCCAAAAATGGCCTTAGTCGTGTGGATCACACAGCATGTCCCAATAATCCCACATGCTGGTGTGGTTCACCCATGTGGGGCCCATATGCTCGTAGGGCCCACTCAGCCTAATTCGGCTCAGCTCATGAATCGCACATGGCCTGCTTCGTCGATCATACGGCCTACCACACGGGCGGTCGCACGCCCGTGTGGCATCAATTTTCATATTTTTCGGCTTTTCGCCGATCTCTATTCCTAGAGTCGTGTTTACACACCTGGTATTGGTTCGAAGGTAGTGCAACCACAAGTACTCTAGCACTTATTATTGATCTTTAACACGTCAATTAAGTTATTTGCCGATAACTTTAACGAAGTGGCACACGATGACTAAATGCCAAACTTATAGATACATCCTTGAATGAACGATGGTGATTTCTCACTTCTTCAGCACCGAACGAACCTCCACAGTCAATTATCGGTTACCTAAACACGATTTAAATCTCCAATAGAAAAAGAGTCATCAATCTAAAATAGTGTCCACTCTTACCAACCTTACCTAAAATGCACAAAGGCACCGATATAACGAGTCGCGACAACTGAGAATTTGATGACGAGTCAAATACCAAATTGGGCAGCAAGTAAAAGAAAAAGTACAGTAGAGAAGGAAAAGATCAATAGAAATTCGGCCAAGGGGAACAGAGAAGAATCCAACGACGATTTCCCCTTTTTAGAGAGAAACCGAAAATTTGGAGTGGGGAAGAACAAGAATTCAACAACAATCATAAAAAGGAGACCAAAAATAATGGGAAAGATTCGACAGAGGTTTACGGGGAGAAGAAAAAGAAAGCAACTACGGTGAATAAAATAACAAAAAGAAAAATATGAATAGGTAGTGATAGAAAGTAGAAAATCGGTAGCGAAAGGATGAGTTTGGAGCAGCAAACAAATTCGGCAATGAAACTATAAGCAGAGAAGGAAAAACTATTAGGAAAGAAAACTTGGGAGAATGAGGAAGAGTGGCCGAATTGCCACGACTAATTTCGGTTCTATCACAACTCCTCATTCCACATTTTTCTCCCCATATCACTCGAACACAATCTTCTCAACCACCGAATTCAAATCCTACCCAAACTCTGCAGAATTTCGGTCAAACACAACTCTTCCACGACCAAGCTGTAAAAATAAATCCCTTTTGAAGGCACAGAGGTTCAAACCCCAGACCTCCAACTACTTAACTCTCCACTTAACCACTAGACTAGCAAGCCCATTCTAATATGTTTTACCAACATTTATAAATTATTTATAAGCCTATTGATTGGAGATAGGGGTTTATTTAATTGAAAACAAAACTTGAATCCTCTCAAACACTTACGAGAATACTTAACTATTGAAATAGACATGTATTTGTATCACAAACATACAAAAATAAATTATAAAGGATTTTTGGGGCGTTACAAATACTGCCTTTTAGTTTGACAACCACAAGGTCTGCAAAGACAAGCAGCATTAAAACAAGTGGTAAAGGGAGTGAAACAAGCAGTGTAGAGACAACAGCCATATCATGGGATCTGTTTCATGAAGGCAGCTGATAAATTTGATAGGAAGTATTGGTGAAAGAGGAGTAATCCATGTCTTAAAAATAACAACTGGATTTAATATTACAAGTTGCTGTCTTCTGCTTGCCTGAACAAAACGAACATGGTCACAGCTATATAGAGCGACATGGAGCAAGAGTCCTTTTGTGAGCACAATTTTTTCCACATTTTTTTATTCTAACCTTTTTCTGGTGCCATGCATCATCGTACATTTATCGTAGTTGCGTCTAAAACTACGCGACATTGTTCTTCATTCTTAATTATTTTAAGTTTCATTTTCGCATTCTTTAAAATTTATTATAAATTGTAACTCATTCTTCTTTTATAGAAAAAGCGTTTTCCTCATTAAAATTATAATTTATTTTTAATTTATTTATTAGAAAATAAAATAAAATGGCAGTTATAATAATAAAAATAAAATAACTCAATTCATAATATTTTTCAATTCATAGAATAGAAAAATAAATATCAATTAGTCTAATAGTTAAGTTTTTACAATTCTTAAATGAACTTTTGTTTTTTCGTTGATTTGGTTTTCTTTTCTTACTTGATATATTGAATTTGAATAATAAAATTTGAAAAATATTGAAATTAGTTTTAAATTTTGTTGATACACGATATCAACGATAGTGGAGAAAGAGAGAAAATGTGTTTTCGTGAAGGAGCAAAGAAGAAAAAGATAACAAAAATGCAGTGTACGAAGTGCCGTCCCCCAAAGAGGATATTTAGAAATATATATATATATATATAGGGGTTGATAGGATTGGACTTCACGCTGGATTATTATATATATTATTATAATTATATAACAAATTTAAACTTCTTCATGCTTTGAATTGGATCAAATTTTTGCTTGGCTTATGTATGATGTCCATATCATATATAATTATCTAAGCCTAATCTATTTTGAAACATGAGCGTCAAATTTTGTCGAAATTTATCTATATTTATAAATGATTAACTCAAACTCGTTTAGATTCACTCATATTTTTTTAATTTTAAAATATAATAATTAATTATATATATTTACTACCATTATATGCATTTCGTTTATTAAATTTCTAAACATAAATAACTTAATATACTATTAGTATTTACATTATAGTACAATATATTTAATTCTTTATATGCTATAATATATATATATATAAACTAAATGAAAAATGATATAGTACATAATTGAAAATTAGTCAAGCTGTATCAAACTTGGGTTTTGAATATTGACACCTAAGTTCATTTCATATTTTAACTGAACCTAATTTTTTCTGTCCAAATTCAATTTTTATATCTTAAAATTTTTGCAGAAACTCTCCCAAAATTTGAAAAAGTCTTTAGATTTAGACGAATAATCCAATCATTTAAAAAATCTATTTAAATATATATATTTTTAATTATACAATACATATTATATTTATTATATGATTTATATATGCAAAAATAAATATAAAAAGTTAATCCATGAAAAAGTTAATTTTTTGGTTTAATACTTTAGATATTATTGAAAAATATTATGATGAATTTAATTTAAATTTTAAGTTATTATTATAATTTTCTTTTCTTTTAATTTCTATTCTTTTTCAAGTAATAAATAATTTAAAAAGGAAAATGTTTTACAACCTCAAAAAAAAAAATTGTGGCATTATCTTATTATAACGGGCATTGAGTGGGGCAGGGGATTTTATTGTGTCTCCAATTTTTGCATTATTAGAAAGAGAGAGAGAGAGAGCGAGACATTTGTGAGCACATCTTTTCCATGCATAATGGTATTTTTACCGGATTTCGAACTTAAAAAGAGGATGTTATTCTTTGCCTATAATCTAAAGTTTCTATAAAATTGTTCCCTAATTGAATGAGAATTTTAAATTAAGCAAATCCAATGTATGGTTGACAACTAATATAGTTTATTGAAAATTACTGCAGGTTAATAATGTCATTTTGAAGAGATAATAAAAAAATAAAATAATAAATATTAGAAATTTTTTCTTATGTGTATGTGTAATGGGGCTACAACTTTAGTCTCGTAATCTATACGATCTTAGGTAATTTTTTAGGTTTAAATTCACTTAAGTCAACCTAACTATCGAAAAGTGAAAATTTGTGGTAGAAATTTCTCCAAGGTGCCAATAATAAAGAGAAAGCAAGTCAACAACAAAGATGCAACGAAAGAACAGAAGAAGCCACAAGAAAGCAACGCTCACAAGGTGTCTGAATAAATGCTCTCAGATTATTCTATTACTCAAGAATGAAGTACAATGGGATGATTATAAATTAGGGGGAAGACCTCTATTTATAGCCAAGCTCCCTAGATCTAACGATACAGTTTGCTTTACAATAATGGCCAAAATTAAAGTCTATCTAAATTGAAATTCTTAAGGGGTTTACACAATCATCTAAGATTACAAAATTAAATCTTATAATATTACAAATCTTCTAAGATTAGTTTCTATATTTACCATGACAATCCTAATTTTCTTTAAATGCTTTACTAGGCCACCAAAACATTAAGTAGGTGGGGTTCTCCACATGTTCCACGAATTTGGCCAGTTCAAGTAGGTCGAACGAGCCTCATTTAATCAATTGACCTCTATGGGATGCTCATTACGCATTCGTCACGTGCTTTAATTTGCGAACCATGACATTCTACCCCATCCATTTTCGCGGTGCCTTCGTCATGTTCTTATGATGACACTAGTTTGACTCGCCTTGAAATTTTCTCAATACCTCTGCCATTTCCCAACTAGCTTCTTTGTCAAGTAGTTCTGCCTTTCGAAACATTTGCCACAGCTTTTTTCGTCGCCTAACTCGAAGTATTCCTCTCCTTAATATATTTCGTTTGTAAGATCCCACTGATCTTACTTTTCTACATTATGACTTGCCTCGATGGCGATCCTCTTGATCTGCACAAATAGGCTCCAACATGCCTACATTAAACACTGAGTTAACCTTGAGTATTCCCACCAACTCTGTTTGTATGCCCCTGGCTTACCCGCTTCAGAACTTTGAAAGGGTACTTGTGTCTTTACTAAGCCAATGGTAAATCATAATGCAAAACACTAGATAAATGTTTGAGTTATATCTCACTCATTGCATTTACTCTTTCTGACTACCTAGTTTGCATCACCACTTTCCCCCTAAAGTTTGATGCACAACACACTTCTTTGATAGGTGGTAACCCCACTGATAGCTCAACAAGCTTTACATTATTTTACCGCACCTTTATCATTTCTAAGGGGTCTTCGTAATACTCCAATCTACCAAGTTGATGTTCTCACCACAATGAACATCTTTGGCTAGCTGGATTGCAGACAGTACCTTGGTTCCACCCCTCTCTTCACAACTCACTAACACAACACATTGTTGTTGACGAGTATCCAGGATACAAATACAATCGACAAAGGAACCAACAAAAAAATAATCCTATCAAGAAAATTTAAGTTAAGCACGAATTCATAATCATCTAAGTGAATTACCTCGAAATCTTTCTTGTCTTTCCAATCGTCAATTTGTAGCTCAACTCCTTATGCTACTTCCACAGTTTAGACCTTTTTGGAATTAACCGTCTTGATCTTTTTAGTCGATTTGTTAATTGAAAGACTAAGTTGACCTACATCTTTTTCTGATATAAATAAGTCAGATGCCCTCGTATCAACAAGGGGGTTCTTCATTTGACCTATGATGTTGATGTCTACAAACATTAACCCTTTCTTTTTATTATCATTCTTCACTTTAGTAGATTTGAGTATCATTTATCCAAGATTTAATAGCCTTTCTTATCGGGCTCTACTTTTTCTTCTTTGTTGATCACAGCAAACTCGAATTATTATGGGCGGTCTACGTCTTATGCGACCCACAACATAAAAAGCATTGTATCTCACTCTTCTTTTCCTTCGGCTAATTGTTGGGTTTCCCTTTCTGATTATGTAGTTTCCTAGTGCCACAATTAGCGTTGCTATACTCTACATGTCCTTTTTCATCTTCCCACTATTGCTCTTCTCTTTGGCCTTGAAAGACTCAAACTTGTCTTTCTTTGGAACAAACTCGATTAAAGACTCTGCCACGATCATGGTTTGGGACAATTCTTGGATCCCTTGGCGTTTCAATTCCTATTTCACCTACAACTTCAACCCATCTATAAAATAGAAGAATGCTTCTTTCTCGCTCAAATTCGTGGAGTATCAGTTTACTGAACTCCTTCACATGTTCTCTAATTGTGCCTTGTTACGAGAATTGATGCAATTTAGTTTAAGCCTCCTTCTCAGCATATTGTAGGGAAAATTGCTCCTTGAATTATTTTCAGAACTCCTCACAAGTCTTAATTGTGGCTTGACCACAACTTTCATCTATAGACTTACAACGCCACTATAATAAAGTGAAATCAGTAAAATATATAGAAACAATATTTACATTTGCATCATTATTCTTGATGCCCACAGTACAGAAGTATTGCTCCATCTCCCATAAGTTGTCCACTTTTCTTGAGAACCTTTCCCCTTTAAACTTCTTTGTTTTTAACATATCTATCTCGTGGTTTATTGTTGCACCCAACACCGCTTTACCCACGACGACTTGACACATAGCGAGCTTTCCCTCAAACTCATCAATTCTTGTGCTCAAATCCTTTTTAGTGGCCTTAGTTTCCCTATTCAAAGCTATCACCATATTTGTGATGGAACTAAGCATCCCTCACATCGCTTTCATATTAAAATCTAGAGTCTTCAACACAAATTCCCTGAATAGCTCCATCAAGTCCAACCCATTGATGTGTCCTTCAACTACCTTGAGTGTCTTTCTCACATCCCTCATAAATTCCTCGAGATGGACTATTTTACCACTTCAGCTACTGGTGCGCGAACACCGTGGCTGAGAAATAAACATTATTACAGTTATAAATATTGTGATACCTACAAGTGTGACAAATCAGTTGTAATATTTGTATTGTTACAGTAGAACACTGGAGTATTCTAAGGATCGAACCCAAAAGAGTCTACAATTTAATGATTTCTATTCAACAAGCATACAAGAAAGGAGTCTAGTTAGCTACTTGCTAATTTCTATATTATAGCGAAACATAATTTGAAGGTGAATTGCTCTAATTAACTACTTAACACGCAAAAGAACCAAATTGTAAAACTAGAAGTATTACAAAACTAACTTAATAACAAACAATGGTTGGTTGATTTCTATGTTGTTGATTAACCTGTGAATTAGGGATCTAAATCACTAATACTCCTAAACTGCCTTTATTTTACCTTTCGGCCTCAATTTCACCAAGTTAGACAAATTAGTCTATTTTATCCCTCAAACTCACAAAACTAACTTGGGACGATCGAATTGCTGCTTGATAAGATCTCATCTCAGTCTCACTTATCTCAATTTTCCCTTAGGAGCGCCAATCCTAAGTTTTGAAGTCTATTAGATTTAGTCTAAATTTTGTGATCTAGTCCTTATACCAAAAATTAACTAGACAATATTTTCATCAACCAACCACCTTAGATTTAGCCACCCTTAATCATATTTAAGCAACCAAAATCCCAATAAAGAAGTAAATGAACATTAATGGCAAACACAATAAAAATGAGAAAAGCTTAAAGATATGAAAATGGCAGCAATGGAAATGTAAAAGAACACTTAAAATCATATTTTTAACAATCAAACCAAAATGAAATCGAGTTATATTAAAACTAAGGAGTAAACTAAAATTACACAAAGGTTTGAAGCACTAAATAAGTAAATAAAACTAAGCTACAGTAACAACTAACTTAACTACCACTAAGAAACTAAAAAAATCATAAAAGTAAACTAACCTTAAAAAGATGAAAAAGAAAACCCTAAACTTAAATTAAAGAGATGTAAGAAAAACTAAACTAAAAGCTCTCTCTTTTTTCTCAGCCAAAAGTGGATTTTAATCTAATTACAACCCAATTTCTAGTGACCAAAATGCCCTTTAGCATCTAAATTTGATTAGTGTTGAAGTTGGACAAGGATTACCCCTACAGTCATTTTTTGTCTCATTTCGTCAAGAATATCACGATAACATGGTTTGGTATCATGATACCCACGTCAGTCTTGACATGAAAGATCATTGGGAGCTTGAGTATTGCGATATCTAAGGCTGGTATCGCGACACCACTGTAGATGGCCTCAATCCTCTCCATTTCAACACTGTCAGAGGGGGTATCACGACTTCTATGCTTTGATATTAGGATATCCCTTTTCTAGGTGATGTCTTTGTTCACATTTGGGACATTGTTGACTCTCTAAAACACTCAATCAATCATTAGGGTCCCTACAACTTATTTGACCAAATTGGGTTTTAATAGTTGCATAAAATGTACTAATCCACTTATTAAAGTAAATAATTAAAACTAGGTAAAAGCACGGAAAATACATTCAAATTGCTCGAGAATAAGCTTAATAAGTGTAATGGAAAGCCTAATTTGATGTATCAAATTATGGCAGATCACCACTCGATTTTTCAAATTTGCCAGCATATCCCTCAATCAGTTAGCTTTCCTACCCCCTCCACGAGTCTCTCTAGGCTCAATATGATCATTTATTCCTTTCTTCATCTTGATTGACACCTTCAAACCTTAGCTATAATACCAACTGTCATGAGGCTAGAATTTTAGTCTGGCAATCCATGCAACTTTAGGCGAATTCTTGGATTGAAATTCCCTTAAGTCAGCTTAGCTCTCAAAAAGTGAGAATTTACAATAGAAATTTTTCGAGGCACCAAATATAAAGTGAAAGCAATTGAAAAACAAAGAAGCAATGAGAGAACAGAAAAAACCACAAGAAAGCAACACTCACAAGGTGTTTGAGTAAATGCTCTTAAAATATTCTATTACCTAATAATGAAGTACAATGGGATGATTACAAATAAAGGGGAAAACCTCTATTTATAGTCGAGCTTCCCCAGATCCAACGGAACAATTTACTTTACATCGATAGTTGAAATTAAAGCCTATCTACTATTGGGATTCTTAAGGGATTTTAACATTCCTTAAGATTAGAAAATCAAATCTTATAAGATTACAAATCTTCTAAATTTAGTTTCCATATTTACCATGGCAACCTTAATTCCCCCTAAGTGCTTCATTGGACCACAAATGCTTCAAATATATGGTTTTTTTAACATGTTCCATAAGTCGAGCCAGTTCAAGTAGGTTTAATGATCCCCATTTTATAAATTGACCTCCATGGGACATTTTGTATGCATTCCTCACGAGTTTTGATATGCTGCCCATAACATATGTGTGTGACAATCACGTATTTAGAACATAAGTGTGTATTTAAAAATAGCATATAATAAATAATGAAATGTAAGGTATAAAAATATAATAACATCGATAATGTGTATCAAATTAAAATAAAAAATAAGTTTAAATTGTGAGTAAAATGAAATTTAATAAGTAAATAAATCATATAATATTAAATGAGCTTTAATTTATTTATTGTCATTTTTCTTGAGTTGGTATCGAGATGTTTTGTGGCACAAACTCAATCAACAAAACTATCTATATATACAAACAATATGGGCCAAATAATTTGTATAATACCATTGAAATGTAAAAAAAGAAATTTAAAATGAATCTTTGGTTAACGTTGTAAAGAAAAGATTCTAAATATGTTGGTGACATGGATTCAAATCTAACTATATGTAAAAGTTTTATTGATTTTATTAAAAATATAAAAAGAAAAAATTACCTTCAGAATATTATAATTTATTTATACATGATATGTATTTTTGTAATTCTCTTCACCGAGTTGGTACTTGGTAATAATAGTATAAATATTGAAAGATATTAAGTGTTTTGCATTTTTTTCATGTATTTAAGGTATTTTATATTTATATGATTTTTACATGCAATTTATTGATTTTATCATTTTATGAAATATTTATGCATTTCTATATTTTTTTGTCATATTCATCTTATATTTTGTCAAGATTTTCCTTTCTAAGTTTTATGTCATACCTTAAGTAAAACCATATTTAATATAGTTTTTTTGTGTGTTAAAGAGTATTATAAATTAATATATAATTTTCATACGATAAAAATTTGTTATATATTCATATTTTGATACCATGATTATATTCATATAAAAAATGTATATATTAGAGTTGCAAAAAAAGTCTGCTAGGTTAGCACAGTTTCGTCTACTGGTTATTACGTTATTCGATGTTTGTCTAGGGTTTAACGATTTTGTAGGGATATTCGGATCTAATGCTTGTTTTGCTAAGGGGTAAAATGGAGGAGGATCTGGCCAACTTGAATATTCCTGAGGAAAAAAAAGCTCCATCCCAAGGGCAAGGGCATGTAGATGTGATTGAAGAGGATTACAGGCTTTTTTTTGGTAAGAAGGGTGTTAACGGATAGTGTGGTGCACTTTCCTTTGATGAGGAATATGCTTGCAGATCTATGGCATCCATTGGGAGGAGCTGCTATTTCAGATAAAAGAGGTACTTGTTTCGATTTTATTATGAGATAGATTTGAAGAAGGTGAGTGAAGGTATGTCGTGGACATTTAATAGACATTTGATTATTTTTCACAAACTGGAGCAAGGGGAGGACCTTTTAGAAGTGTCTCTAAATTATTCGATTTTTTGGGCTCAGATCCACAATCTACCAATGGGACTTATGTCAAAGGGTATGGCATGCCAGTTTGGGAATTTCATTGGTACTTTTATGGAGTATGACACTGCTTTGATCTCAAAGGGAATCAGTAGGTTTATGAGAATACGAGTGAAAGTAGATGTTCGGATTCCACTGAAGCGGATTGTGTTGGGTCAAAATTGTTCAGTTTTTGCTTATTTTCAGTATGAGAAACTAACGTTGTTTTGCTTTTTGTGTGGGAAGCTTGGTCATGGGGAGGGCTTCTGTTTGATGCGGGTAACATTTGGGACGCAAGTGGTGGAGTTTAGGTGGGATATTTCGTTAAAGAAGGCATCAAGGATGGGCTAGTGATTGTGAGTAAATGGTTACAAAAGGAGACTTCAGGGAGGAAATTTGGGTGGAAGGGGTAGGTGAGATGCAATTCCTAAATTAGATGGGTAATGAGGGAGTGTTTGGAAGGACTAATTTGGACGTGAGTATGGAATTAGGTTCGGACATAGAGGATAACCTTTTGGAGGTGGTTGATGGAAAGAAGAGACAATGTACTCATGCAGGGAATCTGAATGGTAATGTTAATGTGAGTTTGATAGAGGTGGGTGTTTCTAATGAATTATCGACTCCCGCTTTCAAGTAGGCCGATCAAGAACAATGAAAATCCTTAGTTGGAATGTCTGTGGCTTGGGGCATCCACAACAGATTAGACGTCTCAAGAACAAACTGAGATGGATAAAGCCCTAGATATTGTTTCTAATTGAAACAAAGTTAAGTGCTAGGAGAATGAAGTGGATTAGAGAAATGTGTGAGTTTTCTAACGGTATAGAGGTTGATGCGAAGGGTTCTAGAGGTGGATTGTTTTTAGGTTAGAATAATGGGTGTATTGTTCAGCTATGGAGCTACTTGGTTTCACATATTGATGTTGAGATTGATGAAGGGTATGAGGCAAATAAATAGAGGTGTACTGGGTTTTATGGGGCTTCAAATGAGAGAAGAAGAGACAAATCATGAAACCTTTTAAAAATGTTAGGTACGGATACTTCACTACAGTGGTTGGTGTTGGGAGATTTTAATGAGAACATGTATTCTTTCTAGAAGCGATGGGGACGGCTTAAAAAGGAATAGAGAATGGAAAGGTTTTGGATGGCTATTGATGAGTGTGATCTAAGTGACTTGGGGTTCTTAGGTCAATGGTTTACTTGGGAAAAAGGATGCCTACAAGAAAATAATGTGCGGGAATAGTTGGATCGGGGGTGGCAAACTTAGCTTGGTAAGGACTTTTTCGGGTTATAATGTTAAGTATCTCACTTATGTTTTTTCTGATCACTGTCCGGTGTTGGTTGATACTATAAGTAATGATAGGAGCTGGATGGTAAGGGAACAAAATTGGTTCCAACTTAGTGTTGATTGGGTACTTGAGGATACATGTAAGGAACATATTAGGAACTTTCAGGAGTCGTCTAGATTGGGTGTTTCGACAAAGTTGGTGAAATTATGAATGAAATTAAGTAGGTGGGCAAATGAGAATCATCAATAAAGGAAGCTAAATGTTACGGAGTTGAATTCCTAGTTGGAAGAGTTGAATTCAGTCGACCCTAATGAAAGTTATTTAATGTTGTTAAATGAAGTCAAGCTTGCGCTAAATATGGAAGCAGACAAAGAAGAACTGTTCTGAGAACAACGGGCAAGAGCAAGTTGGCTCAAATTCGAAAATCGAAACACGACTTACTTTCGTAGATGTGCATATTCTCCAAACAACCAATCAACCAACTCCATCACATGCAACTTTCTCCCTTTCAAACGCCACAATTTATAAAGAAAATTATTATTATTTTTTATAAATAAAAATTCATAATAATACTGGTTTGGTAGCTTTTGTTGTTAGGGAAATGCTGAAATGATGATAATAGAAGGAAAAAATGGGTGGAGGTGGAGAAGAAGATTATGACGATGTGCTTTTGTTTTTGGTTAAAATGAAGTTGCTTTTGTCAGGGAAAAAGAAAATTAAAAAATAATAATATTTTTTAATTAAATGAATGTAGTAATTCCTCTTTAATTTTAATTAATTTTACATATATTTTTAGATTTTTTTATAATTTGTAAATAATATTTAGAGAATGCCATCATAATTGACATGTGGTCGTCATATGTATCAAATTTAATGTTGTTATAAAAGAATATAGGATAAAATTTAAAAAGTGACAACTTGAGAGGCTAAATGAGTATTTAAGCCTAAAAAAATGGTAAAACGAAAAGAGAAGAGCCAAAATGGGCTTTTTTATTAAACTAACCCAAAAAAATATATTAATTATCAAAATAACTCACCTTTTTAATTAAATACAAACATCACCCGTTTTCTACAGTAAAAAGTGGTGGAGCCAGCAAGGGGTGTTAAAAAATTATTTTTTGGTGGAGCCATGTTGAATGGCGCCATCAGTATAAAATACCAGGGAAATACTTAAAGTTTTGAAAAATGGGGGACTTAAAAAAAATTTACCATTTTCGGGTGGAGCCATTCTAAATGGTGCCACCACTTTTCTGCCTTCTGACACCTTTTTGTTTTCTTTTTGTTTTATTTTCATATTTCTTTTGTTTTTTTCTTTTATTTTCATATTTCTTTTATTTTACTTTTTTATTTTGTTCCTTAATAAATTGTATCTTTTTATATTTTTTTTCTTATTTCATTTTGTTTATTTTGTTTTATTTTTTATTATTAATTTTAAAAAATTTGTAATGTATATTTAAAATGTTTTATAATACTTTTTTAAAATTTTAATTATTATTTTTAAAAATATTTTTTTAACTTTAGATATATATTTGTGAAATTAATTTTTTATATATTTTAAAAATATATTTTTCAAATTAATTTTTTAAAATTTTAAATATTAATTTTTAAATATTAACCATATTTTTAATAATATAAAATCATTTAAACTTTTAAAATTTATAAATACAATTTCTTTAATTTCTTTTTAAATTTTTTAACTTTTTTTTAATTTTTGAAAAGTTTGGGGTACCTTAATAATAAAATTTCATTTCTGGTGAAGCCATTTCAAACGGCGCCACCAGTTTCTGCCACCCTTTTTTTTACTTTTTTATTAAATTTTGTCTTTTTCTTAATTTTTTTCTTTTTTAAGTTTTATATTATTTTCTTATTTTATTTTGTTTATTTAATTTATATTATTAATTTTAAAAAAATTGTAATGTATATTTAAAATGTTTTACAATTTTTTTAAATTTTAATTATTATTTTTAAAATTATTTTTTAACTTTAGATATATATTTTTGAAATTATTTTTTTATAAATTTTAAATATATATTTTTCAAATTAGTTTTGAAATTATTAGTTTTATAATATTTGAAATGTATGTTTAATACTTTATTAATTTTACATACAATTTTTTAAATTTTATTTTACAAACAATTTGAAATGTATGTTTAATATTTGAACTGGCTCCACCAGAAAATTGAAAACTTATTATTAAGGTGCCCCAAACTTTTCAAAAATTAAAAAAAGTTAAAAAAATGTAAAAAGAAATTAAAGAAATTGTATTTAAAAAATTTAAAAGTTTAAATGATTTTTTATTATTAAAAATATGGTTAATATTTAAAAATTAATATTTAAAATTTTAAAAAATTAATTTTAAAAATACATTTTTAAAATATATAAAAATTAATTTCACAAATACATATCTAAAGTTAAAAAATATTTTTAAAAATAATAATTAAAATTTTAAAAAATATTATAAAACATTTTAAATATACATTACAAATTTTTTAAAGTTAATAATAAAAAATAAAACAAAATAAAAAAAATGAAATAAGAAAAAAAATCAAAAAAGTAAAAAAAATAAAAAGATACAATTTATTAATGAACAAAATAAAAAAGTAAAAAAATCAAAAATGATATATGAAAATAAAAGGAAAAGAAAACAAAAATGTGTCAGAAGACAAAAAAGTGGTGGCGCCATTTAGAATGGCTCCACCCGAAAATGGTAAATTTTTTTTAAGTCCCCTGTTTTTTCAGAACTTTAAGTATTTCTCTGGTATTTTATACTGGTGGCGCCATTCAATATGGCTCCACCAAAAAATAATTTTTTAACACCCCTTGCTGACGTGGCATTGTGGTGGCACCATATCATATGGCTCCACTACTTTTTACTGTAGAAAACAGTTTATTTTTGTATTTAATTAAAAAGGTGGGTTATTTTGATAATTAATTTATTTTTTGGGTTAGTTTAATAAAAAAGCCGCCAAAATGTAAGGGATATTAGGGATTAATAGAGAATTTTGGGTTTATGCCAAAATAAGGAAAAATTAAGAGAATTGCGCATTTAATTTCAGTAAATATTTTATCATTTAAAAAGTAACACCGATTCTTTGCCTTTCAATCATTAATCCACTTTCCAGTCAGTAGTAGCAACACACATTAAAAAAAACACGTTCTTTTTGGGATAATATACGGAGATGAGCGGTCCCTTCATAATAAAGGTAAATTATATTTAAAATTATTAAATTATTAGTGATTTTATATTTTGATAATTTAATTTTAAAAGTTATAAAATGATAATTAAATTATTTAAAAGTCTTCATTTAATGTTTAGTTTGGATGTGTGATACGTTTACTTTCGGAGATGTTAAAAACAGTAGTGGCGGTGAGATTAGTTACTGTAGCGATGAAATTAGATACGGTAGTATGAGATTAAAAACAACGATAGGGTGTGTGTTCGGATTTAAACACATCAATAACAATGAGGTGAGAATAAAAAAATTACTATTAAGGACATCATATTATATTAAATTATATATGTAAAATAAATAATTATATTCCATATTAAATAATATATATTAATTTTTTATTTATGTTAAAACAAAAATTTTATTAATAAACAATTACATTAGATATAGTCCATATATCTACTTATTTATAATTAATTCATATAAATTTTTATAATAATAAAATTTATTTATAGTTATTAAATTATTATATAATTCAATTTTTATACAACAAAAATAATTAATTATTATAACTTTTATTTATATATTTATTTTGTAATATATTTATAGTAAATATTAAAATATATTAAAATAAATATGACAATAAAATATATATTTTATGATAATTGTTAGAGTTGTGTGATCTAAATTCTAAGAGATTGCTTGCAAGTCAAGTTAAACAAAATATATTTTCTTTCTAGAAGATTTAGTATTTATTAGTATAATATATTTAGCATTTATTAGCATAGTTTATTTGACTTGCTAATTTAGCCTATAAATAAGCTCTTTTACAACCTCAGAAAATACACCCATTAGAGATTAGAACTCATAACACATTTAGAGAATTTTGTGTTTACGTTTTGAGGGTTCTTTGTTTTCGGGTATTTAATTTTTATCTCTATTTTTTGTACTCTTCGTTCTTTTTCCATTATAGTAAAATTATATTTGCCTGTGGTTTTTTATCCTCTTTGGAGGGGTTTTTTCACGTTAAATTTGTGTGTTTAATTTATCAATTTCTTCTACTATTTTTCTTGTTTGTTGCTTAATCAGGTTGATTTCTACCAAGTGGTATCATAGCTAGTTTAATTTTTTATAGATCAACTCGTTCAGAGATGGCAGCAACAAGGTTTGAAATTGAGAAGTTCGATAGTGAGACAAATTTCAATTTATGGCAAGTTCGGATAATGGTAATTCTAGTTCAAACAGGCTTGAAAAAGGTTGTTACCGGGAAAAAACCTAAGAATCTAAATTAAACAGAATGGGAAGAGCTTGATGAAAATGCCTTATCTGCAATCCAGTTGTGCCTCGTGAATACGGTATTGCAGGAGGTATTGATGGAGAAGACCTCATTTGCATTGTGGAAAAGGTTAGAAACTCTTTATGCGACTAAGTCTCTGGCTAACTGTTTAGTGTTGAAACAACATCTATTTACGTTTTGCATGAACGAATGTGAGCTTCTTAAAGATCACATCAGTCAATTCATTACTATTTTAAATGATTTAAAGAACGTTGAGGTTTATATTGACGATGAAGATCAGGCTATGCTATTATTGTGCTTTTTACCCTATTTATATAAGTTTTTCGGGGAGACCTTGATTTATGCCAGAGACAAAACTCTCGTTCGAAGATATGAAGGGTCATTTGTTGAGTAGAGACAAACTCGACAATGAGTTTGGTTTGGATAGCAAGGCAGATAGGCAAGCTTCCGTTTTGGTAGCATCAAAGAAACGAGACAAAAGGTGTCGCTATTGTAAAAAGTTAGGTCACGTCAAAGCAGATTGTTATAAACTGCGAAATAAAAGAGCTGCTGAGTGTAACGAGGAAGATGTGGCTGGTGTTAATTTGGCCGATGAAGGTGGTGATAATTTCTTGTTAGTGTTAACGAGTGATAACTCCAAGCTCACGTCCGAGTGGATCCTAGATTCGGGATGTTCTTTCCACACGTGTCCCAATAGAGAATGGTTCTCCACATACAGTTCGGTTGAAGGTGGAGTTGTGCGCATAGGAAACGAGTCATTTAGTAAGGTAATTGGTATTGGTACTGTTAAAATTAGGATACATAATGGGATGATTTGGACATTATCAAATGTCAGGTATGTAATTGATTTACAAAAGAATCTCATCTCCTTGAGTATTTTAGACTTGAAAGGATGCAGAATCAACATTAACTTGAGCGGTATTAAAGTATCTCGTGGAGCTCTCGTTTTGTTAAAAGGTAAAAGAACCAATAATCTTTATATTTTGGAAGGATCTACAGTGACCAGTGAAATCGAACGTCCCTCGTCCGTTACGGAGTCGAAGTTAACTCATTTGGAGTGGAGGCAACTTGGTCATAGGAGGGAAAAATGTATGACCGTTTCGTTGAAGAGAGGTTTTCTTTTGGATGCAGATTTCAAAAAGTTAGGGCACTGTGTTCTTGAAAATCAGACTTGGGTTAGTTTTGATTTGGCAATGCACAAGTCGAAGGCTAGAAGTCTTCTAGCTTCTAAGCACAGATTTGACACAATTAATTCCCTACATAGTTCAAGATAGGCCCGTGGCGGGCTTTGGCAAAGATGGTGTTGAAAGAATTCGTGTCAAGGTGGAGATTGTTAGAGTTGTGTGACCTAAATTCTAAGAGATTGTTTGCAAGTCAAGTTAAACAAAACATATTTTCTTTCTAGAAGATTTAGTATTTATTAGTATAATATATTTAGCATTTATTAGCATAGTTTATTTGACTTCCTAATTTAGCCTATAAATAGGCTCTTTTACAACCTTAGAAAATACACCCATTAGAGATTAGAACTCATAACACATTTAGAAAAATTTTGTGTTTACGTTTTGAGGGTTTTTTGTTTTCGCGTTTTCGGGATTTAGTTTTTATCTCCATCTTTTGTACTTTTCGTTCGTTTGCCATTATAATAAAATTATCTTTGCTCGTGGTTTTTTATCCTCTTTGGAGGGATTTTTCCACGTTAAATTTGTATGTTCAATTTCTCAATTTCTTCTGCTATTTTTCTTGTTCATTGCTTAATCGGGTCTATTTCTACCAATAATTTATATATTTACTACATCATCATATAAAAGAATAAAATTTATTTAATTACTATATAATAAGATTTGTAATTTACTTATTTGGATGTTCAAAAGCCTTATTTTCACACCCATATAAAAGATAAAGTGGTAAAAATATTACCCACTGTTGTTGCTTCTTGGTTCTTAGTGTTTGACACTCTAGTTTAAAACTTTCTCACCAATGTGTTGGAAGATCTTTCATGGGCCAAATTTGTTGTCATTCAAACAGGTATATGTGGTGCGATTGCACTAAAATCAAGAGTAAATGTGCTTCATTGGAAGCAACTGGGTATCCAAATGAGTCATAAGTCATTGAACTATTCGAAAGTTTTTATTTAAATCACTGTGTTGTTAAGTTTGTTTCTTAAAAAAAAGTCTAATTAAAGATTTTAGTTTCAAGCGACGATTCGACGATTAGTACAGTGGATCAATACCCTTTAATGAATATAAAAATGAATCTTAGATCCAAGTCAATCCAACGGTCAATGTCGGAGATTAGAGAAAAAAACTATTTAAATTTTGATTCGCAAATTCGTGACGTTCAAAGTTGTTTCATAGAAACAAAATGAACTATAGATGAGAAAGAGAAGGATAGCATTCAATTGGTGTAAGTGATGCAAAAAAGAAAAGGTTCTACAAAATTAATTTTAACAGTCCAATTACTTAAGTGAAAGTTTTCGAATAATTTAGTGATCATTTTGTAACTTTTTAAAATTGAGTAACCAAAACATAAACTTACTAATAATTTAATAACCTTGAATGAAATTTATCCTAATAAATATTATTCTAAATTTAATATATTTAAAAAATTAATTTTATATTTTTATAAATATTTAAAACCTCAACCCTCAAACCTTAAATCCTCAAATTCTACTCTTAAATATAATTTTTAAACTTAACCAAAAAAAAACACACAAAAAAAACCCAACAGATAAATACCCGTCAACTTACAGATTGTCGGCTTATAATTTCCCTTTCTCTTACTAGGCTTTCTATGTATTTTGTCCATCCCAAATTTTTCTAAACCATAATTTTTATATTGCAAAATCTTTCAAATAAAATATAATGTTAAATGAAAAAAAGTTAAACTACATCATTAGTCATTAAATTACGGGTAAATTTTAGTTTTGATTACTTAACTAAAAGAAGTTACAATTTAATCATTAAACTATTCGGAAATTTCTCATTCAAATCATTGAACTATTCAAAAACTTTTATGTAAGTCATTGGGTTGTTAAGATTTTTTTTTAAAGTTTTTCTATTGAGCTCTAAGCAACAATTTGGTGATTGGTACAGTAAATCAGTACCTATCGACAAGTAGAAGAACATAACTTAGATAAAATCGAATTTGACGGCCAGTGTAGGAGATCAAAGAAAAAGGCTATTTGAATTTTGGTTCACATATTCCTGACGTCCAAAAATATTTCATGGGAAAAAACTAAACTACATAAGAAAAGGGGAAAGAGAGCTTTGGATTGGGGTAGGCAGTGCGAACAAAGAAAGTCATATAATATCAATTTTAATAGTCCCATGACTTAAATGAAAATTTTTGAATAGTCTAATGACCAAATTGTAACATTTTTAGTTAAGTAACCAAAACAAAAGTTTACCCATAGTTTAGTGACTAGTGTAGTTTATTCAATGAAAAAATAAATTTCAACTTTTATATTTTGTTGGAATCTATATTCCAAATGTTGTTTCTTGTAAAGTTTAGTCTCTTAATCAAGGAAGTCGATATCACATTGATGGCACACTATTTTTTTACTGGAACTGATACAAATTGGTATTGATTTGTTTTGGTGTACCATTTAAGATTTATCAATATTTTTTTAAATATTTAATATATTTATATAAATATATTTACAAATATCCATCTATAAGAAAATGATATTAGTTGTACCGATTTACGGTGGAAACAGTGAGCAGCACCAACAGTAGAACCCGTGCGGAACCTGCAAGCAAAGCTCTATGCTCTAAAATCAACCTAAAAACATCTCTTGATATGTCAATAAACAAAATCGTGTCGGTTAAAAAATGAGAGTGCATACCACCATGATGACCGAGAAACGAGTGCAATAAAAAAAGCTGAAACCCATATTATCTAGAAATATAAAGTTGATGGGCGCAAATTTTCATTTCAATCTCTAAATTTCTCACATCAATCACACTACAATGGCAAAAATACAAAATAGCTGGAATGAAGAAAATATAGAAATGCAGCCTAAAAACTTGTAATCCTTTCTAAAGCTGAGTATACAAGGCAGGAGACAAGCGAGGTTTAGCAAGTGCATGCAATGGTTTGGCCAACAACGTATCATCTTTGGATTCAGAGAGGTCAATTTTGGTTACATTGGGCGGCACCTCCCACGTAAAACCTTGAATTAGCCTCGCAAACAGCATTATCGTCACTGCGGACCCAAGTCCCACCCCTATGCACCCTCGCCTTCCGGTCCCAAACGAAATGAACCTCAGTTCATTCTCTGTTAGTTCAACTCCGCCACTGCCCCACTCGTCTTTCAAATGTCTCTCGGGCTTGAACTCCAACGGCTCCTCCCAAACTTTCGGGTCCAAGCCTCGGCGGCTGATCAAGACACAACTGCCTTTAGGGATGAAGTAGCCGGCGACAGTGGTGTCGGCGTTGGAGACATGGGGAACGTTGAAAGGTGCAATGGGGTGAAGTCGAAAGGCCCTTGCACAGCATTTAATGTAGATGAGTTTTGGAATGTCAGTCTCTTCAACCAGTCTACTCTTTCCGACAACACTGTCGATTTCGTCAGTTGCTTTTCGGAGAATTTCAGGGTTGTTCAGCATCTCAGCCATTGCCCATTCTGCTGCATTTGCTGGATTATCTACTGCTGCAAGCATTAATTCCTGCATATACAAGGGGAAAAAAAATTCTAAACTGATAAACACATAAATTTTGAGCGTCTCTGGATTATTTCAGGTCTGACTCAGGTCGGACCCCAAATAGAGAAAACTTTATATTTGTGGGGATGTAACGTTATAAACACATGCTAGCTAGTTGAAAGACAATTCCATATCGTTGAACAGTTTTCCCTTGCGGACAAGAATCTCACCGTGATTTGGGCTTTGATCTCTTCAGCCGAAAGTGTAGGCTTCCCATTTAAATCCTTTGCTAAAATCAAAGCATCAAGCAGGTCTTGAGGTTCCTTCCTCTTTCCCTGTCCCCACTCTTTTATTCTCTCATCAACGAGGGGATCATGGTAGCCATTCACAATTCTCATAGCCTTACTTACAATCTTTTCATGGCCCTCCAAGTCTAATGGCCTCAGCCAAGGCACATAATCTGAAAGGATGAAACTGTTGAGGTGCATGAGAACTGTAAACAGTGATTCAACGTGTTGCTCTTCTTCATATCCAGGGCCTCCATCTTCTCTGCCTTTCCCAAAGTATCTTGTGTTGAACATCATCCTCCTTATCGCGTTCCCCGTATATTGCCTCACTGCTAATCTCAGGTTTATAACACCGCCATGCAAGTTTTCATGGTTGATGCATTGGTTGTAAATGAACCTAACAAGGTTATCAGCTTCTTGGGTTCTTTTATGGACTATGGAGTAACCAGCTAAGCCTTGCTGGGTTTATAACGTTGGAAGCCATCACTTTTCTCATTTTCTTCCATTGATCACCCCATGGCACCAAAGCTGTCGACAAGAAACCTCGAGTAGCATACTCGGCCGCCATCGTTTTCGGCCTGGAAGCGAAAACCGAATCATGTTTCTTCAAGAATTCTCTAGCGATTTCGGGGGAAGTAACGGCGATGACGTGAACGTGCCCGAGGCGGATACAAGCGATATCGGTACCGAGCTGTTTCATGAGGCCGAGAATCCACCTGAAGACTGGTTTGTTTTGCCAGATTTCAGGAAGGTTCCCAATGATGGGCCATGGAATTGGTCCCGGAGGGAGCGGTGGTTGGCTTCTAGTGGTAATACTGCCTTTTAGTTTGACAACCACAAGGGGTACAAAGACGAGCAGCATTAAAACAAGTGGTAAAGGGAGTGAAACAAGCAGTGTAGAGATAACAGCAATATCATGGGATCTGTTCCATGAAGGCAGCTGATAAATTTGATAGGAAGTATTGGTGAAAGAGGAGTAATCCATGTCTTAAAAATAACAACTGGATTTAATATTACAAGTTACTGTCTTCTGCTTGCCTGAACAAAACGTAGTCAGAGCTATATAGAGCGACATGGAGCAAGCGTCCTTTTGTGAGCACAATTTTTGCCACATTTTTTTTATCGTAACCTTTTTTTGGTGCCATGCATCATCGTACATTTAAATTTCATTTTTGCATTCTTTAAAATTTATTATAAATTGTAACTCAATTTTCTTTTATAAAAAAAGCGTTTTCCTCATTAAAATTGTAATTTATTTTTAATTTATATATTAGAAAAAAATAAATGACAGTTATAATAATAATAATAATAAAATAACTTAATTCATAATATTTTTCAATTCATAAAATAGAAAAATAAATATCAATTAGTATAATAGTTAAGTTTTTACAATAGCAACAGTAGTGGAGGAGGGAAAATGTGTTATGGTGAAGGAGCAAACAAGAAAAAGATAATAAAAATGGAGTGTATGAAGTACCATCCCCCAAAGAGGGTATTTAGAAATATATATATATATATATAGAGATTGATCGGATCGGACTTCAGGTTGCGTTATTATATATTTTATTATAATTATATAATAAATTTAAACTTCTTAATGCTATGAATTGGATCAAATTTTTGCTTGGCTTATGTATGATGTCAATATCATATATATAATTTTCTAAGCCTAATCTATCTTGAAACATGAGCTTAAATTTTGTCAAAACTTGTCCATATTTATAAATTATTTACTCAAACTCATTTAGGCTCGCTCATATTTTTTTTAATTTTAAAATATAATAATTAGTTATATATATTTACTACCATTATATGCATTTCGCTTATTAAATTTCTAAACATAAATAACTTAATATATTTTTAGCATTTACATTATAGTGCCATATATATTTAATTCCTTATATGCTACAAATTATATATGTATATATATATTTACTACCATTATATGCATTTCGCTTATTAAATTTTTAAACATAAATAACTTAATATATTTTTAGCATTTACATTATAGTACCATATATATTTAATTCCTTATATGCTACAAATTATATATGTATATATATATAAACTAAATGAAAAATGATATAGTACAAATTTAAAAATTTAAATTCAGCCCATATTTTAGTTGAACTTAATTTTTTTATCTAAACTTATTTTTTCTATTTTAATATTTTTACAGAAACCTTTTCAAAATTTGAAAAAGTCTTTGGATTTAGACGAATAATTCAATCCTTGAAAATATTTATTTTAAATATAAATTATACAATACTTATGATATGATTTATATAAAAAAATAAATATAAAAAGTTAATTTTTTGGTTTAATACTTTAGATATTATTGAAAAATATTATGACGAATTTAATTTAAATTTGAAGTTATTATTAAAAATTTATTTTCTTTTAATTTCTATTCTTTTTCAAGTAATATTTAAAAAGGAAAATATTTTACAACCTCAAAAAATAAATAAATAATTTGCGGCATTATCTTATTAGAGCGGGCATTGAGTGGGGTAGGGGACTTTTATGTGTCAGACTTTTGCATTAGAAGGAGAGAGACATTTGTGAGCATATTTTTTCCATGCATAATGGTATTTTTACCAGATATCGAACTTAAGAGGATGTTATTCTTTGCCTATAATCTAAAGTTTTCTATAAAATTTGTTCCCTAATTGAATGAGAATTTTAAATTAAGCAAATCGAATGTATGGTTCACACCTAATATGGTTCATTGAAAATTACTGAAGGCTAATAATGTCATTTTGAAGAGATAATAAAAAAATAAAATAATTAATATTAGAAATTTTAACGCATGTGTATGTGTAATAGGGCTAGATAAATGTTTGAGATGTACCTCATTTGTTGCATTTACTCTATCTAATTGACTAGTTTGCATCACCATTTTCCCCCTAAAGTTTGATGCACAACCCATTTCTCTGATAGGCAGTAACCCTACTGATAGCGCAACAAGCTTTACATCATTTTGCTACACCTTTATCATTTCTAGGGTGTTTTTGTAGTACTCCGATCTACAAAGTTGATGTTCTCACCACAATGAACATATTTGGCTAGCTGGATTATGGACAGTACCTTGGTTTTACCCCTCTCTTCACAACTCACAGACACAACATATTGTCGTTGACAAGTATCCAAGATACAAATACAACCGACAAAAGGAACTAACAAAGCAATAAGCCTGTCAAGAAAATTTAAGCTAAGCACGAATTCATAATCATCTAATGGAATTACCTCGAAATCTTCCTTGCCTTTCTACTCACCAATTTATAGCTAAACTCCTTATGCTACTCCCATATTTGAAACCTCTTTGGAATCTTCTTAGTCGATTTGCTAATTGAAAGACCAAGTTTACTCACATATTTTTCTGATATAAACAAGCCAGATGCCCCCGTATCAACAAGGGGTTCTTCCTTCAGCCTACGATGTTGATGTCCACGAATATCAACCCTTTCTTCTTGTGGTCCCTTTTTGTTTTAGCAGATTTAAGTATCTGTGATCCAAGATTCAATAGCCTTTCTTTATCGGGCTCTACTTTCTCTTCTTTGTTAATCGTGGCAAACTCGAATCACTATGGGCAGCCCATACCTTATGCAATCCACAACATAAGAAGCATTGTATCTTACTCTTCTTTTCCTTTGGCTAGTTGTTGGGTTTCCCTTTTTGATTATGTGGTTTCCCAGTGCCACCATTAGTATTGCTATACTCAACATGTCCTTATTCATCTTCCCCACTATTTCCCTTCTCTTTGGGCTTGAAACACTTGAACTTGTCTTTCTTTGGAACAAGCTCGATTAAGGACTCTACCACGATCATGGTTTTGGATAGTTCTTGGACCTCTCGACGTTCCAATTCCTATTTTACCTACAACTTCAAACCATCCATGAAATAGAAGAATGCTTCTTTCTCACTCACACTCGTGGAGCATCAGTTTACTAAACTCCTTCACATACTCCTTAAATTGTGCCTTGTTACGAGAACTTATGCAATTTAGCTTAAGCCTCATTCTTAGCATATTATGGGGAAAATTGCTCCTGGAATTATTTTTAAAACTCTTCCTAAGTCCTAATTGTGGCCTGACCACAACTTTCATTTATAGACTTACACCGCCACCATAATAGATTGAAATCTGTAAAATATCTAGAAACAATATTTATATTTGTATCCTTATTCATGATGCCCACAACACGGAAGTATTGTTCCATCTTCCATAAGAACTTGTCCACTTCTTTTGAGAACCTTTCCCCTTTAAAAATCTCCGTTTTTAACATATAATCTTGCGGTTTAGTGTTGCACCCAACAGCCCTTTACCCACGACAATTCAACACATAGCGAACTTTCCCTCAAGCTCCTCAATTCTCGTGCTCAAATCCTTTTTAGTGGCCTTAGTTTCCTCGTTCAAAGTCATCACCATATCTGTAGTGGAATTGAGAATACCTCGTATCGTTTCCATATTGGAATCGAGAGTCTTTAACATAAATTTCCTAAGTATCTCCCCCAAGTCCAACATATTGATGTATCCTTCGACTATCTTAAGTGTCTTCCTCACATCCCTCATGGATTCCCCGAGATGGACTACATGACCGCCTCAGCTATCGGCGCGCGAACACTGTGGCTGAGAAATAAAAATTATTACAATTATAAATATGGTGATACCTACAAGTGTGACAGATCAATTGTAATATTTGTAGTGTTACAATGGAACACTAGAGTATTCCAAGGATTGAACCAAAAAGAGTTTTCAATTTAATGATTTCTATTCAACAAGCATGTAAGAAAGGAGTCTAGTTAGCTACTCACTACTTTCTATATTATAGCAAAACATAATTTGGGGGTGAATTACTCTACTTAACATGCAAAATGACCAAATTGTAAAACTAGAAAAATTACAAAACTAACAGAATTAATAACAAACAATGGTTGGTTGATTTCCATGTTGTTGGTTAACCTTTGAATTAGGGATCTAAATAACTAATGCTCCTAAATTGGCTTTATTTTACCTCTCGGCCTCACTTTCACCAATTTATACAAATTAGTATGTTTTATCCCTCGACCTCACGAAACTAACTTAGGACAATCAAATTGATTCCTGATAAGATCTCCTCTCCATCTCACTTATCTCAATTTTCCCTTGGGAGCGTCAATCTTATATTTTGATGTCTATTAGATTTAGTCCAAAATTTGTGATTTAGTCCTTGTACCAAAAATTAACTAGACAACATTTTCATCAACCAACCACCTTAGATTTAGCCACCCCTAATCATATTTAAGCAACCAAAAACCCAATAAGCAAGCAAATGAACGTCAATGGCAAACACAATAAAAATGAGAAAAGTTTAGAGATAATGAAAATGGTAGCAATGGAAATGTAAAAGAACACTTAAAAATAATATGTTTAACAATCAAACTAAAATGAAATCGAGTTATATTAAAACTAATGAGTAAATTGAAATTACACAAAGGTTTGAAGCGTTAAATAAGTAAATAAACTAAGCTACAGTAACAACTAACTTAAATAACACTAAGAAACTAAAAAAATCATAAAAGTAAACTAACCTTAAAAAAGTAAACTACCCTTAAAAAGATGAAAAAGAAAATCCTAAACTTAAACTAAAGAGATGTAAGAAAAACTAAATTAAAAGCTCTCTCTTTTTTCTCAGCCAAAATTGGCTTTTAATCTAATTACAACCCAATTTTTAGTGACCAAATGCCCTTCAACATCTAAATTTGATTAGTGTTGAATTTGGATAAGGACTACCACTACAGTTATTTTTTGTCTCCTCTCATCAAGGTTATCACGATAACATGGTTTGGTATTGTGATACCCACATTAGAATTGACATGGAAGATCCTTGGGAGCTTGGGTATTGCGATACCTAGGGCTGGTATCATGACACCACTGTAGATGGCCTCAATCCTCTTCATTTCAGCACTGTTAGGGGGTATCACAACTTCTATGCTTCGATATCATGATAACCCCTTTCTAGGTGATTTCTTCGTTTACGTTTGGGCCATTATTGACTCCCTAAAACACTTAATCAATCATTAGGGTCCCTATGGCGCATTTGACCAATTTGGGCCTTAAAAGTATCATAAAGTGCACTAATTCATTTATTAAAGCAAGGAACTAAAACTAAGTAAAAGCACAAAAAATACATTCAATTGCTTAAGAATAAGCTCGTTAAGTGTAATGGGGAGCCTAATTTGATGTATCAAATTATGACTAATCACCACTCGACTTTCCAAATTCATATCCCTCAATTAGCTAGCTTTCCGACCGCCCTTCATGGGTCTCTTTAGCCTCAATCTAATCATTTATTCCTTTCGTCACCTTGATTGACACCTTCAAACCTTAGCTGTAATACCAACCATTATGGTACTAGAATTTTAGTCTGGCAATCCATGCAACAAGAAATTCACAATAGAAATTCACCTAAGTCAGCTTAGCTCTCAAAAAGTGAGAATTCACAATAGAAATTTTTCGAGGCACCGAATATAAAGTGAAAGCAATTGAAAAACAAAGAAGCAACGAGAGAACAAAAAAAACCACAAGAAAGCAACACTCACAAGGTGTTTAAGTAAATGCTTTCAAAATATTCTATTACCCAATAATGAAGTGCAATGGGATGATTACAAATAAAGGGGAAGACCTCTATTTATAGTCAAGCTCCCCCAGATCCAACGGCACAATTTACTTTACATCGATAGTCAAAATTAAAGCCTATCTACACTTGAGATTCTTAAGGGATTTACACAATTCCCTAAGATTACAAAATCAAATCTTATCAGATTACAAATATTCTAAATTTAGTTTCCATATTTACCATGGCAACCTTAATTCCCCTCAAGTCCTTAATTGGACCACAAATGCTTCAAGTAGATGGATTTCTTCACATGTTCCACAAATCAGGTCAGTTCAAGTGGGTCTAATAAGCCCCATTTTATCAATTGGCCTCAATGGGACATTTTGTATGCATTCCTCACGAGTTTTGATCTGTTGCCCATAACATATGTGTGTGAAAATCACGTATTTAGAACATAAGTGTGTATTTCAAAATAGCATATAATAAATAATGAAATGTATGGTATAAAAATATAATAACATAGATAATGTGTATGAAATTAAAATAAAAGAATAAGTTTAAATTGTGACTAAAATGAAATTTAATAGGTAAATAAATCATAGAATAATAAATGAGCTTTAATTTATTTATTGTCATTTTTCTTGAGTTGGTATCGAGATGATTTGTGCCACAAACTCAATCAACAAAATTATCTATATATACAAACAATGTGGGGTAAACAATTTGCATAATACCATTGAAATAATAATAATAATAATAATAATAATAATAATAATAATAAGCTTTGGTTAACATTGTAAAGAAAAAATTCTAAATATGTTGGTGACATTGATTCAAATCTAACTACATGTAAAAGTTTTATTGATTTTATTAAAAATATAAACAGAAAAAATTGCCTTCGCAAAAATATAATTTATTTATACATGATATGTATTTTTATAGTTCTCTTAACTGAGTTAGGACTTGATAATAATAGTATAAATATTGAAAGATATTAAGTGTTTTGCATGTTTTTCATGTATTTAAGGTATTGTATATTTATACGATTTTTACATGCAATTTATTGATTTTATCATTTTATGTAATATTTATGCATTTCTATATTTTTTTGTTGTGTTCATCTTATATTTCGTCGAGATTTTCCTTTCTAAATTTTATGTCATACCTTAAGTAAAATCATATTTCATATATATTTTTTATGTGTGTTAATGAGTATTATACCATATTTAATATAGTTTTTTATGTATGTTAATGAGTATTATAAATTTATATATAATTTTCATATGATAAAAATTTGTTATATATTCATATTTTGATACCATGATTATATTTATATAAAAATGTATATTTTAGAGTTGTAAAAAAAGTCTGGTAGGTTAGCACAGTTTCATCTGTTGGTTATCACGTTATTCGGTGTTTGTCTAGGGTTTAATGATTTTGTGGGGATATTCGGATCTAATGATTGTTTTGCTTAGGGGTAAAATGGAGGAGGATCTGGCCAACTTGAATATTTCTGCGAAAGAAAGCTCCACCCCAAGGGCAAGGGCATATAGATGTGATTGAAGAGGATTATAGACTTTTTTTGGTGGGAAGGGTTTTAATGGATAGTGTGGTGCACTTCCCTTAAATGAGGAGTACGTTTGCAGATCTATGGCACCCACAGGGAGGAGTTTCTATTTCAGATATTGGGGAAAAGAGGTACTTATTCCGATTTTATTATGAGATAGATCTGAAGAGGGTGGGTGAAGGTATGTCGTGGACGTTTAATAGACATTTGATTATTTTCACAAACTGGAGCAGGGGGAGTACCATTTACAAGTGCCTCTAAATTATTCAATTTTTTAGGTTTAGATCCACAATCTACCAATGGGACTTATGTCAAAGGGTATGGCATGCTAGTTTGGGAATTTCATTGGTACTTTTATGGAGTATGACACTACTTTGATCTTAAGGGGGATCGGTAAGTTTACAAGAATACGTATGACACTACTTTGATCTTAAGGGGGATTGGTAGGTTTACGAGAATATGAGTAAAAGTAGATGTTCAGATTCCATTGAAGTGGAAGAAGTGAATTGTTTTTGATCAAAATTGTTCAGTTTATGCTTATTTTCAGTGTAAGAAATTGATGTTGCTTTGCTTTTTGTATGGCACGCTTGGTCTTTGGGAGGGCTTCTGTTCAATGTGGGTAACATTTGGGACGTAGGTGGTGGAGTTTGGGTGGGATATTTTGTTAAAGGTGTATCAAGGAGGGGGCCAGTAATTGTGGGTAAATAGTTACGAGAGGAGGTTTCAGGGAGGGATTTTGGGTGGAAGGGGGATGTTAGGGAGGGAGTGTTTGGAGGGACGAATTTGGGTATGAGTATGGAACTGGGTTCCGACATAGAGGATAACCCTTTGGAGGTGGCTGACAGAAAGAATAGACAACGTATTCATGCAAGGATTCTAAATGGTCATGTTAATGTGAGCTAGACAGAGTTGAGTGTTTCTAATGAATTACTGACTCCCGCTTTCAAGCAGATCGATCAAGAACAATAAACATCCTTAGGTGGAATGTTTGTGGGTTAGGGCATCCACGGGCAATTAAATGTATCCAGAAAAAACTGAGACAGATAAAGCCCCAGATATTGTTTCTAATTGAAACAAAGCTAAGTGCTAGGAAAATGAAGTGGATTAAAGAAAAGTGTGAATTTTTTTATGGTATAGAGGTTGATACGGAGGGTTCTAAAGGTGGATTTTCTTTGGGTTGGAATAATGGGTGTATTGTTTAGCTAAGGAGCTACTTGGTTTTGTATATTGAAGTTGAGATTGATGAAGGAGATGAGGTAGATAAATGGAAGTTTATGGTTTTATGGGGCTTTGGATGAGAGAAGAAGAGACGAATCAAGAAACTTTTTAAAAATGTTGGGTACAGATACTTCGTTGCTGTGGTTGGTGTTGGGAGATTTTAATAAGAACATGTATTCTTTCTAGAAGCAAGGGGGACGGCTTAGAGAGGAATAGAGAATGGAAAGGTTTTGGATGGATCTTAAGGAGTGTTATCTAAGTGACTTGGGGTTCTCAGGTCAATGGTTTACTTGGGAAAGAGGTTGCATACAAGAAAATAATGTACGGGAATAGTTTGTTCGGGGGGTGGCAAACTCAACTTGGTGGGGACTTTTTTGAGACAAAATGTTAAGCTCTCACTCATGTTTTTTTTCAATCACTGTTCTATGTTGTTTTTTACTATAAGTAATGATAGGAGCCAGATGGTAAAGGAACGAAATTGGTTCCAACTAAGTGTTGTTGGGTACTTCAGGATACATGTGAAGAACATATTAGGAACTTTTAGGAGTCATTTTGATTGGGTGTTTCGACAAAGTTGTTGAAATTATGAATGAAATTAAGTAGGTGGGCGAAGGAGAATCATTAATAAAGGAAGCTAAATGTTACGGAGTTGAATTGCCAGTTGGAAAAGTTAAATTCTGTTGACCCTGATGAGAGTTGTTCAATAGAGTTAATTGAAGTCAAGTTTGCACTGAATATGGAAGCATTGGTGCTAATGGAAACTATTATGTAGTTCGAAATGTGAGGTGGATTAAGTTTTCAGGATTTTGGCAAATTTAATATTGCATTATTAGCAAAACAGGCACAAAGACTATTGATGAAGTCGAATGGCTTTTTTGTTCATGTTAAGAGTGCTAAATATGATCAAACAAGTTATTTTATGAGTTCAAGGTTAGGGTTTTACCCTTTATATACTTGGCGAAGCATTTAGAACGCTAGAAGGTTGTTACAGGATGGTGGGCAGTGGGGCAATGTTAAATATTTGGAATGATTCATGACTACCAGGACCTGGACAGGGAAGGGTGATAGTCAGGACATTAATATTAATTATACATTGGTGGTAGATTTGATTGATGCAAATTCGAATACCTGAAAATTGGATGTGCTTAATAAGCTATTTGATAGTGAGTAAGTGAACAAAATTATTTCAATTCCACTTTTTCAGATTGCTCAACCGGATTAGCTTGTGTAGTAAGGGGATAATACTAGGGTCTATTCGGCCAAAAGTGGCTACAAATGGCTCATGGCACAAAGCGATGATACAACAACAAATGATGCAAGAAATCAAAATAGAGTGCTAAAGGTTTTTTTTCAAAAAACTATAGAACCTAGATGTTGCTAGTACAATCAAAATTACATGTTGGAAGATTGCTAATAATTATTTTCCTACTTTTGGTAATATTCAAGCGAAGATAATTGTTATGGTGAGTTGTTGTCTTGTCTATCAGAAGGCTAAAGAGTAGGTCTAGCACATTTTCAGGGAGTGCCTAGTAACAAATCAAATCCTATAAGAGCTAGAGGTGTCATTTTCATCCTCCAACAGAACAAACAATTGGAAGTTGTGGTTTACTCAGGAATTTTTGAATAACAATTTAAGCACATGCAAAATATGAGGGATTATTTTTTGGGCAGTATGACATAATTGCAACAATATTTACCATGAAAGGGCTTATCAGAATGCATTTGGGGTGATAGCTTTTGTGAAAGCTTATGTTCAGGAACTCGAGAATTTGAATAGGGTGATGTCAACCATTCAAAAATAAAAAATTTTCAGATGGGAGCCACCAGCAGGAGACATGATGAAAGTTAATTTTGATGCAACATTTCATTGATTCTCAAAGCAAGCAACAGTAGGGGACTTAGTTTGGAATAGTGAGGAATTAATAATGGTTGTGTGTACATACCCGTATGAAAATGTGGCCGATCCAGCAGTGGCAGAAATCAAGGTTTGTTTGCAAGCTGTAACGTTAATGGAGGAGCTTGGGTTTCTAGAAATCATCGAAGGGGATGCGCTGACAATCATTAAAAAAAACTAAGGTATGCTGAGGAAGATAGATCGACAATAAGTGTTTATTAAGGAGATTAAAAAACGGGTTAAGAGATTTAGATCGGTGGAATTTAGATACATACCTCGCCAAGGGAATGAAGCAATCCACTTGTTAGTTGAAGATGGAAAAAGGTATGCAACTACCATGATTTGGATAGAGGAAGCACTAAGGGTAGGTGAGTTGGGTTTTTTTTGCTACCAGAGGATTTGTTCGATTTTTTACTCCAATTACGGAAAATTGAAAAGAGTGGATTGTGTTTAAAAGACAAATGCCATTTTCGATGGAGTGGGAAGGTCAAAAGCTCAATTCGATGATTAATGATAGGTGGGGATAGAAGAATTTGCAAGGCCGTTTCATTTCTACATATTAAGAAGGCGGTTTCTTTACTGTTTTCATTTTTTTTAGTTATTTATTTTCTCAGGATTTCTGCTTTGTTTTTCCAATAAAAGTACCTTTAAGGCACCGACCCTTGCAACCAATCACATTGTGGTTAGGTGGGATGTAACGACCAGCTTTAATTAATGTCATCAGTGGAAGTTATTAAGAAAAATGTATATTTTATATTCACATTATTTTTTTGAATAAAATCGAGACTTCATTAATGGAACAAAATAAAAAGCAAATACAAAAAACATAAACCAATGACGTGTCCTTGTCCCCTTCACACTTGGGAACTCATCACACAGCTATACTCAAAACAAGCAATAAAAAAAAACAAAACGAAACTGACTAAATATAACACAAAGCAAAAAAGCAAAAATGTAAAAGGCACATCGGCAAAACTAAAGATGACAATTCCATTTCTCATGTGAGAAAGCAAAATAGGCCGTCAAACCGGTATGGTGATCTGATAGCACTAGAAAGAACATAGGTTTTCCTCCTACTTATTCGTTAAATTGTTCCCATTTAGTTATCCTTAGCATACATTTTAGCATTTTTAGTTTAGTAAATGCATTTTATAACTCAGTGAATCCTAGCCTATTTTATCCTTAATTTTGTTATTTTATTGCATTAATGTCGCTGCATGAGTTAATTCCTGTAACACCCTTCGCCCGCATCTGACGCCGGGACGGGGTTCGAGGTGCTACCTGACTTTTACTAACACTTCTATACTAAATAGGGCCATGAAATCTCAAATAATTAAAAACTTTTCTTTTCACATACAATTTGTCCCATATACGGGCTTACGAGGCCCAAAACATATACCTGGAGTGGTTCGGGACCCAACCGAGAACTCATGAAAAACTTAGAAAATATCTTGCATCAAGGCTTCATACGCCCGTGTGGGTATATAGCACACGCCCGTGTGCTAAGGACATGCCCGTGTCCCGAGCCCGTGTCCAAAAACCTAGACAAATACAAGGCTATTTTCCAAGCCATTTTGTCACCCTCACAACAGATGCACGCATACTTATACAATAACATACAACATGGCAAAATTAGGTACTTAAACATTCCTAACATGTCATGATTATGGCAATTTCACATGCAATAGATATCATAGATTTTACTCACATCTTTACCACATTCATGCTATAATCATTATAAACTCATCACATAATACCATAGCACATGCATGCATAATTAAAATGGATTTACAACCCTGTAATCAAAATAGGCCAACACATATGGCTAAATCCATATCACATACTATAATATTTAAACTCCTATACATGCCATAGGCTCAAAGTACTTGAAATCACTACACCAATAACGTTAGCTTGACAGTGTGATAATCTCTCCGACGAACTCCAACCCGAGCTAACCTGGCAACCCTAGGAAACATGGGAAAGAAGGGGGGGTAAGCTTTCGCTTAGTAAGTTCATATGAAAACAATAAGCAACTCATTAACTTGTTTTATCAATGTTTACAACATATTCTCAAGTTCACTACAAGTTGTCTTTCTGAGCAATAGTCACTAAATTATTTATATCTGGAGCTACGAAACTCTGAATTAAGTTCTGTTAATTTTCCATGGAACTAGACTTATTTTCCTTTCTTCCATAAAATTTCCAGAATTTTTGGTTAAGCCAAATAGTACAGTTTATTCCTCAAAGTTACCCCTGATTCACTGTCTGATAGTTCTGACCCTTCTGTACTAAAGTTCAATTATCTCATAGTACAAGACTCGAATAATCTTCTCGTCTATTTCTATTGAAACTAGACTCATATTTATACTTACTAATTTTTTTCTAGAATTTTTGGTTGGGCCAATTAGTACAGTTTATTAGTTAAAGTCTCCCCTGTTTCAGGGTATGACCACTCTGACCCCTGTGCACTACGAACCGAATTTCTCCCTGTACAGAATTCCAACGACCATGCCGTTTATTTACCCTAAAAATAGACTCAATAAGGAATCCATGCATGTAAGGTATGACTCTTAATAATTTTTTTACAATTTTTGGTGAATTTCTAAAATTTAGAACAGGGGATCTCGAATTCATTCAGATCCTGTTTCACAAGAATTCAAATATCACACAATATGGAATTCTTTTTCTTCCCCTGTTTCTTTCATGTGAAAATAGACTCATTAAGATTTAATCCCATATTATATTCTGCCTCTAACTTATTTTCTACTATTTTTAGTGTATTTTCAAAGTTACACTACTGCAGTAACTCAAATCTGTCAAGGCTAAATTACTCATTCATGATCATTGTTCACAAAATTAATACAACATCATTTGTATAATCATCACCGAGACATTCATATCACATTTTCATTTACCATCTTAACATTTTGTTGTTATGTCGAGTTTTCAACCCGAGGGTTAAGTACATACCTGTTCAAAGTATCCATTTCACAACATTTATCAGTACGTCCCTTTCATCTCGAGTATTCCTCCATTTGAGTAGAATTTTACCCAGTGAACACATCGGAATATAATTCGGATACATGGAAAGTTTGAACATAAGTGCCACATATGTAGCCAAGCTACCATGTAACCCACCCATAAGTGAACTCGGACTCAACTCAACGAGCTCGGATGCCTAGTTACATCTCACGAACTCGGACTCAACTCAACGAGTTCGAACATTCGCATCCATAAGTGAACTCGGACTCAACTCAACGAGCTCGGATGCCCAAATATTCCAGTGACATGTCACTTGTATCCTAATCTATTCCTAAGGTTCAACGGGACCTTTTTCCCAATCATGTGTCTCAACCATCTTCTACGGAATGCCGATACAAATACTCGATAGTATTTCACATTTTCCAAGTATATCATATAATTTGACATATTATCAAACAATTATCACAAGTATAATATCTCATAATAATTATCAAATCATTTAAATAACATCAAAACATTTAAAATAATAACTATATTACCAACATTTACATATGACCTTACCTCGATACCACAAAGGTAAAAAAAGACGTAATTATCCCTTAATCGATTTCTTTCCGTTCTAGGTCCAAATATCGATTTTCATCATCTAAAATATCACATTCAACTTATTAAAACAATGTACTGATCAAATTAGTCCATTGACACACTTGAGCAATTTTTACAATTTTGCCCCTATATTTTTCCAAAATTACCAAATTACCCCTTGGTTCGTAAAATAATTTTTATCACATTTCTTTACTCCTTGAGTCTAGATGAACCATTTTCATAACTATAGCAACTCATAATTTCAACTATTTCACACATTTACAACTCATTTTACAACTTACCAACCTAGCCCTTTTTAAGGTGTTTTCATGCAATTTCTTTCACAAAAGTTGTTTATTAGACAACTAGGACTCATAATCTTCCATAAAAACACAAAAAACAACACATTTAATCTCATGGAAAAACCCTAGACTCTTCATCATTTTGCAAAATAGACCCCTCATATGAAAGCTCATGCTTTAGGGGTTCCAAATATGTAAAAATCATCAAGAAAGACATTAAAAATCACTTACTAGCAAGGGATGTAAGTGGCTGATATTTCAGAGCTTCAAAACCCCTTTCTTTTCTGCCATTTTCGGTGGAGGAGAAGAGAAAAATGATAGCTTTTTCTTTTTAATTTGTTAATAATAAAACTAGTCAAAATTGGTGACCAACTTCACCTAATTTTGACTTTTCAACAATTTTTTTTGTCTCCCATGGCCGGCCATCACAATTTAAATGGCCTAATTTCACTTTAAAGACCCCCAATTTAAGATACAAGGCAATTTAACACTTTAGGTATTAAAACACAACTTTTACCTTTTACGCGATTTAGTCCTTTTTCGAAATTGGACTAGAAATTGCTAAAATTAACTTACCAAAATTTACATGCACTTATAAAATTATATTATAACACATAAAATAATACTAAAATAATTTTCTCTGGCCTCGGAATAGTGGTCCCGAAACCATTGCTCCGACTAAGCCTAAAATCGGGCTGTTACAATTCCAGCTTGCATCCAGAATTGTTGTCGCACCTGACAGCTGCCCGGATAAGAACTAAAATTGCGTGAGCTGTCCAGTCTGGTATAACCAACTTGTACGAACAAGGATAGAATAATTTTAGGGAAAGGACACTTGTACCGTGGAGAAGGACATAAAAGGTGGACATGAGAAGAAACAGGAGGCGGGTAGAGTTTTTCTCTCCACCATCATCTTCATCATCCGACCATGGTAGCTTAAGCCTCTCACAGGTGAGCCAACGTGAAAACCAAATGCAGACTAACTCCTGACAAAGAGACTTAAGTGTGTGACAAGAGGGAATAAAGAGATTTAGTCGAGTTGTCTAGGGATAGTATTCTCCATTCTATTCTTTTTTATCTCCTTCTAATTGCTGGTGATTACTCTCTGATTTCTGATTTTATGGAAGTAGTGATGAATTCTTGGTGAAATGTTATCTTATTTAATCTTTCTTTTATTGTTTAATCTTGGGGTTTGAATTTTTTAAGTGTTATTACAGTCACTGACACTAGAAAGTACAGTGACAGTTTGAGCCAACAAGCATTTCAACGGAAGTTGAGTGAGGATTAGAGGAATTTAGTCCACTTGTTCTTAATAGTACCATATTGCTTTTATCGGAAGGTGAGGTTAATATGCATGTTTAAGTCGCAAATTAAATAGATAAGTAACGCTAGGTAAGATATACATTGAATTTTATTGCATCGATAATCACCTATATTTTTATACCTTGTGAGCGCCTAGTATTCTGCTGAAGATTCATGTTAGGGATCCCAGTTTATCATCATCATATTATATTTTATTGTTTTTAAAGTTATCACATCAATAACTATCCTCCCAATTTATCTTGTTTGTATCCAGTTATTGCACCACATTAATAGACAAAAGACACCCATCCATGTGGGATCAATATTCGACAAACTCACATGTAACAGCCCGATTTTTCAGTAGTGTCAGAAACAGTGGTTCGAGGCCACCAAATCCTTTGAGTAAGTTTGCAAATATTACTATTTAATAGTTACGAGTCAACTATGGTTTTAAAAAGGTTTTTGAATTGGTAATTTATGTTTTAGAATGATTTATTTGGTTCGAGTGGTAAGACATTAGGTCAAGTGGTTTTAGAAAGCGAGGTATTGGGACCTCGTTTCTATAAAAAAGTTATAAATATTTCTATAAATATTTACAAAGTATCATTAAGGTAGTATTAAAGTTTCGTTGAAAAATTTTAACGTTTTGATAGTTAATTAATTAAAAATGACTAAATTAAAAAATGTGCAAAACATCCTAATTTTAACATTTAAGTGACTAAATGGCTTGATTAGTAATTAAAGAAAGACCTAACTAATAACTGTACCTAAATTTAATGGATGAGGTGGCATAAGAGAGAAAAATAATAAAATAAGGCCATTCAATGCCGAAATTGTAAATTTGATGAAATCAAAATAAAACAAATTAGATTTGAATAGTTTTCTAGACATTTCTTCTTCAATTTTTGGTTCAAAATAGACATAGGAGAAAATTTAAGCTGGTTCTTCAATTTTTGCTTCATGTTACCCATTTCTTGTACTTTTTATGTTTTCGAGATTGTTACAATTAGGTTAAACTAAACCTTAACTTAGTTTTTTATTTTATTAAAAATTTTGGAAGTTTTTATTGATGAATATTAAATTTTTTTGATGAATAACATGGATTTAAAGCTTTGATTGTGTTTTATGATGATTTTATAAAGTGATTTTGTTAAATATTAATTTTAGGATTAAATTGTGAAAAGGTTAAAATATTAGGGTTTGATAGATAATTTTGGATTATTAGGGGCTGTATAATGGCTTAGAATATTTGGATAAATTATTGATTAAGAAAAAATAGTTAATTTGATATATTAACTAATTAAAGGATTAAATTACAAAAATTGTAAAAGTTTGGGTTAATTGTGTAAATTTAAAAAATAAAAGGGTATTAATTGTGAAATGAATTGGAAATGAAATATATGGTAATGACTGAGTAATTTTATATTTTAGATCAAGATTCCGTATATACTCGTGAAAAAGGAAAAGTAGCAGAAAAGTCCCTGAACTTCTACAATTACAACAATTCAATCCAGGTAAGTTCGTACGGTTAAAATTTAATATTTGTCTAAATTTGATGAATGGTATTATGCATATATTCTATTGTTATAAATGAATTATTGTTGGAATTATAACATTGAATTGGATATTCGGTTTAAATGGAACGCGAGATTTGAGTACATTCGTAATTTGGTGTATAATGGTATTGGAAGGAGACAACAGCTTTTTCCCCAAGTAAACTAGGGTTTAGCATTTGTTGCGAATTTTCATGTTTTGCTTTCTGTTGGGCGTATTTGGGTGAATCAGATCTTACAAGCTTCTGTTGGCATATTCAGATGGACTAGCTCTTATGAGCTTCTATTGATAATATACTGTTATCCGTAAGTCGTTCTTCGAATGAAAATTTTTTTCGGTAAGGTGATTTATTAAATGAATTTGAAAGACATGATATTTATTTTTATATTGATTTGAATATAGATGTATTTATCAATAGAAGTTGTGAATGACAGGAAATTGATAGTGAATGACAGGGAATTGACATGAATGATTTTATTTATTTGACTTGTTATAGTAGGTTCGGTAAGATTTTTTTAACCCGTTGAACTTACTAAGCTTCATTTAGCTTATTTGTATTGTTTAATGTTTTTGTAGATTTTCATAAGGTTAGACGATCGGAGCAATGCTCAAGTCACATTATCCAGCTTATCTTAGTAGTTTTTGAAACATTAAATAAGATTTATATGGCATGTATAGGCTTTCGTACGGTCTTAGTCAAAGTTTAGCTTATGTAAATATTAAGAATAATATTTTGTTTATATAACCAACATACATATTGGTATGAAATTAAGGTATGATTGTGATGTTAGTATAAGTGATATATGTATGTATATAATTGAGTTAAAGTGAACTTTGGTAACTTAGTTAGATAAATTAGATAGGTAAGTTTGGATATTGGTGGACATCTTTTGAAATTTTCATTAGAGGTACCTATGGGTATATTGGTTGTATGTGATAAAAATACATGTTTAAGATTTGATTTTAGCTTGTGTTGAATGCCTTGTTATCGCTTATTGATGTGAAAATTGGTAAGGCTAGGTTGGTATCAATTTGGGTGAGAAATGTGGCTTAGAGAATGGCGTATTTTCGTCCACACGGGTAGAAACACGGACGTGTATCTCAACCGTGTGTGACACACAACTAGGTGACACTGCTGTGTGTCCTCTGTATCTTTTATGAATGCAACTCAATATGTTCACACGGCCTAGCACATGGGTGTGAGACTTGGCCATGAGACCCAAGTCAGAGAGTTACACACGTACGGACACAGGCTGGACACAGCCAAGTGTCCCTATTTCGAATGCCCATACGGTCTGAGACACAGGCTTTTCTCCTGACCGTGTGAGTCACATGGCCTAGCCACACGCCCGTGTGACCCCTACAGTATTGAAAATTTTAAATATTTTTGAAAAATTCTCTGAGTTTCCAGTTTAGTCCCGACTTGTTCCTGATGCGTATTTTGGGCCCTAAGGGCTTGTTTAAAGGACGATATATATCATTTTTTATTGGATTTATTATGAGTATTGATATGTAACGAAACGTTTGAAATTCCTGTCTGATTGATTTGTGAACCCCGGTAATGCTCTGTAATCTTGTCCCAGCAATGGATATGGATTAGGGTTGTTACATCACATCTGTCTACTATACTTGTGTCGATAGTGTACACTTGCACATTATTATTGTGACGTTAAACAGCCGATCATGATCCGATGGTAAAGTTGAGTTCATCGTTCCCTAATATGATGCAGAAAAGATTGTTGTAATGGATTTTGGTGGAAGAAACTAAAGGGGCATATCACGATTCACCGTCTCCAGTATGTTTTCAAGTACCTCTTCTACCCAAAACATTGTGTTTCCCTTTGTAAACCCTGTTGTTGCTAATTTGTGGGCTACAGTGTTTACTGATCAATCTGCATGTCGAAATGAAATAGAGTGAAAAGTTAGGGCTAAAGATTAGATTTCTTATACGAGCACTCCAATTTTAGATCTACCTAAAGTACATTTTTGGATATTAATTATCATAGTCTTTAAGTCCCCCTCAACCTCTATGTTATAGGAACCCATATCTCTTGTAAATTGAAGTGCTTGGATGCAGGAAATGGCTTCTGCAAAAAAAGCATCTGCAACATAACTATTTGTCTGCACCCACATCCTATTACCAACCCAGATTCGTTTCTAATAGTAAACCTAGAGCACAAACGATGTTGGTCTAGCTTAAACACCGTATCAAAATTAACCTTGACGTTTTGCCCTTTTAGAGATAGCCACTGAGAGATCATTTGATCTTGCTTCATAGGTAATTTTTGGTTAATTACATATAATTCCTTATTTAGACTTTCATTTTTAGAATAGATTTCCAAAACTGATTGATCTTTTCCCTCCATTACAAATTGATTTCGAGCGTGGGAGAATGGACCACAGAGTTATCAAAATTCTACTACAGGTACACCTATTATTCCCTAGAAAATTATCTGTAATAATAGTGGCGATCAAATCAGAAACCTTATCAACCGAGTCTGTAATAACAATGTTGTGAATTTTTCCCCCAATCCATTTTGGAAGCCATCGATCTATCCAAACTGAGATTTTGGGTCTAAAGCCTACTCTCCAGCTGACTCCATCTTCCAGCATCTTTCTAGCCGCAAAAATGCTTCGCCAAATGTAAGATGGGTAAGCCCCTAATTGTGCCTTTAAAAACTTAGTCGTCGAGAAGCATTTTGCTTTAAAGATACGCACTACTAATGAATTTGGTTTTTTTAGAAATCGCCATCCTTTCTTAGCTAGCAAGACAATACTAAATTTGGAAAGATCAGGGAATCCCATGCCCCCAACATCCTTAAGCTTACTAAGGTCTAACCATTTGCTCCAATGCATCCCATTTCTTTGACCAATTTTTTGCCACCAAAATCTACCCATAATCTATTCCAAAGTATTATATAGCGTTTTAGGCAATAGAAAACGCACTATAGAGTATGTAGAAAGAGCATGAAGGACTACTTTAATAAACACTTCTTTCCCACCTTGAGAAATGAAACGAACGCTCCACCTATTGACCTTCGATCTCATTCTACCACATAATTGACTGAAAGCTTCCTTCTTATTCTTTCCCACCAATGTTGGAAGGCCCAAATAACATTTAATATTGAAAGCCCGACGTACCTCTATTAAGTCAACAAAATGACTACACATATTCTCATCAATATTCGAACTGAAAAAAACCACTGATTTGTCAAAATTCACCTACTATCCAAAGGCACATTCATATTTTGCTAAAATCTTATTAATAACCTCCCCCTCTCTCTGTAGCCTCGCAAAAAACGATACTATCCTTTGCAAAGAAAAGGTGAGTAACTAAAGGACTTCCACGACAAACTTTAATACCCGTCATTTTTCCATCTTGTTTGGAAGGTTTCAATAACGTCAAGAACCCCTCTGTACAGTTTAGGAACAAGTAGGGACTCAAAGGGTCCTTGATACAAACCTCTGCTTGGTGAAAATGTTTACCAAAGTTATTGTTAACCTTGACAGAGTAAGAAACTGATGATACAAAATGCATAACAAGATCTACCCATTTAGCTTCAAACCCTACACTGAGCATCATGCCTTGAATAAAACCCCACTCATCATAAGCTTTACTCATATCAAGTTTTAAAGCGAATGATCCCTTCTTTCTAGTCCTCTTCCTTTTTAACACATGCATCAACTCATAGGTCACAATAATATTATATAGAATCAGACGACCTGGCATAAAAGCACCTTGAGGCTCATCAATACAAACATCTAACACCATTTTCAATTTGTTTGCAGTAACTTTAGAGATAATCTTGTACAACATGGAGCATAAGCTAATCGATCGAAAGGAAGTCATAATATTTGCATCTATTGTTTTAGGAATTAAAATAATCTGAGTAAAATTTATCTCCACAATCGAAGTTTCTTTATTAAGAACCCTGATGCAAAACATAGAGACATCCTTTCTTATGATACTCCAAAAATGTTGACAAAAAAGTGTAGGGAGCCCATGATACTCATGTGATTTTAAAGAGCCCATTTCCTTAGCCGCCAAATCTACCTCCTCTCTTTTAAACCTGCCAAGAGCATGTTATTCATATTTTGTGTCACTCTCAACCCAACCACAGCATATAACTCATCAGCTTCCATACATCCTTTATTTTCGAAAATTCCTTGGAAGTACCTAATCGTGATCCCTAATTTCACATCCTCTTCTTCTCTTATCACATTATTCTCATCTTTCAAACTTTTAATAGAATTTGGAAAAATTATGGAAAAATTTGGTGTTCTGATCCTCGTACCTTAACCAAATGGCTCTAGCCCGTTACTCCTACCGTAATTCCTCCTGATCAATCTCCAAATTCAACTCTACATTTGTTTCAAAATTTTCCTCCAAAGAAGAATCAGTAATCTCTGCAGTATATAATTCTTGTAGTCGACTTTTCAAACTTTTCATTGGTTGTCTCGTCTCCAATTTCTGCTTCATAGCCCAACTTCTTAAACCCAATCCCATCCTTAAATCACAGTTTCATGAAAATTCACTTTACAAAAGTTGTTTATCTATCAAAAACCTTTCATTTTCTACCATAAAATTTAGCATATTCATCCATGGAAAGATTTTAATACTTTGATAAGTTTACAAATTGATCCAAAAAATAGCAAGATTAGGTTATTCTGATCTCAAAAATATAAAAATTACTAAAAACAAGACATGATTACTTACCTAATTAAGCTTGCTAGATTTTCTTTCTGTTTCTTAGGGTTTCCATAGAAAATTTATGGAAGATGATGAAATAAGATTATATTAGGCTATTATCATCTTTATTTATTCCAAATTCCAATTTAGTCCATTTCTTTTTCTAATTTTCCATGGATGAATCATCAAAAATATCTACTAACTTTTCTTCATGGTCTAATTATAAAGACCTCAAGTTTTGAATTTCATAGCTATTTGATACTTATAGCTACTAGAACTCAAGTTTTGCATTTTATGCAATTTGGTCCTTTCTATAATTAAACATGTAATCAGTAAAATTTTCTTATCAAAATTTTAATACGTCTTTTTTATCATAATGCAAACCATGTAATATTATTTAAATAAATTTTCATTCTGACTCGGTTTGTGGTCCCGAAACCACTGTTCCGATTTCACTAAAAATGGACTGTTACAATCTCCAAATTGTTTTGTCATAGCATCAGAAACATCCTCATAGAAAGAGTATAAATTTGTACCCAAAAAGCAACTTTTAGTAAAGGAACCTCTAATGGATCCTTACCATCTTGTAAGGTTTCAAAAACCAATATATCGCTATTGAAAGTATATGGTGACCCCTTCACCACCCTGGAAAGATCGGCTTTATAGTAAAACCGGAAAAGAAATCTTTTCTCCCCTATATATGTCACTGTAACCCCCCAATGGATGCCATTGATAAATTGTAATTTATACATATTTTTATCCCATGCTTAGCACATTTTATGGATGCTTTCTCCTTAGATTTGGTGAATTCGATGCTCCTAATCCTTTAATTTCATGTTTTACACTTAGGTGAGGATAGGAGAGTAAAAGGACCGAGAAATGGGGCAAAAACAGAAAAAAACGGGACAAGGTAGGAAATCAGCACGGCCTAGAGTTCCCTACACGTGTAGACCACAAGCCCGTGTAGGTTCATCAGGCTCTAACACGGCTTGGACCTCCTCACACGGGCATGTCACACAGCCATGTCAATTTGGCAAGATCGAAGCACGATCTACACGGGTAGACCACACACCCGTGCCTATTTAACCGCCTCGACCACGGCTTAAAGTAATCGCACACGGGCGTGTCCCTGTCGAGCCCAAGTTGAGTCCTATCCAGAAAAGGCCACTTTTAAGGGCTCTTAGGAATTATAAAGCCTATTTAAACACCTGATGAGGCACCTAGAAGGGACACAGAGAGTAGGAAGCAAGGAATTACTCAAAGAAAGCCGATTGATCCATCTCAGAAGCAGGATTCATCATCAAGACTGAATATCTCCCTTCAATTTCCATTCAGGGGTTTTGGGTTTTCTTTATGTTTTGTATTCATTATTCTTCTGAGATGTTTTCTTTAATAATTATGAACTAAACCTCTTAAATACCTAAGGGGAATGAAACCTAAAACTGATCTTGTTATTATTATCTGAATTGTATGATAAATATTTGACTTGTTCTTAATTATGTGTGCTTTCAAAGGAGGAATAGACCTTGTCTAAGAGTAGTTAAGTGGAGTTGATTGCACGCCTAGAGATAGGGTGATAAGATTTTGCCGGATTAGGGTGAAACCTAATAAAACTCTAGGATGTTAATTAGAAAGAGATTTCAATTATTCAACCTAGGGTTAGACGTTATTAGTCTTGAGAGAGATAATAATATAACTTAAGGATTTCAACGAATCAAGTCAAATGAATAAATCGTCTGATTCAGAGTCAAATAACAAGTGAAGTCTAGGTGGATTTTTCCTTAGGTATTGTCTTAATCAATCGAATTTTCTAAAAAGTATTTTCCCTAATTTCTTTTCTGTAATTTATTAGTTTAGTTAATTAGTTAGATAAACAAACCCTTTTAATTTTTAGGCTAGATAATAAAAATGAAGTAATTACTAGTACTCGTGGTTCCTTTAGGTTCGACAATCTGGTCTTGCTAAACTATACTACTGTTCGATAGGTACACTTGCCTTCATCGTGATAATAGTTAGTTCCAAGAGCGATTCATTTATAAATTTTTAAAAACTGTTGCATTATCATGCAAACATCAGCCACACATTGGCCAACACTGTCTTCATCGACTGGAAGTTAACCATGGCTGCCGTAAAAAAAAATTCCCACCAAACACAGATCTAACCCCTTTTCCTCCACACTTTGTTTGTGATCAATCTCCCAACCATCCCCTTCCCCATTACTATCTTCATCCTCCAAACGTAAATCTACTAGCGCTTCCCCTCTATAATTAATCCAAACAAACCGAACAAAACTAACAATTCTTTTCCAAAATAAACGAACAACACCAGATGCTACTTAGGAGCATACAGAGAAACAAGCTACCTCAGAGCATAAAAAAATTTATTATATTTTAGTCTATTACTTGAATAGAATTCTAAACATTTTAATTATCACTTATTCACATTATTTTTCTATGTGCCAGAAAAATCTATAAATTTAATTAAATTTTTATATGTTTATTATTCTATAAAAGTAAATTCGACATTTGTTCTATAAATTTTTCGTGACTTCTTTTTTTTTTAAATTATCTTACTTTTTTTTCTAACATGTCTTAAATTAATTTACATTTCATATAATATGTTATGATAGTTCAATTTTAATTTTAAAGTAATTTAATTAAATTGCATCATTACATCTAATATAAATTAATATAGGTCTCTATTGAGAACTATAATTCATTTTTCCAAAGCAAAGCGAATGTATGTCCTAGAAATAATCTAAAACTAGCTGAAAAATATGTATTTTCTTATTCTATTTGATGCATATATAATGTAACGCCCCAATTTTCGGGAATTCTGTGAATGTTGGCAAAGTTTCATGCTTTGACTTTGTCATTTGTGAGTGAAATTATGAAATAGGACCTATGTGAAAATGTTTGAAAATGCTATAGGCTAATTTTTAGCGGCCAAATAAATAGTAGTGCAAAATAGGAGGATTTGCATGTCAAACCTCCCATTTTACAAGAAGTGGCCGGCCATCATGTTGTTGAAGACAATATGTGCACTTGATATCCATAATTTATGGTACAAATTGATAAAAAATTGATAATGGGTTAGGTAAATGTTCCATGATGGGCATGATAAGCATTATGGGCATTTTTTTTATTGACATTATGGCATAGGTGTGGCACAAATAATATCGGTTATTTTGTGTCATAAAATGTTGGGTAATAAAATAACAAAAGGATGAAAGAACAAAGTTTTGTCCATCTTTGTTCATCATAGCCGAAAGTTAGAGAAGAGAAAGGAGAGGAGAAAGCTCTTGAGTATTCGGTCACTAGGAGGAGGAAAATTGAAGGTAAGTTCTTGGTACCTTGCTTCTATTTTGAGGTTCATGAGTTCTTCTTGATTCTACCTTAACTCTTGAAGCATATTTTGGTTTTTAGTTGTGTTGTGAGCATTTAGTCATGAATTAAAATGAAGGAAATGGTTGTTGTTTTATGTTCTTTTGATGAAAAATGGAAGATAGGTGAAGTTGAGCCAAACAAATGAGCATGCATATGCCTTAGATGCTAAAGGGAAAAATCGGCTAACATGTTGTGTTTTAAAATGATGAAATGGAGATTATACTTAAGTAAAATCATAGATATGTGATGATTGATTGGTGATATACATGTTTAAATAACATGCATGCAAGGTATGTGTGAAAGAGTGATTTGGTAATAAATCTGCTTGAGACAGCAGCAGTAATGTGACTTTGGAAAATTACCATAAATTGTGGGAGATGAATTAGAAGCAGAATAGATTATGTAATTAAATCTTATTGAGTCTAGTTTCTAATGAAATAAACAAGAACATATTTTGAATTCTGTACAATGAGAAATTTGATTCGTAATGAAGAGTGGTCAGATTAGTCAAACAGTGAAATGTGGGAAACTTTGAGAAAAATATGGTATTGATTGGCTGAACCAAAAATTCTGAAAATTTTATGGATAGAAGATATGTGAGTCTATTTTCATGGAAAATTAACGATACTTGATTTGGAGTTTCGTAGCTCCAGTTATAAATGATTTAGTGACTATTGCTCAGGAAGACAACTTGCAGTGAAATTATGATTATGTGGTAAACACTGACAAAAATTTGTTAATGAGTTGCTTATTGATTTCTTATAAGCTTACTCTGATCTGTAGGTGTGGTTGGCCGAATATTGTAAGGGGTTAATACGTAGTTCGTATTTGAATAGTTAGATTAACGTGTTAGTAATCCAATTGTAGGCGGTTCGTGTGTGGATCTCGTCAGCATATCGTGGCAAACAGGTGTGTAACTAACACCCTTTTATAGACTAGATCGGCACAAGCCGAAAAGCCGAAATGCCGAAAAGCCGATATTTTGAGATCTTGCGAGTGTGTGAATGCTCATGAGATTAATAGTTTGATGTATATGGTAAATTAAAGTGATAAGACTGCAGAGTGCGCGATTCTGTGCATTTCGATATTTTTGGGCTTAATGGGCTAAAAAGGGGATAATGGGCCAACGGGCCCAAATTGGTAAGAAAACGCGGTAAGTGTTTTTGATCGTACGTAAATGGCTATGTTATGTATGAAAACCTTAAGAATAGTTAAATTACTTGAATACCCCTATGTATGCAAAATTACCATTATACCCCTAGGGTTACTTTTGACTGAAAAGCATGACGATCTGATTCTGTATGATGTATGCCATGATTATATATATGTTGCATGGGGACTTGGGTTATACTATGGAGGAAGCGTCCTGGTGGCTATGCTACAATTATCTGATCTGGTGGCTCTACCACATATATCTGTCCTGGTGGCTATGCCACAATTATCTGATCTGGTGGCTCTGCCACAATATCTGTATCTGGTGACTTCGTCACAATATCTGGCAGCCTCGCTGCAATTTCTGTGGTGTGTAGCGGTTGGGTGGGTCGAGTAGTCTCCCCACATGGTGTAAGGCTGGTACGGGGGTGTTATGGATAAATCTGGGTTGGGTTTCTACATAAACTGTAATATCTGTTCTGTTTTGTTATGGGCCTATGGGCTTTATTCTAAATTTCTGTTCTGGGCTAAGGCCAACTTATTCTGTTTCTGTGGGTTGAGCTGATTTAGACTATGGTTGGGTTATTTTACACACTGAGTTTCCCTAAACTCACCCCTTTTATTTTCATCCACGCAGGTAATCCCCAACCATAGTGGGCTTGGAGCTGTGAGGGAATTCGGAGTGGCCACCTGTTTTGAAAGTTTGATTTTCTTCTGGTGAACTAGACATCCTTTTAATTACGTTTGAGGTTTTGGGCTTTTAAAGGTAATAAGGCCGCTTATTTATTTTTGATGGTTTTTATATGTTTTATTAAGATAGGTAATATTTATATTTAACTGTTGAAATTGGATAGCTTTAGGGCGCGTTTTCAAAAACAGTAATTGATTTCAAAATAACACGAAAATAGGCAAAGCTTCCGCAATGAAGATATTTTCCAAAATTAATCACTTTTCCTAAAAAGGACTTAATCAAATTGGTTTCCTAGAAATATACATGACGTTAAGGTATGGCAATGGCGGTTTGCATGTCTAGGATTGGATCCGAAGGGAGTTTGGTACTTAAGCAGTCCGATGGACTCACCTCCTCTTTTCCGGTTTCCTACCTGGTGCACAGCTTCCATTCACTTTAACCTATAATGAAATCATCTTTTAAAACACTCAGTAAGTTTTCTTTCTGGATCGAAAATGTTTTGAATGCTTCGATGTGGCATGTCGGATCCGGCCATAACGTCTGGACCGGGTAAGGGGTGTTACATATAATTTTACATATGATTAGTTTATATGATGATGACAAGTCACTAAAACTAAAATTATTTGAATTTATTTTTAAAAAATTTTAAGTCATGTGTCATAATCAACTTTACTAATTGTATATAGAATTATACACTACAACTACATTAAATATAATCCATTTTTTCTATTATTATTTGAAACTTTATTTTTGCCTCAAATAGATATTTCATAGAACACATTTTTGTCTAAACTCAACTCTAAATATAAAGGGACAATATGCTCACAACCAAGCTATAGATTGAGTTAAAGTTAGGAGTTAGGCTTATATATGGCATCAACACTACACATATTTTCTTGCTCAAATGAATTCAAAATGTGACAAGGGCACTGGTTAGTTCAAAAGGCTTAAGAAATTCAAAAGCTTCATACCATTACATGCATGTTTCTTTTAGTTCATCTCCTTCCACAATTCTAACTTGATGATATTCTGACCTAAGATCTAGCTTTGCGAAATATTTAGCATGGAATAGTTGACCAAACAAGTAGATAATTAGAGGCATCAGATATTTGTTCTTCACCATCACATTGTTTATGGCTTATAGTCCAAACATAATCTAAGACTCCCATCATGTTTCTTTTGGAAAAATAATTAAGCTCTAAATGGTTCCTTTGAATGGAAAATGAATCTTACTTGTAATAACCCATCCAATTACTTTTTCAGCTCAACTAATTCTAGTAGGGTCATGTGATAGGGGCACTTCATCGGATGCTTCACCCTTAGGATTAACTGAATCTCATGGTCTATTGTTTTCCTTGATGGTAATACTTTTGGCAAGTAATTTGATATGACATCCTCAAATCCTTTTAACAACTTTCCAACCCCATTTGACATGAAAGATATTCCAACTCTATTTATGAAAATTGGCATAGCAATGAGGGATTACTCTTCTTCACATCCATCTTAAATTATAATGTAAACATGATCTTCTTCCCACTTCTTAGAAGAATTATCATAGTACCATACTTGGGGTCTCCCCCAAGAACATTAAGCAACTTGTAGTAAGTATTAGAATTGCTTGAGCCATAACCATGAAATCTAAGCCTAAGGCATCATAAAAATCATCTATAAGGGAAACAATAAAGTTAACATTTTTTTCTATGATCCCATCTCAATCATCATATTCTTGGAGCTTTCATTGATTTTCAAGGTAAGTGAATTTCATTTTCCTATAGTCCTTTTATGACTTTCAGCTCATATATTTTTGCCTTTTTAAGTATTATGAAATTTTCGGTTGCACTTGTGTCCACCATAGACCTTATTGCTTTGAAATTAACACCACATCCACACACTAGGGGCCTCAATAAAATAGAAACATCTTGTTATTTTTAGACATGTCACTAATGTTTAACATCAAGGTGGAAAAGCTCGTTACATATTCAAAAAATATCTCGTCTGAACCAATTCCTCAAGCTTCCATGTAATGTATTCCCTTTTTTAAAAAGAATAAAACCATGAAATCTTGCTATAGATTATCCCAAGTTTTGATGGGGCATTCACCATTAACAAAGTTTCAATTCCACCACAATGTGGCATCACACAATAAATACATTATCGACGCAACCACCTGTCTTCCTATGATTCAATTTGCAAAAACTTTAATTATTGTTCTATATCGAATAAGAATTCCTCAAGTTATTTAGCACCCCTTGCCCATATGCAGCGTCGCGATTATGAAAACTGGGCCATTTTACCTCAATTAGTCAAGCAAGAGCCCGTCCTGTTCTTAGCCATCTAAATCACATTCTCTTCAGCCTTAAGTTCATCATTTCTATGGTGGTCAACTAGCCTACTCCTTCAATTCATTACTTTTTATAGTTTTCAACAAGCACAACTCAATCGTGCTATGATACCACATGTCACATATTGAACTTTGTTCTCTTAAGTTCCTATCTTGTTGACACTTGGAAGAATTATTTGGTTCAATTCAACCAACAATATTAATATTTTATTTAAAGATAAACAAGTCACAAGTTAGTCTCAAGAAATGAAGTTATCTAATGGGGACACTTTAGATCCAGCGGGTCTAAAGTTTTAGCATATAGTAGTAAATAGTCTGTCTGGCACAATGTTATCCACCCAAATGATTATTTTGGCATATACGTATGGGCGTATAGTAACTGCAATATAAGTTAGTAAGAATTTTATTTTATGATTTTCTTCTATATTAAGGAGAAGTCCATTTAAGGGATGAAAGGGAAGTATTGAATGAGTATTCGCAAAAGGTATAATACGTCTGATTTGTCTGGAATACTGTGTTAGTTAGATTTAAAGTAACTTGGTTAGAAATCAACTAGATAGCCAAGTTGGATAATTTTGATTGCAAGGTATTTATTAATATTTCTATCGAAAACTATAGGCCGTTAAGAAAGCAAGTGTTGAAACATATAACAGTTGTTAAATTCCACTAAGTAAGTTGAGTCATATTTAAATGTGAGAGATGAGTTCTGAAAGGGGGCCTTCTTTCTTTTTCCTCTTTTTTAAGTGGTATTTACTGATACCTTCTTTAAGTCTGAATGTATCTTACATCAATGATTTAAAAGCTATGGTTCTTTAATGATCAGTGGTTATTTCGTATCAGGGTAAGTATTTCATTTTTGCATGTTAAGTTCTGAATGAGTAAGTCTGTATGTGGTAATTGAATAGTAAGACTGTAAGCATAAGGTTTCTGCATGAGATTTTCAGTGATTGATATAATAAGTAATTTGTATGTACAAGAGTACTACTAGTGAAATTATGTTTCTAAGCAGTGGTTGTTGCTAGTTCTAGATGGATATATAGATCTGGAGTCCGAACTGCAATAAGTGAGAATCAGGTGAGTTTTGTACTCGGACTCTTGCATGTATATTGCTCATACTGAAATATATCTATGTGAAAGTGATCAAACTAGAAACCAGAAAACATGGATAGTATAGTATGAATATGATGCTTATACGACTATAGGAATAAAATGTATAATAAATGTAGAATGATTGATTTTGTTATCCTTATGACCAACATAGTGTTTTGTATTCAGATTAGGCCTTTGAATCGGTATGAGCTGTTATATTTTATTGTATCATAGCTATAGGTTTAGTTTATTCTTATCCTAAATCCATATTATTTGTAGAGGCTCTAGTATACATACCTTAAAAGTTTTAAAAAAGTGTTTTCAATCTATGATTTTAACTATGCAAAACTTTGATGCCTCTTTTCCTTCCTATAAACCTTAGTTCAACAATGTCTTTTCATTCAGCACACGTTGCTAAAGAGGAAGTTCATATCTATGCAACATATCTTGAGGGAGCACCAATAATTGTTGCAGTGAGAATATCCTTAAGGTACTAACTGTAGAGTTAACGACTGGTCCAACAATACTTGGACAAAATATACCTAACCAAGATAAACTTCTGAATATAATGGCTGCCACTTTTTAGAAGGTTGTTGGAGTTACCCCATGAGTTGAATCTTTTACTATTGTTAGGAGAGCACATATTAAGAAGTTGCAAAAGTATCGTGTTGAATATTTAAAATGTAAAAAGAAGATTGATTTGATAGTTGCTAAGTTTTTTTCCAGAGATGACTTAGAATATTCTTAACCAGCTTGGCTGCACACTCATTGAGAGGGTGCAATGTGTTGTCCCATTGTCGAAGGATAAGGCTTAGTATGTTGGACCATTATGGTCAAGTCCACACCGACTAAAAGGATATATTAGGTGTACTTTTCTACCTGTGTTCTACAATAAATACATTGGTGAGCTATAAATAGTGGAGCGCAAGCAAAAGTTTACTTTTGGTCCAAGGTAATATGTCAATGGTGGATTATGAGAGGAATTTTTTAGACTAAGCCATTATGCTCTAGAGATTTTAAATCCATTTTGAGTGAGAATTTCTAGAGAACATCAGTTTACAGTTGGTAGCTTATAAGACTTGGGGTTTTGCTAAGTTTGTCAAAAGGGCCAAGATGATTGAACAAGACCTGGGTATTAAGAAGAAGTAGTTAAGACTAAAGGACAAGATAATAGAGCTCTAAGAGTGACTAGCTTGTACCTTACTTCTGCTATATGAGCTAGGGATGTAACACCCCTTACCCTTTCTAGCATATGTTACGAATGAAAGGTACTACTAAAGCACTTTCAGAGCTAAATAAAAAATTTTCTTTTAATAAAAAACCATTTGGAAACTTTATAAAATTTCTTAAAACAATTTTCAACATCTAAGAAATAACCAAATGTTATTTCAAATCATTTTGGGTTATTGAAAACATATAGGCCCTTACCAACTCATAAAGTGAGTTTTCAAAGCTCTTTGACTTAAATCGAGGTCGTTTGAGGCAAGTGTTGGAGCGGATGATTCGCAAAAGATAGAGACAGGTGTAACTAACTATACTGACAGTTAATCGAGTTGGAACCAAGTAGAATAAATCCTAGATTTATTTGTGGATTTATTTACTTGTGACATTCATAGTGTGGCTTACCTTAATCATGAATAAGTGACAGACCATGTGTGTGTGACTCGTATACTTTGATGTATTGATAGGTTGTCCTCGATTGGTAATAGAGTTGAAAGCTGGTAGGTTGGATGACATAGCTTCACTTAAACCTATGGAATTCATAACCCAATAAAGGGTAAACTATTTCCTTTCATATACAATACATGATAGATAGAAAGTAATGTGGTCATAAGTAATTTATCTTCGAGATAAATTATTTAATTACTATTTGTTAGAAATTGAGTTTTAATAAAGGAAGATGAAATGGTTACCATGGAATAAAATATGATTATATTGAAAAACGAATTTATCCCAAAGAGATTAATGATATCTTATTAGGGTAACATCAATATGATAAGGTCATTGGACGAGGGATTGGTAAAGTAGCTTTTGTAATGGTACATAATAGTGAGAACTCAATGATGATACTTTACTGCAATGATTTTATGACAAAATAATATTGTAATTAATAGATGTAGAGTTGAAAGTTAATTACAAATTATTTAAGCCAAACTTATATATGTCCAATTACAAATTATTTAAGCCAAACTTATATATGTCCAATTGGTCCCTCCGTTAGTTCTGTGTAACCTTGATATAAAGACTTGAACATAATGTCTTTTACCTTCCACCTATCATTCAGTCTAAGTACCATTTTATTATTATTATTTGAAGTTTTAACTATAGTTTTTAGTTTAACTAGTTTCTAATGTCATGTGCGTCACACATGATTTTACACATTTATATTTGAACTTATTAAACAATATATTTTTATAATTTCAAAAATTACATTTATATTAATTAGATGTGAATTAGTTTAATTCATAATAAAAGTAGACTAATTTTGAAAAACAATTGAGTGAATAAATAAAATTTTACAATTAATGAAATAAAAAGAGTAAAAAGCAACTGATATTGAAATATTAATAGCACGTTCGGTTGGTTGTAATAGTCAACCAGTTCCGTGTCTATTCTGAGTGCAATAGTTCTCCGTTAGTTTGGTTGGTTGAATGCTATTCAGCAGAATAGCTCATTACAAGACTATTCCTCAAAGTCCCTAAATAGCAATTATTTACTTCACCCTCTAAATGGTTATTCCAAGCAATTCAGAATAGACATTTTTCTATTATTTCCATTTTAACCCAACCAAAACCCAAAAGGGAAAAGAAAAAATGGTAAGAACAAAAACCATTCAACACATCCCCAAGAGGGAAGCTTGTAACAAATTGAAGAGAAACTTTGATTCAGTTAATTCACAGTCATTGTAGATGGAAGTTCTTTAAATTTTTGCATATTCGATTAATGGTGAATGGTGGATGGAAACGATGGGCATTGTGGTTGACAACCAGAAATTGAAAAAATAATTTCTAATTTCTGGGTTTTTGAGAAAATGAGACACGGGAGAGGAAAGTGAACATCGACAATTGATAGCAACAAATAACATGCAAGGAGAAAATTTTGACATGCAAACAGCAGATGACGGCAAAAACAATGGTGAAAGCCACAAGCAATTTTTGTAGATTTGAGCTTTTGCGATAAATTTTAGGAAAAAGAACTAAGATGGGAAAGAAAAAGGGCAGAATCAGATGATTCTTCTGGGTTAGTCACAATCGGGGTTGCTGCAGAGGCAGCAACGACTGTTGCTGGAATCTAGACTTTCATAAAAAGTTTTCTGCCAAACAATGAACATTCTGTTTGAATTAAAAAAGGAAAACAGAGAAGATAATTTTTTGAAAAAAAAAGATGAGTGGTTCATCTTTTGAAGTAAGAGGGAGAGAACATTTTAGGGAGAGGATAAATTAGAAAAAGAGAGTCAAAAATAAAAGAAAAATTAACTTATATATTAATTAAAAATTACTATATTTATTAAATATTTTACTGTATCATCATTATATTAAATTATGATTAATTTATTTATTTTTATTATTAAATTATATTTAATAATAATTTTATTAAATTTTAATAATAAGAAGAATAATCATCTAAATAATTTTTTTTTGTTAACGGTACTCTGGTCATTTCAATTTTTTTCTTTATGTTATTAAAAATCTATTACATTCAACCAAACACAAGAATACTAATATAGCTCTAATTCATTTCATTCAATCAAACAATTGAATTACTAATTACATTTCTATTTCATTAATTACAACTCTATTCCATTACAGTCATATTCCATTCACCCCAACCAAACGTGCTGTAAGTGATTAGATCAAATAAATAAAACATAAATTTAATTTATAAAATTAAAATAAATGAAAATTCTAAACACATAAAATAAAATAAAATAATTAATTACCTATTATTTCCATTTTATAAAAAAATAAAAAGTTTGGTTTGCTATAAATTAAAATAAATGAAAAAAATCTAATAATATTTAATAAATTAATTATATATATATTTTTTAAAAATAAAAAAGTTGGTTTTGCATTAATAACCATAATCTTACAAAAGCACAAAAAGTGGCTAAATTATGTATAAAAAAAAGTCTGTTTTTGAAAAAAATATTTATCTGTTTAGGCTGATTTTTATGATATTTATCAAAATAAGTCGATTTTGGAGAGAGAAGAAGAAAATGTGTCCTGCTAGATGCATTTTTAGCTTAAAATGCGTCCAGTAGGGCACACTTTCAGCCACCTCAACTAAATCATCTCTTTTGGTTAGATGGTTAAATGTTAGTGTTTTTATTCTTGAGTCTCGGGGTTTAATTCTTCTCCTACTTACATTTGTATTTTTTTCTTTCAGGTTGCTTCAAGCTTTTTCTTAATTAATATTTTTAACATATTAGCTCCTTTCGATAAATGGTTAGATAATTGTGATTACATCCTTGAGTATTAGGTTCCATTATTTTTATAAGCATGTTAATGTATTTTTTATTTCATGTTGTTTCAAGCTCTTTTTTTTTAGATTTATGTTTTTAATTAATAAATATATTTTTTGCAAGTATTTTTTATTTTTAATTCATCTTCTTAATTAATAACTCTTTTATTTATAAAATCAAATAATTATTGTAAATATCATTATTTTTTGTAAATATAATTTGTAACATCCCAAGCCAGGCCTAGAAGTTTAAGCCCAACCTGGACGAGTTACACCAATGTAGTAAAAACGTACTTCTTTTCAGAGTTTTAACTTTGAAAACCAGAAATTCATTTTAGAAGATTTAGATCATTTTGTAGTTTCGTTTTAGACTTGGCAGATACTGATGAGATCTAAAAAGAAAAATAAGACAAGTCCAAAATAGATTACAAATCTAAAGGATTATATTGTAGTTATCTTAGTGCAAAACAATTCGAACTCCCACACGCTATTCAATCCTAAATCAAGTGTGTTCCTGATAGATAAAAGTAAGACAAAATATGAGTCACCAAGCACCGCATATAATCAAACTCAAATACAAATAAACAAAACGTAATATATAAATCGTAGTAACACAAGTATTTTATAATAGTTGTATAACCAGTACAAAACATATCTAGAGTATAACAGGGATTTCAACAGAGGTAGTACAACATAACAAAGCAAAACAAAACAGATCAAAACAATACAATTCAAACAAAATAGAACAGAATAGAGCAGAATAGAACAAGATGGAACAGAGTAGAGCAATACAGAACAGAATAGAACAGAACAGAGTAGGACAAAACATGTATGTTTATGCAGATGCAGTATTTTTCAAACAAATCAGAATGCAGATTTATCAGAAACAGTCTTCCTAGAGTCTATTACACACCAAAATAGAGTTCTCACCCAAACTCATCCATCCAAAACACAACAATAAAGTCATCTCAGGTTGCCCAAAAATGATGACCCGCCACCCCAGGTTGCTCGGCAACAATGGCTTATCAATATGTAGTTAAACTGCCAATCAAATATATGTGGTCAAGTTACTTTAATACATTGAACTGCCAGAACAGAAGTGTGGATAGACCACCAGATAATGAAGATAATTTAACTGCCAGAAACATTCTCTTTTTACATCAACCCAAGTCTTATGCAATGTGTCATGGCAAGCTTATGCAGAATCAGAGTAATGAGCGTGTAACTCATGCTATCTCTTAATAACAGAATCAGTAAATATGGGAGACCATGTTTTGTAAAATAGACTTATCAAACCTCAATAGACCATATCAGATTTGTTATGAAGTCACACGCATTGTTATAAATCAAAATCGGTAACAATCAGTCTAACATGTTCAAATATCGTATATTCCTCATCAACAGAATGATGCAAAGGTGTACTAACAAACTTAATAGGATATAGATCGCACCTGGATAATTCGCACACATAGACAATAGCATATTACATTCTGACAGATTCTACTCATTTAGATTCAACCATAACAAATATATGTACAGATCACAAGTTGTTCATTATCATATCATCAAATATCAATTTATATAGCCTAATTTAGATTGTACGGACCTGATAGTAGGCTTGCACCTGTTTCAGACAACACTTTTGGCCTTAGGGAAAAATTTCAAATATAGTTTCACATGCCCGTGTGGTTTCACACGACCTGGAAAACTGGTCCGTGTGGCTCTACACGGTCTAGCACATGCCCTTGTGGTCCTAATTCGGAAACAGTGAGTTATACGACCTAGACACATACCCATGTCCTTTTCTGCACTAATAGGGCCACATATGGCCTGGACACACGCCCGTGTCCCTTGCCCGTGTGGCTCAAATTCGATGAACAGTGAGTTACATGACTAACACACAGTTTGACACATGGTTGTGTGGCTCACATGGCCTGAGCACACACCCATGTCCCTGGCCATATGGCGTCGATAGCCACGTTTTATGGCGTCCAAAATTTCCAAAGATAGGGGTTTTCGATATGTACCTGATACGGATTCGAAACAGAAACAACAAGAATGAGTTCTCGTCCCTAAACAAAAAGTAATTGTCCAACAAGTAGTTAACTTGCAATTAAATCTCTAAAAAAATTAACATTCCAAAATCGAGGTTACGTCAAAAAAATTTAAACACCAAAACTTTAAATCAAACTTACTAACCAACGGAATAAACTAGAAGGATAAGTTGAATCCTGTACAGAATCAGCGCAACATAACGTAACAAAAAGAAAGGTCACTTAAAAGGGTGTAACCAAAACGAAGAAACTAAATATCGGGAAAAGAATGACAGAAGAAATGTGGCAGGAAGGAAAAGAAAAAAGAAAAAAGAAAAACAAAATGAGAAACCTCACTGGAGGTTTCTGGAAAGTTTTAAATAACCAACCGAACTAACTACCACACAACAAAATGCAAAAACAAACATTCCCTAACACAGGCCGAGATTCAAACACAGGACTGCAGACACAATAAAATGTTTAACTAACGAACCAAAAAGCTCAGTCTTGACATCAACTGACTGAGTTTAACTTATAAACCAACATTTAAAGGTAAGGATTTAAGCAAAATGACAAAATTTCCAGAAACAAGATTCAAACCCAAAAGCTCACACACATACCCAAAACACTTAACCACTGAACCAGATCAATTTAATTGTCAAGAATTTCCAAAGTCTAAACTCAAATTGAAAGATGACCCCTTTTGGTTTCAATACGCGATTTCTTTTACGCCGGTTTTTGGGATGTTACATAATTTTTATGTGTAATATTTGTTTTTCAACCCATATAATGAGTGAAGTAAATTTTAGTATTATATTTTTTTATATGTGTATATTCACATATAAACATAATGATATTTATTATTCAAAAGACATAATGATATTTGAAATAATTAGTTGAAATTTATATTTATTAAAAACTACAAATGTGAGTAGGAGAGAAATAGAAACAGAGACTTAAGAATAAAACCACTAGCATTTAATCTTCTAACCAAAGGATATTATTTTTTAGAAGAGTCGGAAAGCGTGCCCTATGGGACATGCTTTCAACTTAGGTGGCTAAAAGCATACTCTGTTGGACGCGTTTTCAGCTTACTAGACGCGTTTTCTCCTTCTCTATTCAAAACCGGCCTATTCCAATAAATATCATAGAAATTAACCTAAACAGTTAATTATTTAAAAAATGGCCTTTTACGTAATTTAGCCCAAAAAATTCTTTTAATATAAGTGATTATCAAACATAATATCAAAACTAATAATATTTCAAAATACAATAACAAAAATATTCACAATTGCGAAAATATAATAAAATCATATAATAATAAACTTATCAAACATCAAATAATAATAAAAGTCGAACATATCAAATAAAAAAATTATACCTTTTTTGGTTATAGAAACAAAACCTATCAAAAAGGTTAAAAGGTTTTTTTTTAATTCTTTAGATGTTATTGAAATGAAAATGTCACACCTCAAAAACTGGATTAGAAGAATTAGGTTTGTGAAAATCAAAAAAGGTCATGCCCCGATTTATAATGTTATCTTTGAGCATTTATAAATCGAGAGTTTGAAACCGATGTCGAAATTAGGGTTATAAATAACTAATTAAAGTATTAAAATAATATAATCATGTATTATTATATTAATTAGTCTAAAACAAAACTTGATTATGAGATTTAATTTGAAAATAATGTGTTTTAATTGACTTAGGACCTAATTGGAAAAGGGGTAAAATGAATTTAAAAAATTAATAATGAGACTTGACTATGGGTATTAATTATTGTATATAAATTAAATTAGGAACGTGTTAAAAACTATAAAGTTAAATAAGTTAATAAGGAAAATTTTGAGTAAATGTATAAGCTAATAAAGAACATGTAAGTTGAGCTCGAAATAAATATATTGAATTAAGTGACTAAAAAAAGACATAGATTGAGTGCTTAAGCATTAGTGCTTCTATCTTGAAGGTCTTAGTATAACACCCTAAACCCGGCCTAGAAGTCTAGACCGAATTCAGAATGCTACATTAATCACTGAAATGATCGTAGGAAAATTTTACAAAACAACTCATCTTAGTGAACCAAAAGTATTTAAAACCATTTAGTAATCAGTCAATAAAATTTACAGTAAAACTCAATATAAACCCAAAATAAACGTACTCATAAAAATCTAAAACAGAAATTGTACGACAATATTATAAAGCCTTACAGTTCAAAGTTAACCAAATAACAAAATCATAATGGAAAACAAAATTGATAATTTTTTTGTTTGGGAGACTGTCTGAGACCTCCGCGTGTCAAGTCCATCCACAGAATCCAGAACTGTACCTGAAACGGAAGAGGGGGTGAGCTACTCGAGCTCAGTGTGAGATCAAACCAGTTAAACTATAGAGACAGAAACAAGGAACTAAAAGCAGTTCAGCAACAGAACATATTTACAGAGCTAATCAAAACCAAGGGTACGTTCAAAACGGACGTACTGGCAGATAGATATTTGTTAAAGCATATTAAAAATTAAACTCAGCTACACAAACACAGTGCTATTCTGCCACTAGTTTTAACTCAATCAGTTAGATACACTCAGTCACAAGTACCACTCAGACAGAGTAGCAACAAATCTCAATTAGTCACAGTAACAATCCAGTCAGACAGTCACAGTCAGTATCTACAAAATTCACATAGGCATAAGTGCCTCTCAGTCGAACAGTATCACAGTCAGTCACAGTAACAATAATTCTCAACCATTCACAAGTTCCAATTCAGTTAAACAGATCAATCAGATGCATATGAGTGCAAATGAGTTCTAAAACTACGTACCCATCCAGCTAACACACCTCTCCGTTCCCTATCACTCCTCATACAAAGCTCGTCCCATCAAACACTCCATACAGGACCTCGCAAAGCCCATCCAACCCTACACTCCGTATGATGTCATCCTGGGTTGACCGGCAACAATGATCATCAGCATTGTCTACAACCCTCAAGGTATTGGACCTGCCCTCGACCCTCTGGGAATTTGGGCTAACAGTATGCAGATAAACTGCAGTCACGTAAATTACACAGCAAAGCTAGCGTATAGGTTGTACTGTGCAATGCGGTGAACCGCAGTACTGAAATACAGTATGAACTGCCAGATCAGATAATGGTATGTAGCGTAGCTAACGTACATGCGACACAGTGCAATGTGGTAATCTGCTATACCGATAGATTGCAGTAAAATTGCCAGTTCAGCCAATGGTACGTAGTGTATCTAATGTACATGCGGTACAGTGCAATACGATAATCCGCTATACTGATATATTATAGTAAAACTACCAGTTCAGTTAATGGTACGTAGCGTAGCTAACGTACATGTGGTATAGTGCAATGCAGTAATCCGCTATACCTATATATTGCAATAAAACTGCCAGTTCAGTCAATCTCAATCTCCCTTCTCTTCAAAATCCCGCCCAAAATAGTTTATGTATATGTATGCATATATGCAGTCAGATGTACACAATCAAAATACCAGTCTCAGATAATTAATCAGAAGCAGACATTCACATCCAATTAGTCAGTTACAAAGGCATACATGTGCACACTCATAACTCAAATTCAGTATCAAGCTTATCGTACAACCAGTCACAAATGACACACACATCAAGCCCAAATCAGAGTCATAGTTCCCATAAGTAAAGCGCAGTCGAGGGTTAGAACACACAAAGTTGTGATTACACTTAAATTTGTCCTAAAATCATTATTTGGTGAGATAGGGCCACAACCCGTGTGCTCCGGCTGTGTGGAGCATTCCAGGCCATGTGGGGGTCCAAATGCCCGTGTGCTGGGTAGCACACGGCGTGTGTCAGAGGCACACGCCCGTGTGAAGTAGGGGCATAGCCGTGTGAACAAGTCGTGTAACTCACTGTCCAAAATTGCTAAAATAAGGTGTAGGGAAGACACGACCGTTTGAGAGTCTCACATGTCCGTATACCTACCAAACACGGCCATGTGTTCCGAAACACACACCCGTGTGGGATTCTTAAATCCCCAAATCAGCCACATGGCCTTGTGGCCAGGCCGTGTGGCTCCAAAACTCAGAATCCCTAATTCCCAAACCCACGCGCCCATGTGCCCAAGGGACACGGCTGTGTGAATTCTGACAAAATCACCAAATCCACCACACGGTCGTTTGGCCAGGCCGTATGGCACTCAATTTGGCCTGAAACCCTAGTTCCCAAATCCACACGACTGTGTGCCTCGGCACACTCCCGTGTGGTCGTCGGGGAGGTCTCGAAACCACCCCCAAAATAGCCTGAAACCACCGTCTAAGCCACCGGAATCATCCTTAATCTTCGCCCTATCAAAAATATATTAGAAAGTGGCAGTTTATCCTCACTTCTAATGTCTAGAACCCAAAATCTTCGAGTTAAAACATGAACAAAATATGTCGAGATAGAAATTTTGTAAAATCAATAATGAACAGACAAGGTTTCTAATCCCACACCTATTTTGCGATCAAGGATAACGACAGAGAAACGCAAATCCTAAGTCCGCAGACATCTCGCTTTCAAAAGTGATCAAAATAACCCTCAAAAGAAAAAGTAACAAAGAACAAAAAGAAAAAGATACCAGAAATAGAACGTGTAACCCACCAAAATAAAAAAAATAAAACCAAATAAAATAAGTTTAAAACAAAGTACCAATATTAAACCAAACAAAATAATACTAAATACTTACTTAAAACATACTAAAATAAAATCATTTCCTGGAATGCTCACAAGAGGACTCGAACACACGACCTCCAACACACTAACACTCCACCTAACCACTAGACCAGCAGGCCCATTCTTGTCATTAAAACGCACAGCAATACACAAATGTGCAACCTCCTCACTGTCTCTATGCTCAAAACCCAAAACTTCTAGACCCAGAATTCAAGGAGTTACACTTAGGTTCAAACCCCATTCCTCTTATTTCTTTTCCTTTTAATTTTTAACAACCTAGGATAAAAGTCACACTAAAACAAATATTATTTGAGTTAAAAACCCAATAAGAAATAGGCTTAGGTTTAATGGTTAGCACACCAGTTCCCTTCTCAATTAACCTAGGTTCAAATCCCTTATTTCTTTTTCTTTCATAATTTCACCAAAAATGCCCCAAAATCTTATTAATATAATTAAGCGTAAAAATAATCAAGAATTGGGCAACAACTTAATGGTTAAGGTATTAGCCATCTTAAATTACCAAGGTTCGCGCCTTCTCCTCCTTTCTTTTAATTTTAATTTTAAATTTTATCAAAATATTGAGAAAATTATAAGTGATGCCCACCCTAGGAATTGACCCAATTCTTCCTTAATTAGAATTCATATCTTACTCCTTCCCAAAATCCTAATAGAATTAGAATTCTACCAACTTTTTATCTTCTTTTCCTAATTAGAATTTCAATTTGTCCCTTTTCAAATTCTATTCTAATAGAATTGTTATCTATCTTTCTATTTATTCCCCCCTTTTCTTTTCCACACTCTTCTTTGCAAAATATTTTCCCTTCATTATTAAAATTATTTTTGCTTTCCATATCAAATCAATTCCTGATAAATCGATTCTCTACCGATTGTTGAACTCTTCGTTAATAGCCTCAATAATTCCATCAAGCTTAATAATTACATCTCGATTCAAAGTTTAGATCTCGAATTTTCATAATATTTCTAGTCAAAAAATAATCCTTCATTCAATCTAATCAATCTTTTTTTATTCTTGCCAAAACTTTCAATAAAATCTTGATAAACCTTAAAATCAAACTTTAACCTGTATATAAATGTCGTTTGAATGACCCATTTTAGGTACCCCAATCAGACTTAAACATGAGAAATGTCACTCAAGATCACGGTGATAGGTGTATGTTCTTTTACAAGCAAATAGAGGCAAACTGTGCCTCGAAATAGTGCCACATGGCCAGCCACACGGGTGTGTGGACCACATGACCATGTTCCTTAAAACCTTAGGTTTTTCTATTCTCAAACAGCCTAGGACCCTCCACACGGCCGTGTCTCCCCTATTTTTCATATTTTACAGTTTAGTCACTACTTTATAAATTTTACAGTTCTGCCCCTTTTTTCAGATTTTATAATTTTACCCATATTTTTCAAATTTTACAATATAATCCATATTTTTCAGATTTTAGATGTTACCTCCCTAACCCAGCCTAAACATTATGGTTAAATTAAAAAGGCTACATTGGCCACCAAAAATGGCTAAGCTAACTTACGTTACTTTTGAAGACCTTAAATGAACTTATTTTAGAGAAACATCGTAGTTGTACCTTAAGCTAGCTTAAAAATATTCATTTATTAGGTCATCTGTACTTAAGATTCATTTTATTATTGATAGTGTTGTTTTAGAAAAATCGTTTGTTTGTCACTTTATTTTGTAAAAACTTGATGTTAACTAATTCAGCAGAAAAATCATTATCGAAACCCTTTTAAAAGGGAGCCTTTTTTTAAGAAAAACGAAAACGGGAGTCGCCACCAATCAGTTTAAGTGTGATTGAACCACCTTCAAACCACTTTTTGTTTGAAATTGTTTGTTTTGATCTACGAAATCAAGAAAACGGGTTCGGGAGTCGGTTACGTACGAAGAAGGGTTAGCACCCTCGTAACGCCCAAAAAAATTGGTACCAAATTGAATAACTTTTTGTCTTTAATGCTAGAATTTTGGAAGTATTTAAAAATATGATCCCTTTTGAAGTTAAAATAGCTTGAGTTGAAAACCAAGATTTCTTCGTTCCAAAAGAACACGAATATCACATCCAACATGATAGGACACAATATTCTAAAACTCTTGTAACTAAGTCACCTCGTAATTTATAAAATTGTTTAGAAGGGTATTTTAGGCATTTAGACAAATGGGAAATTGCAACCCAGCATGTTAGGGCACTACTTCCCGAATTCCTAACAACCAAAAAACATTGCCTTATCCTTTTTTTAAAAAATCTTTTTGGATCAAATGAATTTTAAAAAAAACTTTAAAGTGATGATGCATTTAACATATTACAAAGGATCAATATTAAATAAATTAACCCATATGATGCTTATTTTAACATTCCATGCAAATATAATAGAGATGATGAGTAATAGCATAAATTGCACAATATACGTCAACATTTTAGGCATATGTGATCATAGATAATATCAAATATACATGCATTATCGTTACATACTAAATATAACATAGAGCATAATGAATACAACAATATAAATTGCATAATATATATGTGATAATATTTCATGCAAATGTAACTTAAATCAACATAAATAGTTAATTTTCATACGAATAATAAATAACATAAAATAACAAATAATCTATAAAAATTTAACCTACTAAAACAATAAAAAATAAAAATAAATTATAAACTTATTAAAAGTAAATCAAATAAGATAAAAATAAAGATATTTTAAAATATTAAGAATGATATAAGAATGATAAAGGAGTACCCTATTTTTAAAAATATGATACATACATATAAATTATATTACAGGATATAATAACTTAATATACTAAGAAATAATGTGCTAAATAATGGTATTACACATATTTATATAATAATGAAAATTTAAAAACATATGTAATTAATAAGTAATAAAATAATATATATTTTATAATAAAATAGAAGTAATGTAAGGAATAATTTTTGGTAAAATATATGATATATAATAAATTTATAAATAAAATACGTATATATAACGATATAACTATATGATAGATAAAATAAAAAAATAATAAGAATGATATATTAAGTAAATTTACATATAAAAATATAGTAAAATAATCAATATATATAGAAACAATATATAATAAAATATAAATAGAATAAATAACATATAATAAAATATAACATATAATAAAATTTATAAAAAAATGTATTTAATATTATAAATAATAAAATCATATATTATTATATATAACTAATGTTTATAAAATATATATAGTATTTAAAATAAATTGAATTTCAAAAAAATTAATTTAATTTAATTTTAAAAAATTAGGGTTAATTATAGATAAATTTAAATAATTTTAAATACTTTGGGCCAAATTGAAAGACGCGTTAAACTAGAGGGACTCATTAGGCAATTAGCCTTTATCCCCGAAAACGACGTCGTTCCTCAGAATAGATTTTAATGACCACTGGGACTAAATTGGAATAAGCAAAAAAATTTAGGGCCAATTTAAAATAAAAATAAAAATGAAATTAAAAATTAAAATTAAAAAACATAGAAGGATCAATTGGGCAATTTGCCCATTTTCCAAAAACACGCGAATCCTCCCCGAGTCACGGGTCAATACGCGAATCCTGGCCTAAATGGTGTCGTTTTAGTGCTTATTGGACTAAGCAAAACGACACCGTATCCATTGCACTATTTAAGTCAATTTTTGTTTCAAAATTCATTTTAGAAATCGTTTCAAAAAAAAATTTTAAATCCTTTGAAAGAGGAGAGAAGAAAGGCCCTCCAGGCTCTGACCTCCGTCAGGCCAAGCCTCGGTCATCAGGCACATGCGCCCACGCGCCATCATCAACACCACCACGTGCGGCGATCGGAAGCTGGAAAGCTTCCCATTTCAACGCAGATCAAAAACGGTTCGTCCTCTTTTTTCTTATTTTTATGATACCAGCATGCATTTGTAACAAAAAAAATGAAATATTCACCTCTGTTTTATAACTTGTTGATGTTTCTCTGTGTATGTATCAACTGTTTGTATATTTCTGTGAAAAAAATGTATCTTACAAATAAAAAAAAGAGAGGTTTTATAACATCTGGATACATTTTGGGAAAGAATATGTTCGATTTCTTTCCGTGTTTGTCTCTTTTCTGTCGTAGTTCTTTCTTTCTTTTGTAGGTATCAGCGAGGAGATCTCGGTGACAAGTGCGCTGGCGTTAATTCACGTGTTGATTACAGCGTGATATGAGGCCAGAGTCACGGCACCGATGAAGCCCACTGAAACGGCGTGAGACGAATGGGCGCGACGCTTGGGATGGTTGCGGCGCCTAGGGTTTCTGAAACCCTAGGCCTCTCTGTCTTCCGTTAACAAATTGGGCCATTTGGGCCCTGTATGTTTTGGGTTAAAACTGTAAACGGGTATTGGGTTAAACCGGGGTATAGGCTATCGGGTTTCGACCAATTGGGTCACAAGTGTAACGCGTTTTGGGCTTATCAGGCCTTGAGGCCTGTTTATTGTAAATGGACTGTAAATGAACTTTTATTTTTTAATTTTTGTTTTTTGTTTTTTGTTTTTTATTTATTTAATTATGGGCCCGGGCAGAAATGGGCTACTACAGCTGCTCCTCTTTGCTCATTGTCGTGTAACAGTAATAGAGCAAAGACTATAAAAGGACCCTTTTTGCCCGGTCTAGCCCAATCTTGAGATCTTTCTTCAAATGGCCTTCAACCTATCTGCAACTTCAGAGGTATTGGACCATAAATATGATAGCTTCAATTTGCTTCATTGTAACTTCAGGAATGCAATATCTGCTATCTTCAACGTGTTCTTTGCAACCTCAGGGACGCCATGTTGATATCTTCGATCTGCTCTCTGACAATACAAAGATACCAAATCTGCTATCTTCGATCTGCTCTCTGACAATATAGAGACGCCAAATCTGCTGTCTTCGATCTGCTCTCTGACAATACAGAGATGCCAAATCTGCTATCCTCAATTTGCTCCCTGACAATACAGAGATGCCAAATCTGCTATCTTTGATCTGCTCTTTGACAATACAGAGACGCCAAATATGTTTCTTGGATTTACTCCTCGTCAAATACGAAGATGCCAAATCATCTTGGATCTGCTCTCCGTCGAATATGGAGATGCCAAATCTGTTATCTTCGATCTACTCTCTGACAATACAGAGACACCAAATCTGCTATCTTTGATCTGCTCCCTAACAATACAGAGACGCCAAATCTGCTATCTTCGATCTACTCACTGACAATATAGAGACGCCAAATCTGCTAACTTTGATCTGCTCCCTGACAATACAGAGACACCAAATCTGCTTGGATCTGCTTCAGGGTAAATACCTGAAGGTCAGATTGGCTATGCTTTAGCCAGTTACCCTACTGCTTAGGGGGTTAAGGCGCATCAATCTTCATTGTCCTTGAAGGATATAACCTGTATAATGTGTATGAGTTCATGCCTAAAGATTAGGATGCTATGATCGAAGTGAGTCAAATGCTCCTAATTAAACATGTTATAATACAAAATGTTTATGAATATGACCCCTATTCCAGACGTCACCACTCATTCCTTTGTCGAAGTTTATCTCGAAGTATCATTCCTACTCAGCTTGTGGGTTTGTACCATTCTTCAAATGCTATGACCCACCAAAATGTCTGTAGGATGATCCTCTCTTAGGATCAAATTGTTTGATTTGTCCAATCATCATTTTGGACTAAAGAAAGAATTTCCTCGAGTTCTTTCAAACCTCACTTACGTGAATTCCTCGAACAATTGTTCTGTTTTAGTTTCTTGTATTATCTAGAAATTTCCAGAGTAATGAGCAAAACTTCATTTGTGAAAATTATTTAGTCCATCTATCATTATTTTAATGCAACATACTTTAAGAATAATGGAAGATGAATTTAATCTTAAGAATAATTAGATTTGAATGAATTTGTCAGAAATACAAAGGAAATTAATCTGATAGCCTATCTTTGAGAAGAAAGAGAATCTAAAGATTACAAACAGGACAAAAGTTAGATGCCCTAGATATCGCCGCTTGAGAGTCTATACACCAGCTCCATGAAAGCTTTCTTGAGTTCAACATGTGTTTAAAAGATTCAAAGTACTTTGTTGATGCCTCGATATGCAACGCACTTCGCTCTTTGTTGAATCAGATATAGCAAGATTATCGTGTGCTCTTCAAAATTTGAGCTGCCCTTTCGGGTTTTCAACTCAAAACCCCTTTGGTCACAAGGCGCCCTTTGCAAGTTTTCACCCTAGCCTCTCAATTTTTTTTTTGAAAACTCAAGGCGCCCTTTGCGGGTTTTCACCCTGGATTCTCCTCTCCTTTAGACAAAGTACTTTTTGACTGAGTCTGAAATCACTGGATTGGGTAAACTCTTCCCATCCATTTCCGTTAAGATCAATGCACCGCCAAAGAAAGCCTTCTTCACGACATACGGCCCTTCCCAATTCGGTATCCATTTTCCTCTAAAGTCTTTCTGAATGAGAAGGATCTTTTTCAGCACAAGATCCCCCTCGTGGAATTCTCTTGGTCGCACTTTCTTGTCGTAAGCTCGCATCATTCACTTCTGATACATCTGACCATGACAAATGGCCCTTAGCCTCTTTTCCTCAATCAAGTTAAACTGATCATATCGCGATTGTATCCATTCTGTTCCATCCAACTTTATCTCTGACAAGACTCGGAGATACGGTATTTCAACTTCAATGGGTAACACTGCCTCCATCCCATAAACCAACGAGAAAGGAGTTGCCCCAGTTGAGGTTCTGATGGACGTTCGGTAAGCTAAGAGTGCAAATGGTAATTTCTCATGCCAATCCTTGTAGGTTTCAGTCATTTTCCCCACTATCTTCTTGATGTTTTTGTTAGCAGCTTCCACTGCCCCATTCATTTTTGGGCGATACGGAGATGAGTTATGATGCTTAATCTTGAACTGACTGCAAACTTCTGCTATCGCTCTGTTGTTCAAGTTCAATGCATTGTCTGATATGATCCTTTCAGGCATCCCATACCGACAAATGATATCTTTCTTCAAGAATCGACTCACAGCCGACTTAGTAACATTCGCATAAGAAGCAGCCTCTACCCACTTCGTGAAGTAATCAATGACCATAAAAATATAGCTATGCCCATTTGAAGCTTTTGGTGATATTGGCCCAATGACATCCATGCCCCACATGGAAAAGGCCATGGAAAAGTCATAACATGTAGAGGTGAAGGTGGCACATGAATCTTGTATCCATAAATTTGACATTTATGAAATTTCTTGGCGTAGTTGATACAATCCTCTTCCATAGTAGACCAATAATATCCAAACCTCATGATTTGTCTAGCCATCGTGAAACCATTAGCGTGCGTCCCACAAACACCCTCGTGAACTTCTTCCAAGATTAACTTAGCTTCCACGGCGTCAACACATCTTAACAGTACTTGGTCCTTTCTTCTTTTGTACAAGATGTCCCCATCCAAAATGTAGTCGCGGGTTAATCTCCTTAAAGTTCACTTATCATTTTCAGTTGCCTGTTCTGGGTATTTACGATCTCTCACATATCATAATATATCCTGATACCAAGGGTTATCATCCTTTTCTTCTTCCTCAATGTTACAACAGCGAGCTGGAGCCTCAAAGATACTCATCTGAATGGGTCTCATCTCCTCCTCTTTATTCACTTTAATCATTGAAGCCAAGGTTGCTAGAGCATCTGCCATCTAGTTTTCGTCTCGTGGGATATAATTGAAAGTGATGTCATTGAAATCCTCAAGTAACCCCAAAACTACCTTTCGATAATTGATCAATTTAGGATCCCTTATCTCCCATTCACCTCTAAGCTGGTAAATTACCAACTCAGAGTCTCCATATACTTCCAAGGTTCTTATTCCTCGCTCTATAGCCGCTAAGAGTCCCATGATTTTCGCTTCATATTCGGCCATATTGATTGTGCAATCAAAATCCAACTTGCACGTGAATGGATAATAGTCATCATTTAGGGATACCAAGAATGCCCCAATCCTATTTCTCACCGCATTGGATGCGCCGTCGAAGTTCATCTTCCATGGACGTTCTTCAATAGTTGCCACATATATCAACTCTTTATTAGGGAAGTCAAAGTTTAATGGCTCATAATCTTCTAGAGCTCTGCTAGCCAAAAATTCTGCTATTGCACTTCCTTTTATAGCTTTACATAGACTATATCGAACTCTGAGAGTAATATTTGCCATCTTGCCATTCTCCCATTCGAAGCTGTTGACTCCATCATATACTTCAAAGGATCAAGTTTTGAAATAAGCCAAGTAGTATGATATAGCATTACTGTCTTAACCTTCGAGTCGTCCAGATTAAAGCACAATACAATTTCTCAATTGGCGAATATCTCATCTCACACTCTGTGAATTTCTTGCTGAGGTAGTATATCGCCTTCTCCTTTCTTCCCGACTCATCATGTTGACCAAGCACACATCCCATAGAATTACTGAACACTGATAAGTATAGAATTAATGGTCTATCTAGACTAGGCAGAGATAACACTGGAGCATTTAACAAGTATTGCTTAACCTTATCAAAAGCATTCTGGCATTCCTCATCCCAAGTACCTTGGTTGTGTTTTCTAAGGAGGTGAAATATAGGATCACATTTCTCGGTTAATTGTGAAATAAACCGAGCAATATAATTCAATCTTCCAAGAAAACCCCGAACTTCCTTCTGAGTACGTGGTGGAGGCAATTCTCGTATGGCTCTAACTTTGTCTGAGCCAACTTCTATTCCCTTTTTGCTAACCACAAAGCCTAATAACTTCCCCGACCTAGCTCCAAAGATGCACTTTGCCGGATTAAGCTTCAACTGAAATTTACTTAATCTCAGGAACAACTTCCTCAAAACTTCAATATGTTCCTTCTCTGTTCGAGATTTAGCAATCATGTCATCAACATACACCTCAATTTCTTTGTGCATCATATCGTGGAATAAAGTCACCATAGCCCTTTGGTATGTTACCCCTGCATTCTTTAGCCCGAAGGGCATTACCTTGTAACAAAAGATGCCGCACAATGTTATAAAGGTGGTTTTATCCATGTCCTCAGAATGTATCTTTATCTGATTGTACCCTGAGAAACCATCCATGAAGGAGAACAACGAATATCCCACTGTGTTGTCTACCAAAGTGTCTATGTGTGGCAGAGGGAAATTATCTTTTGGGCTAGCTTTGTTTAGATCTCTGAAATCAACGCATATTCGTACCTTCCCATCCTTCTTAGGGACTGGTACAATATTAGCTACCCATTCAGAGTACTTCACCTCTTGTAAGAATCCTGCATCGAACTACTTCTTGACTTCGTCCTTTATCTTCAATATGATATCTAGCCTCATTCTTCGCAACTTCTGTTGGACTGGCTTACAATCCTGTCTTATTGGAAGACGATACACCATAATATCGGCATTTAACCCTGGAATATCTTGATAGGACCATGCGAAGATATCCTTGAACTCACGTAGCAACTCAATTAGTCATTGCCTTGTGTCCTTGGTAATATGCGTGCCGATTTTCACCTCTTTCCCTTCCTGTAGGGCTACACTCTCTATTGTCTCTTTCTTATGGGGCATGATTTGTTTCTCCTCCTGTTTTACCATCCTCAATAGATCCGGAGACACATTGCAATCCTGGACATCTTCAAAATCTTGAAATTCCTCTAAACACATGTCTTGCTCGCGAGGGAAATCAGGATTTGTAATATCAGTGCTCATGTCATTGATATCTAAGGATCTGTGAAGTATAAAGAATATACAAAGAATGAATGAATTTAAGAATGATTATTTATGTGCTATGAATGAAAAAATAAGAATTGCAAAAGTTTAACGGAATATTGGTTGATAAAAATGAAACAATACTCGTTCAAATTGATAAAAGTTATGTTTTATTAAAAAAATAATAGATGATTGTAAGCCTATTCCACAAATGTAATGTTATTACTCCTAGGCCCTAGAGTAACAAGAATGTTTCAAGAATTACTCTGAAAAATTCCTAAAGACTACAGGAAGTTCCTCCGCAGTCAATTGTTTAGAGAGCTTCCCAGTTCGTAAGGGCGAATGTCCTTAAAGTTTCCTTGCTCCGATCCTTCGTCGTGTATAGCATTAATCTGATGACTTTCTTCTATAAGTAACCCTCCCGATATGAAGGTTTGGGATATTGGAGGGAATGTCATCGGCTCCCACTCCACTTCTCTTCCATGAAGGCGCGCCCTTCTTCCCTCTTGGCGCTTCTCAACTTCTTTCCTCATTTGCTTATAGTCTGGCTTGAAGCCCAGACCAAAGCGATTTCTCTTCTCTTTCAGTTCTGGGATTTGAGTCCCTCCTTGCAGGTATTTTCCTAAGCCTCTTCTTAGTAAGGCTCCCTTTCCCACCATCATTTGTAGAGCCATCCTCGTGGCTCTTGCTATTTTTGGCACCGGTGGCTCACTCCCTTCTATAATGAAGGTTGCATTCAAAAATTCTAAAGAGTGAAAGGAACACTCAATAGACTCTTTGTTCGTCTCGACATAAGGGGCCTTGCTAGTGACTGCGGCTATAATGTCCTCCTCCACATTGATGGTTACTAACCGTCCATCCGTCACTAACTTTAATTTCTGGTGTAACGATGAGGGCACCGCTCTCGCTGAGTGTATCCATGGCCTTCCTAATAAGCAATTGTAGGTGGGCTTGATGTCCATCACTAAAATGTCCACTTCATACGTGTTTGGCCCAATCATCAAAGGAATGACTTCCTTTCCGTGCCATCAAAGGCTCTCACTATATTATGGCATGTTTTCATGTGAGAACTATCTACGGGCAATCTGTTCAATGTTGATAATGGTAAGACATTTAAAGCTGATTCATTATCAATAAGCGCACTTGGCACATTTAAAGCTGATTCATTATCAATAAGACATTTAAAGTTTTAGCTGATCCCATGCCACCAGGTGGGATTTCATCATCATTGAAATAGATGAAATTGTCAGCACTTATGTTACTAACCAATCGATCCAACTTGTTGACGGATATATCATTAGTAACATAAGTCTCATTGAGCACCTTCATTAATGCTTCCCGATGTGCCTCTGAACTTAGAAGCAAAGCCAACACTGATATACGAGCTGGTTGTTTGTGCAATTGTTCAACCATGCTGTACTCACTGTGTTTTAAGAATTTTAAAAATTCTCTGGCTTCTTCTTCCTTCACTGGCTCATTAACCAGTGTCTCGGTCCATTTTCCTTTGTCTAAAGCTTTTACTTTTGCAGGCTCAACTTTGATGCCTTCTGCATCGTAGCACTTCCCACTACGTGTGTAAGAACCCTCACCTTGAGCTTCCTTTGAAGCACTAGCTATATCCTCCTTCTCTGGTATTGACAAATGGCAGTTATAATTCCAGGGTACCCTCTTGTTATCCTTATAAGAAAAGGAAACAGGTTTATGAATGATGACTTTCGGTACTGTTGGTGTTCCAACTTCATTACTTCCTGGTAAAGAAATAATAATCCTTGGCCGGTTTTGATTCTTCGGTGCACCTTCTAATATGTATATATGTCCCTCATTTGAGCCAACTTCATATAATTCTAGCTCTTTGTTGTCCATAAGGCTTTGTACCAAGGCTTTAAACTTGTCGCATTGCTGGATCTCGTGCCCCTCTTCGGTATGGAACTCACAGTAGTCCCTTGCTCCTTTATTCCTCTCTTTAGAGATTATCATCTTTTTTTTCACCATTTCTTCCCAAATAATTTTCATCGGCGTTCTCACCTCAGACACGCCCTCTTTAATCCTTCTCATACCCATATCCCCAACTGCATTTACCCCATGATCACCATGATTTGGCAACGAGTTCTCTATATTATGGGTGTCGTCAAATTTTACGACCCCCATCTTGATTAGTCTCTCTACGGCCTTCTTAAAACCAGTACAATTTTCGATCGAATGCCCCGGTATTCCAGCATGGTATTCGATCTGGTGCTTGCATCATACCATTTGGGATATGGGGGCTGCAGTGGTTTCAAGTGAAAAGGAGCAATAGCATGTGCATCGTATAAGCTTTGATAAAGCTCCGATACGTCATGGGGATAGGTGTGAACTGCATCTTTTCAGAATTCTGCCTTGTACCCGACTCCTGTCTTTGAGAACTCTGTTGCTCAACCGCAGCTGTTTTAGGTTGACCAACTATGATTGCTTTCGTGTTGAAGGTGCTTGTGTTATTCACTTCACTATGCTTTCTCCTTAGGGCCGATCTTTTGGTCGCTTCCCCCTTAATTTTGCCACCCCTTATGGCATTCTCGATCATCTCTCCGGCCATGACTATATCCGCAAAGCTTTTAGTGGTGCTCCCAATCATGTGAGTGATGAATGGAGCCTTTAGAGTGTTGATGAACAACATGGTAGTCTCATTCTCCAACAATGGCGGTTGAACTTGCATCGCCACCTCTCTCCATCTCTGTGCATATTGTCTAAAATTTTCATTAGGCTTTTTCTCTATGTTTTGCAGCGTGATCCTATCCGGAGTCATGTCTGTCACATGATTGTACTGCTGCATGAAGGCTTGTGCAAGATCCCTCCATGAACTTATTTTGGCCCGGCTCAGTTGATTATACCACTTGGCTGCTACCCCAACCAAACTATCCTGAAAACAATAGATCAATAATTGATCATTATTTACATGACCAGTCATCCGTCTGCAGAACATGGTAATATGGGCTTCCGAGCAGGTAGTCCCATTGTACTTCTCAAACTCTGGCATCTTGAACTTATGGAGAAGTACCAAATCTGAGACCAAACTCAAGTCTTTGGCATCGATTCCCTGACGATTATCAGCATTTTCTAATGCCTTAAACCTCTCCTCTAACCATCTACAATGTTCCTCCAATTGCCTTGATGATTCGAGTCTCATTTCTTCCCTCTCAGCTACATCTAGATCGGGGATAATCGGATTGGCAGGATTGTCTCCAGGATTGAATCCCGAACCAGTTTGAAAGTTTATGGGTATTCCAGCATCGACTTGACCCTGTTGAGGCCTTATCGTGATGGACGGCCTTCGAGGATATGCTTCAGATTGAGTTTGCACATGAAGTGGGGTGAAACCCGGAAGATGATCCTCATTATCTCCTTCAGTGATGGTCATAGGGGCCTTTCCTTTATCCGTCGCCCCCTTCAGCAGCTGAGCCATCTCAGCCATCATATTCCTTTAAGCCTCCAACATTTGATCCTTCATCTCTTGTTGGATTTTTGTCAATTGCTTCTGTAACTGTTCTTGCATCTCTTTCTGAATCTGCTCAAGTTTTTGATCCATATTCTTTGACTTAGCGCGTGTACCGTAAGGATGTGTTGTTTCTAGATTTTCTTTCTCTTACTCTCTCTTTCTCCCTAATAATTTTAACTAATTAGGGTCTTTCTATAAACTTTGATGCATATGATATGATGAGATACAAATGCATGAATGCTAAAAGATATCGATTTTGATTCAGTTTCTGTTTAGAAAACGTTATTTAAGAAACAAAAATCTTTACACAAAATGGATTACAAATACGCCTTTGCCCTCAGGTCCAAGGTTTTAACCCTATCCAATAGCAAAGCTAACTCTTGACCTCTATCTGACACTAACTCATATTTCATACTCAAAACATTAGCTTGTGTCTCTAAGTCTTGTAAATGATCAGCAACTTCTCGAATCTGGACTATAGCTTTTCCCATGAGATAATCCCTATCTCCAACTTGATCCTGAAGATGGTGAAGTTCTCCCTTCCATTATTCTTCTCTTGCTTGGAGCTGCTCAATCCATAGCTCACATTCCTGTAGTGCTGCTTCCAACCCTCCAATATTGTGCTTCATTTCCTCGATCTTATCCAAGCTTGCCTTTAACTTGATCGCAGAGTTACGAATTCGGTGATGATGAAGAGATCATCCAAACTCAACCACCTTAGTTTTTAATTCTTGATTTTCCTTCTCTAGGACCTGATTACGCGACTGCATCTCTTGGAACTTCTTCTCCCAATACTCGGCTTTGGCTCTTTCTTCTTGAATCTCTTGCTGCCACTGCTCTAAAGATCTCCCTAATTCGACCCTTTTCACTGTTACCTGGGCCTTCTCTAGTGCATCTTTAAATCATCTCGATCTTCCTCGATCTTTCTCCTCTCCTTTTTCACCTTCTCGACTTCCATCTTTTGAACATCGACGTCGAGACTCAAGCACATTTTTTCCTCTTCGAGCTTCTCAATCCTCTTTTCAAGCTCTGAATTATTTCTTTCAAACTCTTGCTTCATAACCTCCAACTCTAATGGAATCACTCGTAAGCTCTCCTCTAATGATCGAGCCACCCCCAAAATTGGCCTAGGGACATTATCGTTGACTATCCTACTAAACCACCCTTTATACTCAAAGGATGACGTCGAGCCTTCGGTTAAGATCTTTATACAGAAAGGCTTCTTCCAAGCCTCAGAAATCTCTCGCATCTTCTTCTTATAGTGATCTCCTTTATAAGAGAAATCACTCTGAGCTAAACCTTGTGTAGCCGGTATGAACTGCCTCGCTCGATATTGCCTTAAAACAAGCAATGGTGCATATCCAACAACTCCCCAAATTCCTGGCAAAGGGACCCAATCAAAACTGCCACAGCGTTAAAGGACTTCACTAGGAACCAACCAAGGAGCCTTCCACATAACATCTTCCTCTCGAAGATTCTGAAGAATGTCTATCCACCTCTCCTCTGAAATGTCATCTCTCCTAGGCATGTCTATTGCTTCCTTTAAGAGAGAATAACCCTTAAAGAATACTCGGCAACGAACCTTATCAAGCTTCTAGAAGTGGCTATGGAGCCAGACTAGTAACAATTGCGCACATCCAATAAATCTACCCTCGCCGGCCCTCCGATATGCACTCAAAGATCTAAATGTCTCAACTAGGATTGCTGGTACCGGTGTATTCTACTTACCAACGCGATCGAACAAATCCATGACTGCCTCATCTATGTGCCCCAACGTCTTTGGGAAAATCACCATGCTGTCAATACTCAAAGCTAGGACATCGATCCTTTTCTTTATGTCTGGATGTGTCGATATCAAATCCCTCAAAATGGCCCATGAAACGCACTTACTATCACCTTTTTGCTGCACACGAGCTACAGCCCACTGCTCACTCATCCCAGTAATCATCACCAACTTCTTTGCAAAAGTTGGAAGGCTAGCAGGCCTAACATAAGCCTTGTGACCCTGAATCCTCGGGCAACACAGTAAAGTCGTATACTCCTCCAAAGTAGTTACATGATCAACATCACCAAATGTAAAGCAACTATAAGCAGGGTTCCAGAACTGTATCATAGCTCGAAACAAGTGCCTATCTACTTTGACGTCTAGCAAATAGGGAAGGTCTCTATAATTCTGATAAAAAAGTCGCTTAGCCTCGTCATCCCATTGGGCCCAAATGTCTCTCAACTCCTGAAACTCATTCTGCGTCGAATTAATACGGGTGAAGTCCCATAACTCTGATGTATGCCCCTCAATGACACTATCTCCTTTCTCTAATTGGATTTTCTCTGACCAGGTACAGACAGAGGCATTGTCCTTCACTTTATCAAGATATTTGTTCCCCATTACAAAACTTTCTAACCCAGAAATCGAACCGTGAATCGATACCTTTGAATGCAATGGCATGCAATGATAGCAAAACAAAATAAATTAGTATCGTATAAAAGTATAACAAACAAACACTTATAAGGGCAGTTTAAAAGTTATCACCATAATCCCTAGGGTAAGCACTTAAAGTTCACTATATGAGTTTCAGTTCTAAAGCGAGGTTACCTGAACCAGCAGAGTCCTCGGTCCTCACCCATTATAGGCTCATATAGACCAAGTTCAGTTCAGGGGGACACGTTTCCCTATGGCCATGCGGAGATGAAAATCTCATGAAGACATAGGTACAGTATCCCGGAAGCAATCCACTAGCTCATACGGAGGTGAAAACCTCACGAAAGCTTAGTTTCTTACTCCCACTTAAAGGTGTGACCAACGGTCATGCAAATGCAATGTGTGCAAATAATATAACAAACATATGCAGCGAACACATGAAAAGGGATCTTTATCTTTAAATCCTTTCAAATTTTAGCATTAAGACAGAAAGTTATCAATTTTTGGCTTGACTCTCTTATTGTCCCCAGCGGAGTCGCCAAGCTATCGAAACCCTTTTAAAAGGGAGCCTTTTTTTAAGAAAAATGAAAACGAGAGTCGCCACCAATCAGTTTAAGTGTGATTGAACCACCTTCAAACCACTTTTTGTTTGAAATCATTTATTTTGATCTACGAAATCAAGAAAACGGGTTCGGGAGTCGGTTACGTACGAAGAAGGGTTAGCACCCTCGTAACGCCCAAAAAAATTGGTACCAAATTGAATAACTTTCTGTCTTTAATGCTAGAATTTTGGAAGTATTTAAAAATATGATCCCTTTTGAAGTTAAAATAGCTTGAGTTGAAAACCAAGATTTCTTCATTCCAAAAGAATATGAATATCACATTCAGCATGATAGGACACAATATTCTAAAACTCTTGTAACTGAAGTCACCTCATAATTTATAAAATCGTTTAGAATGGTATTTCAGGCATTTAGACAAACGGGAAATTGCAACCCAGCATGTTAGGGCACTACTTCCCGAATTCCTAACTACCAAAAAACATTGCCTTATCCTTTTTTTTTAATCTTTTTGGATCAAATGAATTTTAAAAAAATCTTTAAAGTGATGATGCATTTAACATATTACAAATGATCAATATTAAATAAATTAACCCATATGATGCTTATTTTAACATTCCATGCAAATATAATAGAGATGATGAGTAATAAAGATATTTTAAAATATTAAGAATGATATAAGAATGATAAAGGAGTACCCTATTTTTAAAAAAATATGATACATACATATAAATTATATTACAGGATATAATAACTTAATATACTAAGAAATAATGTGCTAACTAATGGTATTACACATATTTATACAATAATGAAAATTTAAAAACATATGTAATTAATAAGTAATAAAATAATATATATTTTATAATAAAATAGAAGAAATGTAAGGAAAAATTTTTGGTAAAATATATGATATATAATAAATTTATAAATAAAATACGTATATATAATGATATAACTATATGATAGATAAAATAAAAAAATAATAAGAATGATATATTAAGTAAATTTACATATAAAAATATAGTAAAATAATCAATATATAAAGTAACAATATATAATAAAATATAAATAGATTAAATAACATATAATAAAATTTATAAAAAAATGTATTTAATATTATAAATAATAAAATCATATATTATTATATATAACTAATGTTTATAAAAAATATATATAGTATTTAAAATAAATTGAATTTCAAAAAAAATTTAATTTAATTTAATTTTAAAAATTTAGGGTTAACTATAGATAAATTTAAATAAATTTAAATACTTTGGGCCAAATTGAAAGACGCGTTAAACCAGAGGGACTCATTAGGCAATTAGCCTTTATCCCAGAAAACGACGTCGTTCCTCAGAATAGATTTTAATGACCACTGGGACTAAATTGGAATAAGCGAAAAAAGTTAGGGCCAATTTAAAATAAAAATAAAAATGAAATTAAAAATTAAAAATTAAAAAACACGAAAGGATCAATTGGGAAATTTGCCCATTTTTTTTTTAAAAAAAAAGAGGATCCTGGCCTAAACGGTGCCGTTTTAGTGCTTATTGGACTAAGCAAAACGACAGCGTATCCATTGCACTATTTAAGTCAATTTTTGTTTCAAGATTCATTTTAGAAACCGTTTCAAAAAAAAAATTAAAATCCTCTGAAAGAGGAGAGAAGAAAGGCCCTCCGGGCTCTGACCTCAGTCAGGCCAAGCCCCGATCATCGGGCACACGCACCCAAGCGCCGTCGTCAACACCGCTACGTGCAGTGATTGAAAGCTAGATAGCTTCCCATTTCAACGCAGATCAAAAACGGTTCGTCTTCTCTTTTCTTATTTTTATGATACCAGCATGTATTTGTAACAAAAAAAATGAAATATTCACCTCTGTTTTATAATTTGTTGATGCTTCTCTGTGTATGTATCAACTGTTTGTATATTTCTGTGAAAAAAACGTATCTTACAAAGAAAAAAAGAGAGGTTTTATAACCTCTGGATACATTTTGGGAAAGAATCTGTTCGATTTCTTTCTGTATTTGTCTCTTTTCTGTCGTAGTTCTTTCTTTCTTTTGTAGGTATCAGCGAGGAGATCTCAGTGACGAGTGTGCTGGCGTTAATTCATGCGTTGATTACGGCGTGATACAAGGCTGGAGTCACGGCACCGATGAAGCCCACTGAAACGACGGGAGACGAATGGGCGCGACGCTTGGGATGGTTACGGCGCCTAGGGTTTCTAAAACCCTAGGCCTCTCTGTCTTCAGTTAACAATTTGGGCCGTTTGGGCCCTGTATGTTTTGGGTTAAGATTGTAAACGGGTATTGGGTTAAATCTGGGTATAGGCTATTGGGTTTAGACCTATTGGGTCACAAGTGTAACCGGTTTTGGGCTTATCAGGCCTTGAGGCCTGTTTATTGTAAATGGACTGTAAATGAACTTTTATTTTTTAATTTTTGTTTTTTGTTTTTTATTTATTTAATTATGGGCCCGGGTAGAAATGGGCTACTACAACAATTATTCATGTCATTTTGAAAATCTAGTAGTCTTATTGATTTTCTGTTTTCAAATATACTTTCTTTACATTGCAATGGAAATTAGGGAACAATGTCAAATTTTACTTAAGCCAACTATCATGCATTTTTCGGTTATTAGGCTTGAGTAATCCATGCATGCAAAAATTCCCAAATGAGAGTTATCAAGCCACAGACTAGAAATAATTAAAAATTACAAACCAAAACCAATAGAGACTTAATAATACTTATTAAAAATAGTCTGAGGTCCAAGGTGCTTCTCCGTATGCCTAGTCTTGTCTTAGTTTTAGGTTTTCCTGAAAAGTTAAACACAGTGGGGGAGTGAGCTTATGAAAGCTTGATATGAGTCAAACAGTTATTTAAACAGACACAAATATCAATTATAGTGAACCATATTAGCATTAACAGAAGAACACATAGCCATCATTGAAATTTCATTTCATTACATAGCCATTATCAGATCAATTTCAAATGGTGTATGAACTTGAGGTGATGCAAATGATGCAATGCAAAAGTTCCTACCCAAACCATCCACTACATACCACGAGTTCCTTAGAACCCATTTGCCAAACTCCAACGAATGCGAGCAAAGCTCGATGTGGTAAAAAAATCAAATGAAAATATTTACAGAAAATCTGCCATTTAACGATAAATGCAATAAAATCGCCAAATCTCTCAAATCTCTGATATAGTGCACTAACTACGAATAAATACGGACTTAATATGCCACTGAATCTCCATGGAACTCCTCTATTAACCATAATATCAATCCCACCCCAATGCACATGCAAGATGTCGTACAATCTCATACATAGTTATCAATTCAATGCTTTCACATTTCTTTGGCATGACCAACACACCATCATATTATCAAATACTTTCAGTAAATAGGATCATTCATCCAACTTTTAAGATGGTGTCGTTCAACATGTCACAATCATTCATACAAGTATATCATGCGTAAAACACAATATCATTCAAAACCATGCTATACATACAATCAGCATACATCATATCAACTAATCATCCACAACAATATCAATCACCCAATTATTTAGTCATTCTTACATTTTTTACTAACATGACAAACAATTAGGGCTCAAAGCATACCTGGTTCGGCCACTTGCAATTTAGTTACTTAGCCATTTAGCCAAGCCCTAGCATTAAGCTTAGTCATCAATTAAATCATTTAAAAAATAATATTAAATCACTCAAGTTAATGAGTTAGGACCCATACATTATTTTACGCTCTACTGCGGCACACTTGCAAATCTCGCGGTTTCTCTTTAGAACTTTAAAACGAACCTAAATTAAAAATAATAATTTAACTAAATAATATACCACTTAAACAAACCCAAATCACCCTCTTATGGCTTCAATCCAATCATTACAATTATACCGATTTTTCAGATCCAACTAGTTAGATTCTTTACATTGGTTTGATGTGAAATGCAAACGAGAACGTCCATTGGCTTCGCTGTTGATTTGAGGCGTTTAAATCGGTACCTAACACACATAAACATTGAAAAATCAGTAGCTAATCCAATATTAAAATCTTTTAACTTTATCAACTAACATTTTACCCAACATCTAAACTGAAACTACACACTATCCCATATCAACCACACTTACTATTCTCGAATTGTCAGATCTGAGTTGTCAATTGATCAAGATAGATTTTTCCTAAATTGCACATGATTAAATGCTGATTAGGAAGGGTTAAAGAACCCAAGATTTTTTTGGAAATAGATGGGAAAATTTAAAGAAACAACAGCCCCCTTTTGTGCCTCTAGGCGCGGCGCACCACTACCAATGGTGGTGAAATCAAGGCTGATTTAAAACCACAATTGAAATAACTTTAAAGGATGGAAAAATAACCATTAAATATTTAAAAATTACTCCAATTCCAGATCTTGAAAATTAGGTATTTTTTTGAAATATCCATTAAGAAGAACAAAAGAAAATTGCACTTACCCAAGCAATAAGATCGGGGCGGCAATAGAGTTCTTTTAGGGCATCAATGGAGATCGATCTTGAGTGCTAAAAATTTAGATTTAAGGCTGGAAATTTTATGATAAAATGACAGAAAGAAGATGAAAAGAATGGTGCAATAACCCGTTGCAAAAAAGAAGAGAAATTGATAGTAAATCTTTGTGGCCTGGGCGACGACACACAAGGGAAGAAAGAAAGAACATTGAAGAGAAAAGAGAGAGGAAGAGGGTAAACGGCTAGGGTAGGGTAGGGAAATTTTTACTTAAAGGCTAAAAAATACAAGAAAATTTTATATTTATACCTAAGGTTCAAGGCTTGGGTGGTACAAAAAAAGGAGGAGAAATTTTAGCAAAAATTTAGCTATTTTGCAAAGGAAGGGAATTGAACTTGGGACTTGTAAGTGTTGTGTGACCCAAATTCCTATTAAATAAAATAAGATATTTCTTGCAAGTCAAGTTAAACAAAATATATTTTTTTTCTAGGAGACTTAGTATTTATTAGTATGATATATTTAACATTGATGAGCATAATTTATTTAACCTATGAATTTAGCCTATAAATAGGCTCTTTTACAACTTTAGAAAACACACTCATTAAAGGTTAGAACTCATAACAATTTTGGAGAATTTTGTGTTTACATTTTGAGGGTTCTTTATTTTCAAGATTTAGGGTTTAGTTTTTATCTGCATATTTTGTAATATTCATTCTTTTGCCATTATAGTAAAATTATATTTGTCCGTGGTTTTTTTCCTCTTTAGAGGGTTTTTCCACGTTAAATTTGTGTGTTCAATTTCTCAATTTCTTTCACTATTTTTTACTTGTTCGTTGCTTAATCGAGTCGATCCCTAACAAGTGGTATCAGAACTAGCTCAATTTTCTTAGACCAGCTCGTTTAGAGATGACAACAAGTTTTGACATTGAGAAGTTCGATGGTGTTAAAAATTTCAATCTGTGGCAAGTTCAGATAATGAAAATTCTAGTTTAGATCGGCTTGAAATAGGTCGTTACCAAGAAAAACTCTGAGAATTTAGATTAGACAAAATGGGAAGAGCTTGATAAAAAGTCCTGTCTAAAATCCACTTGTGCCTCACAAATAGGGTATGGCAGGATATATTGATAGAGAAAATCTCATATGCCTTGTGGAAAAGGTTAGAAACTCTTTATGTGACTAAGTCTCTAGCTAATTATTTAGTGTTGAAGCAACGTCTATTTACGTTTTACATGAACGAAGGTGAGCTTCTTAGATATCATATTAGTTAATTTATTACTCTTTTGAATGATTTAAAGAATGTTGAGGTTAAGATTGGTGATGAAGATCAAGCTAAGCTATTACTGTGCTTTTTACCCTATTCATACAAGTCTTTTAGGGAGACCTTGATTTATGAAAGAGACAAACTCTTGTTCAAGTATGTGAAGGGACATTTTTTGAGTAAAGACAAACTCGACAATGAGTTTGGTTTAGATAACAAGGCAGATAGGTAAGCTTTCATTTTAGTAGCATTAAAGAAACGAGACAAAAGGTGTCACTATTGTAAGAAGTTATGTCACGTCAAAGCAGATTGTTATAAATTACAAAATAAAAGGGTTGTTCAGAGTAACGATGAAGATGTAGCTGATGCTAATTTGGTCGAAAAAAGTGACGATGATTTCTTGTTAGTGTCAATAAGTGATAACTCTGAGCTTACGTTCGAGTGGATCCTAGATTCAGGATGTTCTTTCCACATGTGTCCCAACAAAGAATGGTTTTCCACATACAGTTCGATTAAAGGTGGAGTTGTGCGTATGAGAAACGATTCATCCAGTAAGGTAATCTTTATTGGTACTATTAAAATTAGGATACACGATGGGACGATTAGGGCACTCTCAGATGTCAGGTATGTACCTAATTTATGAAAGAATCTCATCTCTTTGAGTATTTTAGACTCAAAAGGTTATAGAATCAACATCGAGTCGAGCGATATTACGATGCCTCATAGGGCTGTCGTTTTGTTAAAAGGTAAAAGGATTGGCAGTCTTTATATTCTAGAATTTTCTACAGTGAAAGGTGAAATCGGATGTCCCTTGTCTATTACGGAGTCAAGTCAACTTGTTTGGAGCGAAGGAAACTTGGTCATAGGAGGAAAATATGTATGACCATTTCATTAAAGAGAGGTTCCTTTTTGGAGGCAAGTTTTGAAAAGTTAGGGCATTGTGTTCGTGAAAATCAATCTCAATTTAGTTTTGATTTGGCAGTGTACAAGTCGAAAGTTAGAAGTCTTCCAGCTTCTAAGCACAGATTCGACTCAGTTTATTTCCTACAGATAAGCCCATTATGGGCTTTGGCAAAGATGGCATTATGAGATTTCGTGTCAATGTGGAGATTATTTGAGTTATCTGACCCAAATTCATGCTAAATAAAATAAGAGATTTCTTGCAAGTCAAGTTAAACAAAATATATTTTCTTTTTAGAAGATTTAGTATTAATTAGTATAATATATTTAGCATTTATTAGCATAATTTATTTAACCTGCGAATTTAGCCTATAAATAGACTTTTACAACCTTAGAAAGCACACCCATTAAAGGTTAAAACTCATAACAGTTATGGAGAATTTTGTATTTACGTTTTGATGGTTCTTTTTTTTCAAGTTTTGGGGTTTAGTTTTTATCTTCATTTTTTGCACTCTTCGCTTTTTGCCATTATAGTAAAATTATCTTTGTCCGTGATTTTTTATTCTCTTTAGAGGGTTTTTTCCATGTTAAATTTGTGTGTTCAATTTCTCAATTTCTTCTACTTTTTTTACTTTTTCGTTGCTTCATCGGGTCAATCCTCAATAGGACCTTAATGTAATTTTCATGTTTTCTCATATTTCTTTTAACCACTGGGCTATTTCCTCATTCTTAAAATAATTCTGCAATATTTATTTTAAAAAGGGTTTGATGCAAATTTTGTAAAATAATAAAAATGGTGCAGGAGAAGGGATTTGAACTTGGGTTTCAACGAACGTTTCACTATCAGATAACCAACAAACCAATACCTCATTTATTTCCTAAAAACGCACTGATAATCTCAAAAATTAGGCCATGACCACTTTCTCACGACTCATAAACTTGATTCTACTAACCCCCGATTTTTGGGATATGACATTACAATTTTTCCCCTACTTTACAAATTTTATAGCTTGTCCTTATTTTTCAAATTTTACAAAGTTGCCTCTATTTTTTAGATTTTACACTTTTTCCCCTATTTTTTAGATTTACAGTTTTGCCTAAGAAATTTATGTTATGTGTAGTTTAGTCGTTGGATATTCTTGGAACTATTTTTAGTGTTCTATTTTATTCAATTGAGCCCATTATAATATGAATAATGTTAGAATCCATGATCTGGTTGACTGAATTATTATATATACGCATGATATGAGAATAATATATATCCATTGCATCTATAATACCCCAAACTCGGCCTAGACGTTATGGTCGAATCTGGAAATGTTATGAAGGAGAATTGTAAAATCAACCTTGCTGTAATGAAAATCTCGTATATTCTTGTTATTAAAACAGTCTACTTTTTTTATAAAACATATTATTATATTCATTAATGAAACCATCGATTGTTTGGTCTTTCAAAAAAACGTAATTTGCAGCAGAAGTTTTAAAAGTCGTTATATTTTAAAAACCGAGTTTGAATTTTCAAAACATTTTGTTTGCGTGAAACTGTTATTTCCGTAAAAATTTTTGTTGAGCATCGTAGAAAACTTAATCAAAACCAAAAACCAACAACAAAACCAAAAGTCCAGAGAGTCTCATATTTACAAAATTCTCAAGAAAAACTAGAAATTTAAATAAAACTATAAGGTAAAAACAATTCACAGACAAGTGGTCACCGCTGAGCCTCTGTCGCACTGACCCGCCTATGCCTAAGAATTACCTTAACAAATTAGACAAACAGATGTAAGTTTTAAAAAAAACACAATGTGCAACTAACGTAAACATATATACATATATGCTCAGATTTTTCACATACCAGAACAGATACGGACGTAAGTCTTTAACAGACTCAGATTATCACAAAGTCATACAGATATGCAAAGTCTCACTCCCATCCTGTACACACTAGCTCCGACCATCCCAACACACTACGTGGGGTATAAAACACCCATGCATCCCTACACACCACATAGTGTCCATACGATACTTATTAGATTAAGTTGTAGTCATACTGCCAGTATATTGGCGAAATATTGCCTTACGAATACTTCCTTCATATATCCATATCCCACCCCATACACAGATACAGATAACAGAATAACAGATATGTCAAAAGTAACATATCTTGCATGCTTATATATAGATATTACACATGTTCATATATAAAAATCAGATCATACATATTAAATTTCATAATACACAAACCAATCTAACGGAGTAGCAGATTTCATGCTTTGGGGTTTGTTTTGCCCTTACCAACCCTACAGAAGGCCCACAGTCGATCGGTTCGACGTGTGTAACTCTAGGGAAAAATTTTAAATTTTGGGCCCACAAGCCTGTGAGGCCCACAAGCCCAAATTGGCCTTGCTCGTGTGGCCCACACAACCTGGCCCATAGCCCACACGCCCATGTAGCATGCCCGTGTGGCCCACACACCCAAATTGACTAAGCCGTGTGACCCACACTGCCACACACTCACCCATCACACGATCATGTGTCGCACACAGCTGACCACACGGTCGGGCACACGCCCATGTGGCATCGACAGGTCAGTTTTTCAACTTTTTCCAAACGACATTTTTCCGTGTTTTCGTTACACACCTGGTTCCTTTTTTTATGTGAAAATAATCCCGAGACAACCAGAACCTACAATCCATCAACAAAACGCCCAAAATTAGTCTTAATTCCTCGATTTCAATAGAATCACCCCTCGACTACAAAGTAACTAAATGTCATTTCGACTAACAAATTACATTTATAATTATTTTGGAAGCTTACCCATGAAATGGAAGACCCATAGCTTTGTTACCCGACCAAAAAGTTTTAAATTTTCAGAGTATTATCTAGCAAAACGACTGCACAAAATCAACTAAACATCAAACTAAATACTAAAATTTAACCAAAACTCCTTCAAAAATCAAAGCGAACTTTTACCTACGGAACTGAATAAAGGAATCAAGAACACCAAACACAACGAAGAACGAGAATTGTGGCCAAAATCAAAGGAACAGAAAGAAGAGAAGGTAGAGAATGAAACAGAGAAAAGAAAATAACGTCAAAGGAATTTTTGGGAAAAAAAACTAAAATTAAATTAAAATTATTTAATTCGAAAGAAAATTCTACTACATCCCAACCCCCTACTAACTCACTAACCATATAATCCCACCAAATCCGACACCTCAACCCACATCTAACTACCTCAGAATTTCAACTCCACTGATCCTTTGTCAGACAATTGAAGCAAAAATTATCATCCATATTCACACAGGGATTCAAACATGAAACCTTGGGGCAAGCTAAAACCTTACCACTTGAACCAGCAGGCTCATTCTGATATGGTTTGACTAGAAATAAAATATAAGTCAAACCGCCAAGGAATATGCTAGGATAAAAAAATAGCATATTTTTCAAAAGTGGGACTTGAACCCAAGACTTCAAAAACACATCCATATCACTTAACCACTAAAGCAGACACTCATTTATGAAAAACTTCACAAAAATAAAGTTAAATAAATCAGGGTGTTACAGCATCTATATTTCTGATTGTATGTTCAACATGTCTAATGATATCGTTAAATCGAAATCCATGAAAAGCATATGTTTTGCTACTGTACTAATTAGTTAATAGCATATCTATTGTTTCCGTATCGATCTGTTGTAAGCATATTATTTGCTACTATTTTGATCTGTTATAAGCATGCCATATTACATTGCACGAGGCGGGATGCTTTGAAAAGAGGAAGTTCTAGCAGATTAATAATCTGCAACCCTAGTGGTTCATCCACAGATTATCTGGCAGCTTTTATTTACAAATATGTTTTGCATTCACAATCATCTAATACCTTATTAACCTGCAACACTGGTGGTTCATCCACCGATTTTCTAGCAGCTTTCATTTGTAAATACGTTGTGTGTTCACAACCATCTGGCAACGTATTAACCTGCAACACTGGTGGTTCATCCACCCACATTCCGACAGCTCTCATTTGTAAATATGTTATACATTCACAACCATCTGGCAGCATATTAACCTGCAATTTTTATGGTTTATTCAAAACCCAGTGTGTAGGGATGGACGAGTTCTAGGGAACTCTTATTATGGTGTGTAGCAATGGGGTAGGATCTTTTTTTATAAACCAAAACTATGGTGTGTAGCGATGTTCTTATAATTTTGAGATTTCTAAGATGATATATATATATTTGTATATAGACATTGTTGAATTGATCTGATATATCGAAATTTTGTCACTGCTATTTTGGATTATTTTTTGTGATGTGGTTTTGTATGTTAATCAGTTGCAATGATTTGTTTGTGATGGAACTCATGCTAAACTTCATAGCTCACCCCCCTTTTATTTTTATAGTTACAGATAATTCATCAGGTTAGGATGCGGACACGACATCTGAAGGGCTCAAAAACATTTTATTTTTATGAAAGTATTGTTAGGCTTATTTTTTATAATTTCTGTTATTTCAAAACTGTACTGTCTTATTTATTTTGTGGCATGAGACTCATATTTAGAATTTATTTAACATGTATAATTTTTAATTTGAATATAGGATACTAAACTTGGAATTAAATTTGATTATGCATTAAATAATTCAAATTTAGCTTAAATAAAACTGAGTTAGATATCACTTTTCTACTGCTAAAAATATAAATAAAACTTTTAGTAATAAATAAAATGAGAAAATTGCTAAGTTTTTCTAAGGTAAATCACCGTTACAGGAAAAACGATAAACTAAATCGGTTATTGATAGCTCATGGGTTCTTTTAAAAATAGACTAAATTTTCTTTTAAAAGTAAACAAATGTTTTAATATGACTGTTTTAAAAACTTCGATAGCTTAATGAGTCATTTCGGTGGCGGACGTAATATCTCGAATTGAAGCCTAACGTATAGGCTGGGTTAGAGAGGTTACAATAAATATCTTATTAATACATATATTTATAGTACTAATTTTAATTTTAATTTTAATTTGTATATAACCATAATGATAGTTAATTTAAAATTATGAATTTAAACTCGATTAAGTGATAATAATGATTTTGAAATTTATAATGATTTTTTATGTTGAATACAATATTTTATTATCTCAATTCAAATTTTGCAAAAGTAATTTATTTTATATATTTTTCCTCAAATATACAGAACCAATTACCCCACAGTGCCAATTTTTTTATAAATGTATTATTTACCTGTTTTTATTAGTTTCATTTTATATATAAACTAATTTATTTTAACTTATAACTTTTAGACCATCAATTTATTTTTTCCCTCCCATTTATTTTTGAGATTTTTTTTATCATGAACATATAAGTTCCTTGAAATTAATATAGAATTTTCATTAACACATGATTAAGAAAATAAACTAGCCCAAATACTTAGTACTTACCCTTTTTATAATGTATAGACCATGATGTCTAAATATATCGCTCATTAACGTTTAACTTTATTGTTAAAATAATAAATCATTGACCATAATGTCTATTACATTTAAGGCAATTATACATAAATAAAATATGCTATTATTTATTTTATTATTGATTTTTAATCAATTTATATCTAATAGTTAATTTTAACAAAAATTATTTAATTTAGTTGAAATAATTGGAAAATATTAATATTTTCATATTAATAAATTATTCCACTCTGAAAAATATTCTAGTGTTAAATTCATAACAATTTTAACACATTAAATTAAAGATTTATAAATATACTCCTCTATTTACGGCATCATTTCTTATGTATAAATTAATTTTAACTTTTAACTTTAACTTTAATTTTAACCATTCATAATAAACTAACAAGATAAAATAAAAAGAGCACACAAGGAATCACTCTATACACCCGATCTTAGCCCCTTACCTCCTCACGAGCACATAAGATTGGGAAGAGTGGTCGTGACAAAATCAACATCCCACTTAAAAAGGTTTGATATATTACTTAAAATTAATTCTGGAATATATTTAGATTGTTTGATAAATATAGATTTCACATTATAAAAAATATATTATTCTATATTTTATTTTTTATTTTTAATTATTTCACCTTATTCTAAAAAATTAAAATTTAAACGTAAAATTTTTATAAGATAATATAATATTAAAATAAATAAAATAATATTGATTAATTGATAAGTAGATTTTATCTACTTATTATTTTTCACACATTTTTTTTATATAAAAAGAATCTATTCAATTATTTTAATTTTGAATTATCAAATACATGTAAAAAATTAAACCATTGAAAATAATTCAATGAAATTAATTTGTCAATACTTTACCAAACTCGGCCTTAATAACTAAAAAAATTATTTAAAATAAAATTGTAAAAAAATAAAGTAGATAATAGATTCAAATATACGAATCTAAATTCATTATCCACGAATATTAAAAAAATAATATATGCTTCGATTTATTTAAATTTAAAAGTGAATATTTTCTTAAATTTAAAATTCCTCAGGTGATAAGATCTCCTGCAAGATAAAAATTTGTGGCTGAAACAATGAAACAACCAATCAATTTTGTTTGTTAGTACATCTGAAATTGCCTCATGTTTTCAATATTTTCGGCATTCTTTTTGTGTGTTATCCTTCCTAAATCCTTAGCTTCTCATCCCCCCTTTTATTGTTAGCCACAAATAAAAATGAAAATAAGTTGTTGATAATTTGTTATGTATTTTTATTTATCATTGTAATTACATATTTAAATATTTGAAAGGTATTGTTATTTGAAGTGTCGTCAGTAATGTTGCTAAGTGTGTAGGAGCACTACATCTGACACTTAGAGACAACTATTAAAATTATGAACACCATACACTTCAACATACTTATAAGGTCTTACGAAAAAAATAATCCACTAACATAACACGGTCAATGTAAGATCTTTTAAACATTACTGTAGCTTTAATGTCGTACACCCTGGCGTGGATGCTATTGTAAGATCTCTTTGCACTAAAGTAAAAAAAAAAAAAAAAAAAAAAAGACCTTGCTTCCAAATACTATAAAAACATCAAATAATCTTCAAATGCAATAACAAGAAAAACTCCTTTACAAGTACATTTGATCTAAATTAGGCATAAATGCCAATTTTAAAACTTAATTGAGTGATTAGGTCGATTTTCACCATATTTATTGAAATAGGTCGATTTTGAAGAGAGAGAAAAATGCATCGAGTTGGACATGTTTTCCTCTCTCTCTTCGGTCAGTTTTTGGTTTTAAGGTTTATTTGGTTTGGTTAGGGTTTTTTAGGGTTTAAAATTTTTAAGATAGTAGTTGGATTTTAATGTGTTGTTAGGGTTTTTTAAGAGTTTAGGGATGGAAATAATGGGGTTGATTTATTTGTGTTTGTGTTTGTGGCAGACATTGTGAAAGCTTAAAAGTATATTTCAATTAATGGTGATGTGATAGCGCTCGAAGTCTTATACATTTCATCTGTCGCGTCGGGATAGAACCATTTCCTTAGAAGCCCATCACAATGCAACTCAAGCCCCGAGTTTACGGTGCATATACAATCACAGGCACATGTATAAGTAGGGTTCCTAGTTGACAGATGTTAATGCAGGGTCATGATTTGGAGTATAACTTGGGAGCCCATTTAATATTTTTTTTTTGCGGTCCTGGGTTCAAGTTCCACCTCACTGAAAGAGGATGGTTTGTAAACCCTATACTAAAATTTTAGATTATAAATGTAGGGAAAAAGTCAATGGCTTTCCAATATAACCAACTTATTTTTTTTCTCCATCTCCACTAAAAGTAAGATTGATAACCTCTTTATTGTTTGAAACGGTGACAGAGTTGGATAGAAGAGCATTGTCAAGGGGGCGATGGCAACTGTAGAGCGAAGTTGGAGGTCTAGTCGGGGCGGCAGCGGTAGCTGGAGGTTAAGTCAGGGCAATAATAATTGTAGTTATTAGTCAGTGATTTAATCACAACAACCACTATCGAGCCTAAATGACCTCCAGCTTTTGTCCAATGTGACAGTCGCTCACCCCTTAACAATGTACTTGACCCCAACTTTATCACCGATTGGGGACAAGAGGGAGGTTGACAATACTGGCATTGGTGATGATGGAGAAAAAGAATAAGTGGATTATACCAGAAAGCCCCTGAGTTTTTCCCTACGATTATCATGTCAAACTTATGTATTGGTTTTACAAAACATCCCCTTTTAGTGAGCTAGAACTTGAACCTATGACCGCGTAACTACCGTCAAGTGGTCTCCCGAGTCATACTTCAAGCCATAACCACACATTAACATCCGTCAAGTGGGACTTGTAGTTAGGTTATAACTAGTGACTATATAAGCACTGCGAACTCTGAGTGCCACTGCATCATCGTGAATTCAAACACATCTTAAAACTAGCACACTAGCTCCCCCAAGCAAAAATAAATCTATCAGTTGAAAAAGTTAAAAAAGTAAAAGTAAAATATAAACAATTGTGTAAATAAGTTTTTAGGGCTGAGGGTAGGTGATTGAGGGAGTTGATGCACAAGGAGAAGCAAAACCCCCCATTTATAAAGGGAAGCAGATGGAAATGAGTGAATGAGGGAAATTTAAATCTTGCTTATGGATGTCTCAAAATATCCCACGAATCTTGGGATATCTGAAAAAAGGATCGAGATTCCTAGGGTTTAGTAAAACTTTACAGGTGAGTTAAAAATGGGAGAGTCAATCGAAAATGTGTCCAACTGGGCATACTTTTGGTGCATCTTTCTGCCACACCACTGAAAGTACGCCTTAAGTAAAGCGTTTTCACTATCGTATTTTCAATTCACTTGAAAATTTTCACTGAACCCCAAGAATCTTGGTCCTTTTTTCAGATATCTCGGGATTCATGGGATATTTTCAGACATTGAGAAGCATGTTTGTTGTTTTATTTTGAAAATGCTTCTACAAACATGCGTTTTTTTTATTTTTAAACGTGTTGTACCGATGTGTAGTTATGTTAAATATTCGAGGTAGTATTTGGTATAAAGTGGGTAGCCATTATGCTTGAGATGTTCGAACTTGAAACACGAGAAGATTTTCAGTAGAAGGAGATTTGCATAAGGATAACCATATTTACATGAAAGAATTGAATTTCACAAATCAACCCAAAACACATTATATCAAGTAAGTTTCATAACTTGCACCGAAATAGTATTTAAGTCAAATAATCAAGGATAGGAATAGAACCAAAAATTAACAAATTTTTTAAAGAAAAGACTTGAACCCAAAACCTTACATACACAATCATAATCCTCAACCACTAAACCAAACTAAATTAGTTTGTATAATTCAGCATTCCAAACTTAAGAAAAATTGGGGCGTTACATAAAATATCAAGTTATAACAAAATATCAAAATAACAAAATATCAAAATAAAAGTAGTAGTATAGAAGATTATCATAAACTCAAAAATACATTGATTGTTAATCAAAGATCCAAGCATCGGTCATATTTGCATATTCTCCCCATTTTTGTTATAAATGTCCAAAGAGCTAACTTCCTTCGATTGTTGCATCACTAAAAATTAACTAAAGTATAAATAGAAAACATATATATTCTAGCAAAAAGAACACCATAAACAAATAATAATAATAATAGCACTATTACTCGTATTTTTGTCAAATAGGCCACAACAATGGCTCCCCTTAATAAAATGCTTTTTTAAATAAACTAAAAAAGTAATGAAATATTTGAAACACCAAGTGCAACATCAGGAGTAACACCAACACAATCAATATGTTACACAAGCTTTAATTTCCTAGAGATTCTAATTTTATAAGGAATATACTCGAGAAAATCAAAATCCTTCTAGATTTTATTTTGTCGCATTAGAATCCCACAATTTAGTGAAGGAAATACAATTAAAACATGAATGACTTAAACTTTAACATGTGCAATAACCTTCAAACATAAATCTTCAAATAGTCTTCAAATGTAAGCTCATTACATTAGATGAAGGTGTCTCAACAAGTGGTGCAACATCGCTAGTAATTGGTATCAACAATTTGATCACAAAGTGTTATAACTTCAGAAATGGCAGGTGGTTTTACTTCATCCCCATCCCTTCAAGAATTTAAGAGGAGTCTTGTTCTTTTTTATTCTCATAGCCTATCAATTCATTAATCACATTAAATACATTAGCATTTTTTTAAAATCATTGGAAGATTCTAGTGTAGTTAAAGCATTCAAAACAGAGGTTTTACCTCCCCTTATATGATCCATTGACAAGAACAAGAGCAGTGATAGTAGCAATAAAGAATAAAATTAAGAACCATTAACTGGGGCTTTTGACATAATGGAAAAAGTGAGAATCCACAATTTTAGGTAATTGGTGTACACATAAAACCATAAAAAAATTATTATGAATCAACTAAGTAATGAATGTCTCTCCAAAAATGAAAATAATTTCTTTTGAAATAGGGGGAAATATTGTGTTGAGATCAAATTGTTTTATTGTTACTTAAACGCCTCCTGAAATAAATCATCTTACACAAACATTTGATCACACCCCGAGTGATATTTTTATGGTTTCCATCTTATTTGTATTCCCTGTTCAAATTGGAAATAACATTACTAACAAGATTATTTTTACAAACCCTTGATGAAGAATTCATGGTAGTTGATACTCTTTAATATGATATGTAAGTTTTTCGTCTTGTGTTGCAACATCATTTTTAACACCAACACGAATCTTTTGTATATCTTCACAATAAATAAGTTAATATGAATGCCAGAGCTATGATACCAATTGATTTGTATTCTCAATATTCTTTTTCAAAGATTAAGTTTGAGACAAGCTTCAATTTAGGTAAAATGTAAGGTTTTGGAATTAAGAAAATGGTAAAATATAGGTTTCCCACTAGACCCCTAGGTAAGGAAAATTTTCTCTACTAGACTTCTAATTAACTTGGAAATGGAAACTTAGATAATTAGAATAAAAAAATTGAAAATACCGCAAAATACTATAGTGTGATAAGTTAACAATTCTTGAAATAAAACTAAGAAGAATCCTTCCTTTTTAAAAAATGAAAGCTCAAAATCTCAAATTTATTAATTCTCAAACATATGTAAAGTTGCAAAACATAATGTCTTATATATAAACCTAAGGAAAATAAGGAAACAACCCTTCTTTGTAAGCATGGTCAACCCTTGACTTAGTCATTAGCTTCTTCTTTAAGTTAAAGTAACCATAGTTATTTTGTAATATTGACTTCATGCTTATATCAATCAATGAAATCACATGAAAATCATATGATCCTTATTTAATAAGGTAATCCCCACATAAATAATAAATGAACTTAAAAAAACATTTAATAATATTTAACAATCTAATTTCGACCCAATAATGGTACTCAAGTTAATCTGTAAATCTTCCTTTTTGTCTTTCTTATGTATGATATAATGGACTTTGATGTTTGACCTAATTTGTCTATCAATGAAGGCCTGCATGGATATTTATAGTTTTTTCCTTATTTCTTTAGCTTCAGCCCTTATTACCGAACCTATTTGAATATTCAAGTCTTTAAGTGCATCCACTCCATGCCTATGAACTTAACTTGGCCCTTGAGTCCTTACTTTCCATCCACATTCGTATCATAAGTGGATCATCATTTTTCAACCATACCCTCTTTCACTTGTAAGATCTTATTGTATTCCTCCATTTTGGAGCATTTCTAGTAACATTATTCGCTTATCCCCATCTTAGATCATTGAGAAACTTATAGTTTTCCTAGGTTTCCCTCAAGTTAGATATTTCATCTAAATTTTCAGTCTTTATGCCCAACTTTTTCAATATATTATTTGTTATAATCAAATTTTCGTTTGTAACATTTAATTTTCTCTTTCAATAAAAAAAAGCTCAACATCTTCTTCTTTGGCAACCTCTATGTAACAACCTGATTTTAGTGGTGCTAAAAAATGAACTTTCGGAATCATATTTCCATAAATTAGGTCTTTACTTATTAAATATGAATATTTAAGAAGATAATACAAAAATATATTGAAGATTGGTAAAGCAAATTTATCAATTAAATAATTAATTAAAGCTCAAGGACTAAATTGTAGAAATCTAATCGTTATAGAATTTTAATTGACAAGACTTAAAAGGCTTATATAAAAAATAACCAAAGGTTTAAAATGATAATTAAACCATTTTCTATTAATAGATAATGGATGTTGATGATGGTTACTTATGTTAATTAATGGTGAGATTAACATGATTAAGGCTTACTTTGGATTTACAACTATCATTAGTGAGATGGAATCTTAGAGCATATGTCTTTTCACTAGACCTTTTTTGTTGTTTGGATTGTTAATAATGAGGTGCGTTTCCACCATCTCACTACATTGTCTCCTTAATTTTCAAGTGAAGTGAATTGGAGAACTGGGCAATTGGTGGAAGGGGTAATCCCCTTTTTCCTTATAAATTTTTTAAAATTTATATTTTTTAATTTTAATTTATCATTATTTTAAAATTAAATATTATTTTAATTATTTTTAACATTTCAGAAATTAGATATTAATAAAACCTCTCGCAATCATAAAAAGTCAAGAGTGCTTTCTCTCAATGTCCTAGAGAAATAGTGTTTGTTGTGATTAGGTTAAGAAGGATGATGACTTTATCAAAATTAGAATGGGGATAGTTGAGATCTCCCTCCTAGAGGAAGAGTTGGTTAAGTTAACGATGAAGAGTTCACAAGTTATCCCTAGTGATAACCCGACATGGATATGCTCTGTTTGGACGCGAAAGTCTTGCAATCTAGATAGTTTTCAGGCACAATTGAAGAGTATTTAGAAAATAAAGAAGAAATTTGATATTCAAGTAGCGAGGCAGAACTTATTTTTTATCTCGTTTGAGTGCGAAAGATGATTTGGAGACAATTATGGAAGGTCGCCCTTGGCTTTTTAAAAGATATTTGATTGTTTTTTATCATATGAGAAACCCTATAGATTGATCGAAAATCAAGCTTGACCTTTCCCCTTTTTGGCTAAAAATTAGTTATTGCCCGCTAGAATTTGATAAAAAGGCTTACATTCGATTGGATCAACTTTTGGAGGCGTAAAAAGGTCAAAAATTAAAGAGGAGTTTTGCCAACTTTAGGTTCAATTGGATACGCAAAAGCCTCTGCGTCAGGGTATATTGATTTCAACGGATAGGAATGTAAGGGTTTGGATCTCCTTTAAGTACGAAAATTTGGTGACCTTTTGTTTTGGTTGTGGGAGAATAGGACATGGAGTTCAAGAATGCAATTTGATCCCGTTGAAAGAAAGGGAGGAAGTGGGCGAAAATTTCCTGTATTCAGTTCTGCTGAGAGCTGATACTTCATTGCTTGAAAAAGAAAGTTTGCAATTCGATTTTTCCACCAAAAATTCAATGCATGAGTGTTTTTACACAAGGAATATTAAACTATCAAATATGGGTGAAGGAGGTGAAGGTGGGGTAAACCCTGCGGTACAGTTTTCAACAACGGTTCACCATTCAGTTGACAATAGCGCTTCAAAAAAGTTCTTACCAAATATAGTTACTGTGTAACACCCTAATTTTGGGCCTAGTTGGAACAGTAGTTTCGAGACCACAAATTCGACGATAAAAATTTTATTTTTATTATATTTTTATGGTCTACGATTTCACGGAAAAATTTCGTGAAAATTTCGTTCGAAAATTTTGACATTCGGGCACTTAATTTAGTCAAAAGGACTAAATCGTAAAAAGTGTAAAAGTTGAGTTCTACATACTAGAGGTGTCCAATTGTTATGAAATTTTAAATTGAGGTTCCTTAAATGGTAATTAGACCATTGGTTAATTTCTGGACAAAAATAGACAAGAAATGGGTGTAATAAAATATTTTTAAGTTAGGGGTATTTTGGCAAACTTATAATTAAAAGAATTAAAAAGGGAAATAAGCCAAATTAGCTATCATCTTCTTCATTCAACCATTTCTACCAGCAGCAGCCATGGTTAAGGTTTGATCAAACTCCCAAGCTCGATTGTAAGTGCTCCTTAGCCTTGTTTTTAAAGTTCTTTACATTTTTGAAATCCCGATAACTTGGTTAAGCTTATTCTAGCAATAATTTAGCCTAGGGTTTATATTTGGAAAAATACCCATAGGTGAAATGTGTTTATTTTAATGTTTTATGGTAGAATATAAAGTTTGAAATTGTGTTAAACAACTTTTACTAAGCGATTTTACGTGAAAATGAGTAAAACGACATAATCGGTAAAAATACCTAATGTTCATAAATACATGTTAGAGTGTGAATTTGATGTTGCTATAGAAGGGAAAATGAACAGCATGTCATAAAACATAAGAAAATAGGATGAAGTTTAATTTACGAGCTTAGGGGCAAAAATGTAATTTTGACAAAGTTTAGGGGCAAAATTATAATTTTTCAAAATATGATTTTGGGTTAATTTGAATAATGTGAATCCTAATTAGGCTATATTTGTAATGATAGAGCAAGGAAAATTGAAATTTGGGCTAAACTCAGCAAAATACCAAGTTGTGGACAAAATGGTAAAAATGGTCATTTTCGTATACGAGGTAAGTTCATGTGTTAATAATAATGCAATACCATACTTGAATTGTAATTTTCTATTGTTATGCCATAAATTGTATGATTTAATATGTTTAGGAGAAGTTGATGGATGGTGTGTATAATATGGAAAATGTGATGCTTGTTGTGTCATATGAAATTGAATAGCAAATTATTGTTATATGAATTGAATGTTAAATTACTATTACATGGGTTGTACCTGATTAGATTTTGACAAGTTTGTACGTAAATAATTTATCGATTCTTTTTATTTTATTATATTTTGTTATCATATGAAATGTGGCTGCCTATAGAATGATTATTTGTTGTAAATTGTAAATTGAAAAATGACTGAATAAATTTGTAACATGTTGGAAAGTGAGGAATTTCCTGGTTGAGCCTTCGGAATAGAAACAATACGAATGATCTATTGTGAGGTCACGTGTGTAGTACTAAATGCAGGCTACTACGTGTACCAGATAATTGGTCGCATGTGTAGTACTAACTGCAGGCTACTATGCGTACCCGATAACTTCAATCACGTATGTAGTACTAAGTGCAGGCTACTACGTGTATCAGATGGTTAGGTCACGTGTGTAGTACTAAGTGCAGGCTACTACGTGTACCGGATAATTGGTCGCATGTGTAGTACTAAGTGCAGGCTACTATGCGTACCAGATAGCCTTATCTACAAGTGTGAAAATATGTGCAGGCAACTGAGTATCAGTTATTATTCCGAAGAGTTCAACAGGAAAATCGATCAAGTAAAAATACATGTGAACATGATTATATGATGAATAAGTGCAGGTATATGTTTATGAAAATTATGAGCAATGTGCTCGATATTTGAGTGAACTTCGATAAGACAAAATGGATTAAGTGAAATTATGTAAGAGTGAATTTTAGTAGTAAAACAGTGTTGGACAGCAGCAGTTGCATGATTTTGAAAATTCACCAAAAATTGTGTAAGTTGAATTAAATTTCAAAAAAAATATGGAATTAAAGTAATAAGTCTATTTTCATATAAAAGAAACACGGGGAGCAAAAGAGTACTATATTATGTGATATTCCAATTTTTGTGAGATAGTGTCAGAATGAATTCGAGATCCCCTGTTCTGACTTGGAAAATCGTTAAAAATTGTACAAAAATAATTATGAGTTATAATTTATATGAATAGAATCCTCAATAAGTCTACTTTCAGGTGGAATGGATGGGAACATCATTCGAGTCCCGAAATATAAGATAAATAATTTTTAGTGAAGAGAGGTCAGAACTGTTGGACAGCGAAACAGGGGAAACTTTAATGAATAAACCGTACTAATTGGCTAAACCAAAAATTCTGGAAATTTTATGGGAGAAATTTATATGAGTCTAGTTTCAAGGAAAAATTAACGAAACTAAATTTGGAGTTTTGTATCTCCAGATATGAATGATTTAGTAATTGTAACTTGATAAAACAGCTTAACCTGAACATGTATAATTGTACAATTATAGTTTTTTATCTTGACAAGCATGTTAGTAATTGCTTATTAATTTTATATGGACTTACTAAGCGTAAAGCTTACTCATCCTCTCCATTTCTTTAGTATTTGCAGGTCGGCTCGGGGTTGGAGATAATCGGAGGCAAAATCACACTATCAAACTATCATTTTCGGAGAATTAATTCAAATGTTAGAAATATCAAGTGAGTGACATGTATAGGAAGTTGGTTTATGATATGTATTATTATTATGACTTTGACCATACGTATCAGTCTGCATTGAGTTATCGTATATGATTCGTATATGATCATGAGATGTGGTCATTATCCATTATGGTTTATAAGTTTAATTAATCATGCCATGCCCTATATTTTGATGTGATGATATAATTAGCTTTGTTTGTTATGCATGATTGGTAATACATCAGGTAAGTTAAATGCAAGCTAGTGGATCATGAATTAAATGGAAATGAGTAATGTTGCCTTGAATATGGATGTTTAATGGACAAATTGGTAACTACATTATGATGGTATAAAATGAGAATAAGAATTAACATGTCTAGTTCTAGTTAATGTAAGAATGTATATTATATACAGGATGGTAAGCAAATATGTTTAAAGTGAATGACATGTTATTACATGATTATGGATGTGTAAGTACTCATTTATGCCACGTTATATGTCTTTAAATATGAGTCTATGCATGTGTTCGAAAAGTTTTGAATTAAATGAAATTTTATGGCCCGATTTTCGTCTATAAGTATGGTTAAGTCTGGTAATGCCTCGTACCCTATTCTGGCCTTGGATACGGGTAAGGAGTATTACATACTAATAATTTGATGCGTGATTTGGGGGATTCTAATATGGTTTCCTCACCACTGTTTGAGGGAATTAGCACTAATTTGGGGGATTTTATGAGTCAATTGTTGCAGATGTTGGGATGGACTCTGGAATTGGGGAAAGTCAATTTGGAAAATTAGGCTATATGGAAGGTAAAAGTGCGAATGCTAAGAAAGTTCGATGGAAGAGATAGTGAGAAAGGTGATGGAATAAGGGGAAGGGAACATTAAGGAAAAAAGGAAGTTAGGTTCGAAAAAGGACGATAAAAATGATGAACTTCTATCTGATGGGGTTTGTAACAAAAAAATAAAATTCAAGAATGAAGACATTGTATTGTCGATGCTTTTGGATGCTGAAAGGACTACTTTGGAGTATCATTCTACTCCTTTTATAATTGGATCGACGGCTAACACAAATCAAGCCGACTGGGCACAATGAAGATCTTATAGTGGAATGCCCACGGACTGGAGATTCCACGAGCAATTAGAAGGCTTCGGCACGTGTTGAAGTTACATGTTCCCCAGATGGTCTTCTTTACGGAGACAAAAATAGATAAGAAACGGATGGCAATAATTAGAAGTGGATAAGGGCTTGTTAATGGGATTGATTTATCGACAAAAGGTACTCGTGACGAGTTCTACCTTGCATGGAAAGATTTGACCGTAGTTACTCTACGCAGTTTTTTAAAAAAAACATGTGAATGTAGTGGTCAAAAAAGCAGATGAAGCTTGAGAATGGAGATTCACTGGGTTCTATAGGGCTTCGTGTGCAAGTAATAGAGAAGATTCGTAGACCATCCTCAAAATTCTAAGGAGGAATCATGTGCTCCCATAGCTTGTTTGTGGGGATTTCAACGAGATAATGTATTCCTTTCAAAAAGTTAAAGGTAAGGTGCTCCCAAAAATGAACAATGAATGGAGTTATTCAGAAATGTTCTAGATGAATACCGTTTAAGAGATGGAGAGTATACGGGTTCATGGTTTTCTTGGGAAAAAAGAAACCTTCCATAAAAAAACATTCGGGAAAGGTTGGATAGAGGAGTGGCCACAGATGATTGGTTGTGCATATTTTAGAATGCAAAAATTAAACATTTAAACCCATTCTTTTTTCGATCATTGCCCGCTCTTAATCAATACAGATCAGGAAAAAAACGAATGGAAAGTGCATAGATTTTGGTTTGTAGCTTTGTGGACGTTTAAGGTTTCATTTGAAGATGTGGTAAGAAAGATTTGGGGATATACTTCGAGGAATATCCTGTATAAGTTAAGCTATGTACATGAAAGTTTACAAGTTTGGGCTAAAAGGGTTAAAATGGAAAGGGCTGGGTTAAAACGTCAGTTATCAAGGAAATTGGAAATGTTTATGGACAATGAGAGGGATGATGATAACATAGCTAAACTTAATGATACAAGAGAACATTTGAATATGGAAATAGATAAAGATAAAATCTATTGGGAGCAAAAGGCGAGGGTGAATTGGTTACATTTGGGAGATAAGAATACAAGTTTCTTCCATAAGTTTGCTTCATCCTATAGGAAAATTAATACAACACAAAGCTTGGAAACCGAAGATGGTAACGAGGTTTTGATAGATTCGAGAATGGGGGAAGTAGTGAAAAGATATTTTCAAAATTTATTTACTACTAATAGGATAGGTGATGTAGAGCATATTCTATTCCGGGTTACCTATTGCATTTCAGATGACTTGAATATAATGCTAACAACTCGGTATACATCAGAGGAGATTTTTGTGGCTTTAAAAGACATAGGACCAACAAAGGCACCGAGGGATGACGATTATCTGGCAATATTTTATGAGTCAATTGTTGCAGATGTTGGGATGGACTCTGGAATTGGGGAAAGTCAATTTGGAAAATTAGGCTATATGGAAGGTAAAAGTGCGAATGCTAAGAAAGTTCGATGGAAGAGATAGTGAGAAAGGTGATGGAATAAGGGGAAGGGAGCATTAAGGAAAAAAGGAAGTTAGGTTCGAAAAAGGACGATAAAAATGATGAACTTCTATCTGATGGGGTTTGTAACAAAAAAATAAAATTCAAGAATGAAGACATTGTATTGTCGATGCTTTTGGATGCTGAAAGGACTACTTTGGAGTATCATTCTACTCCTTTTATAATTGGATCGACGGCTAACACAAATCAAGCCGACTGGGCACAATGAAGATCTTATAGTGGAATGCCCACGGACTGGAGATTCCACGAGCAATTAGAAGGCTTCGGCACGTGTTGAAGTTACATGTTCCCCAGATGGTCTTCTTTACGGAGACAAAAATAGATAAGAAACGGATGGCAATAATTAGAAGTGGATAAGGGCTTGTTAATGGGATTGATTTATCGACAAAAGGTACTCGTGACGAGTTCTACCTTGCATGGAAAGATTTGACCGTAGTTACTCTACGCAGTTTTTTAAAAAAAACATGTGAATGTAGTGGTCAAAAAAGCAGATGAAGCTTGAGAATGGAGATTCACTGGGTTCTATAGGGCTTCGTGTGCAAGTAATAGAGAAGATTCGTAGACCATCCTCAAAATTCTAAGGAGGAATCATGTGCTCCCATAGCTTGTTTGTGGGGATTTCAACGAGATAATGTATTCCTTTCAAAAAGTTAAAGGTAAGGTGCTCCCAAAAATGAACAATGAATGGAGTTATTCAGAAATGTTCTAGATGAATACCGTTTAAGAGATGGAGAGTATACGGGTTCATGGTTTTCTTGGGAAAAAAGAAACCTTCCATAAAAAAACATTCGGGAAAGGTTGGATAGAGGAGTGGCCACAGATGATTGGTTGTGCATATTTTAGAATGCAAAAATTAAACATTTAAACCCATTCTTTTTTCGATCATTGCCCGCTCTTAATCAATACAGATCAGGAAAAAAACGAATGGAAAGTGCATAGATTTTGGTTTGTAGCTTTGTGGACGTTTAAGGTTTCATTTGAAGATGTGGTAAGAAAGATTTGGGGATATACTTCGAGGAATATCCTGTATAAGTTAAGCTATGTACATGAAAGTTTACAAGTTTGGGCTAAAAGGGTTAAAATGGAAAGGGCTGGGTTAAAACGTCAGTTATCAAGGAAATTGGAAATGTTTATGGACAATGAGAGGGATGATGATAACATAGCTAAACTTAATGATACAAGAGAACATTTGAATATGGAAATAGATAAAGATAAAATCTATTGGGAGCAAAAGGCGAGGGTGAATTGGTTACATTTGGGAGATAAGAATACAAGTTTCTTCCATAAGTTTGCTTCATCCCATAGGAAAATTAATACAACACAAAGCTTGGAAACCGAAGATGGTAACGAGGTTTTGATAGATTCGAGAATGGGGGAAGTAGTGAAAAGATATTTTCAAAATTTATTTACTACTAATAGGATAGGTGATGTAGAGCATATTCTATTCCGGGTTACCTATTGCATTTCAGATGACTTGAATATAATGCTAGCAACTCGGTATACATCAGAGGAGATTTTTGTGGCTTTAAAAGACATAGGACCAACAAAGGCACCGAGGGATGACGATTATCTGGCAATATTTTTCCAAAAATGTTGACATATCATAGGTGAAAACGTAACCTCTTTTTGTTTAGAAGTCATAAACGAAAGGAAAGAGATGGAGAATTAATGCCACAAATATTATTCGTATTCTAAAAGTGTTGCAACCAAAACAGTTGGTAAATTTCAAACTTATTAGTCCTTGTAATATTATTTTTAAATTGATAGCAAAGACAATAGCAAATTGTTTTCAAAAGGTGTTGGAAGTTTGCATAGATAAAACCTAATGTCCCGGGACATTTAATTTCAGATAATGTGCTCCTTGCTTTTGAATTATTACACACATTCTGGCAAAAAAAGAATAGGAAAAAAAAGCTTTATGGCACTCAAATTTAAATATGAGTAAGGCATATGATCGGGTTGAATGAGAATTTCTTAAGAATATGATGAAACGCATAGGGTTTGATTCTAGGTGGGTCGATGTCATTATGAGATATGTATCAACTATATCATACTCAGTTAGTATCAATGGCCAAATGAGAGTTTCTTTTTTACCTCAAAGAGGACTTAAACAAGAAAACTTGTTAAGTCCTTTTTTTATTTCTAATTTGTAATGAAGGTTTATTCACCCTCATGCACCTTGCTTAAGGGAAGGGTTATTAAAAGGTGCAAAAACAAGCAGAAGAAATCCCCAAGTTTTCCACTTACTTTTTGCTGATGACTATGTCCTATTCGGGGAAGCAAGTGAGCAAAGTGTCCAAATTTTAAAAGGAATTTTGATGGAGTATGAAAAGAGCTCAGGACAATGTGTCAACTATAAATCTATGATTTTTTATAGCTCAAATACTCGAGAATTAGATCGTGAGCTAATTTTGCAGCAGTTAGGAGTGCATTACTCAAACGACCTGGAGAGGTACTTGGGCTTACCAAATATGGTGGGATAGCAAAAAAAAAGTTACTTTTCATACATTAAAAGGTAGAATTGGGAAGAGGATTGATGGGTGGAATACACAATTCCTTTCTCAAGGAGGGAAGAAGGTCTTTATAAAATCGATATTGCAAGCCATTCCAACCTATTTGATGGCCTTTTTTTTGTTACCCAAAACACTATGTAAGGAAATTGAAAGTATATTGGCAAGGTTTTGGTGGCAAAAAAGGCATAGTAAAAAAGAAATACATTGGTGTGATTGGGTTCGACTTTGTATGTTGAAGGAAAATGGAGGTTTGGGTTTATGCAATTTGGAAATTTTCAATATTGCCCTTGTAGCCAAACAAGGCTAAAAGCTCATTAATCAACTGAATTCCTTATTAGGTTGTGTTATAAAAGTTAAAAGTATTATCATAGTTCTGATTTTTTAAATGCGCAGCTAGGTAATCTACCATCTTACCCGTGGAAAAGTATTCGGGCTGCTAAGGGTTTGTTGCAAAAGGGCTTGTGTTGGGGGGTTGGTTCGAGGGGAAGCATTTTAATCTCAAAGCATGCATGGATTCCAAGTTCAATTAATTACAAATTATGTGATGACATGCAAAATAATGATGTTTTCTTTGTGGCGAAACTTAATGATAATATTACGAGGGATTGGAATAAGGAGATTGTGCTCAATACCTTCTCGTTTGGGGATGCATTTTACAAATACCGTTGGCCAAGGAGCAACATGATGAATTTGTGCTGTGACGGGGTGAACACTCAAGGGAGTTCTCGATCTAGAGTGTGATAATTTACAAAAATAGTCACTTTTGTTTGCCTCATGTTATATTTTAGTCACTTATGTTAAAATGTTACGTTTTTGTCACTTATGTTATTATTTTGTTTCGAAGTGATCACCCTAACGCTAAGTTCCGTTATCTCTCTAACGGTAATCCTATGTGGCAGTCCAACTAGATTTTAAGTGTCAACTTAGATTTCCAAATGGGATGAAAATAGATTTTTAATTAAATAAATTTAATTAATTATTTTTGTTAAATATTAAACCTTAACTAAAAAACTGTTCATCTCCTCTTTCTTTTTAATTTTTTCTTCCGTCACTCTATTTTTAGTTGTTTTTTTTTTCATTTTATTTGAAAGATTTGGATAGATTTGGAGAGATGACTGTTCATCTCTCCCCCATCTCTCCCCCAAATCTTTAACAATTCATTGCCCCCTAAATCTTCACAGTTCACTCAAACCATCCTTTACTTTTCCTTCTTCTGTCGATTTTTGAAACTCAAGTTTGCGTTTCAATTTTCTTCTTTTTCGTCATTTGTTTTGGGTTTATGATTTATTTTGGGTTTATACATATTTCATCTGGCTAACTTTAGCATTCATCTCTCCAGAAATAGTTCTTTACTTTTCCTTTTTCTACCGATTTGTTTTGAACAGTTTTTTAAGGTTTAAGGTTAAGATTTAATGTTTAAAAATTTTAATTAATTAAATTTATTTAATTAAAAATCTATTTTCATCTCCATTTGAAAATTCAAGTTTGCACTTAAATTTTAATTAAAAAGAGAGAGTAAATGAACAGATTTTTGTTAAGGTTTAATGTTTAAAAATTTTAATTAATTAAATTTATTTAATCAAAAATCTATTTTCATCCCCATTTGAAAATTTAAGTTAGACACTTAAATTTTAGATGGACTAATTTTAATTAATTAAATTTATTTAATTAAAAATCTATTTTCATCCCCATTTGAAAATTTAAGTTGACACTTAAAATCTAGTTGGACTGCCACATAATATTATCGTTGGGGAGATAACGAAACTTAACAGTAGGGTGATCACTTCATAATAAAATAATAACATAAGTGACTAAAATGTTAATGTAGCATAGGATAAACAAAAATAACTATTTTTGTAGATTACCCTCCAGAGTGCCTATAAACTATTAGGAGTAGGTATTTTTGGGCCTAAGTTTAATGATGTACAGACCATTTCTATAGGAAGCTTTGGAGCCTTAAACTTCCCACTAAGATTAAGATTACAATATGGAGAATTGGTAACAATTGTATCCCTACATGTACAAATCTGAACCTTGGTGATTAATACTGTCTGCCCTCGATGTACGGAGGGTACGGAAAATTGGGACATGTTTTTAGAAATTGCCCTGTATCAGTAGAAGTATGGTCACAATTAGGCCTTCGTTTGGTTTTAAGCAGAGCAGATTTGGGCCAATTTGAATGGCTTACCTGGGTGTTTAGGGAGAGTAATCATCATACTAGTAGGATGTTCGGAGGAGCACTATGGGCAATCTGGTCGGATAGAAACAAAATAGTTCACGAGAAGCAGTCAAAAACTGGACGGAAGATCGCAGATGATTTACTTTGCTACTTAGTGGAAATTGATAAATCAGAGTTAGATGGGCCTACCAGAATAAGTGCGAATGACCAGTGGATTCCCCCACATGGTGAACTCATCACAGTTAATTTTGATGGGGCTTTTGACAAAGATTGCTTTCAATCTTGCTTTGGAATTGTGGCAAGAAATGCTGGTGGTCGGGTTCTGGTCTCACGAACAGTACTTCATGAAAATGTTGCGTCCGCTTTCGCTGCTGAGGCCTTGTAGGTACTTGGGCAATACAAACAAGTATGGAAATGGGTTGGCTAGATCTCATCTTTAAAGGGGACTCGTTATCAGTTGTTAATAAATGTCGAATAAATTCCCCTGATAAGTCGGAAATTGGTGCTTATATAAGGAATATTCAACAAATTTCGAAAAAATTCTGGTGGGTTCGATTTCAACATGTGAACAGGAAAACCAATCAACTTGCTCATATACTAGCGGCGGAGTGTTTAAGAAGGAAGGAGAAAACTTACATGGAAGGTGGGGTTTCCAGATTTGGCAGACGGAGAATGGAAGACGACTGATCGTGCGAACCAGATAGAAGGAGCTGTTGTGTTTAAGGGGTGGAAGAATCGGGAACGATGGTAAAGAAATGGAAAAGGGTTTTTTGTTCTCTTGGAAGATGTAATCACCTGGTCTTGAAATATGGAAATGAATTGATGGGGGGTTGCTGGTAAGTCTTTTGGTCTGCTTTTATTTATTGTTTTGGAACAGATATTTTATGCTCTCTCTTTTGGAATGGTTGGTTTTGGGTATTATGTTGTTGGGTCAGGTCATTTATGCTTTCTTTCTTTGCTTTTAAGCCCGTGAGTTTTGGGTCTTATTCTCTTTTGTTTTTTCTTTTGTATATTCATAAAATCCAGCCCATTTATTGATTAAAAATTATTATTTTAATTATAGGTTAATATTAATATGTTTATTAATGAATATAAATATATTTTTTAACAATTTCTTAATATAAATACAAATTTAATACTTTTTAATAATTTTAATTTATAATATATTATTTCATATAAATATAATTTCAATCATTTTGAATTTTTATTATAAGTATGCTTATTTTAATCTAGTGTTCTTAATGATTATTTTATACTTTCACCTTACTTTTATCACTACGATTGAATTCAAAAACTTCTGTTATATATCACTTCTAATCTAATGTTATTAATAGTTATTTTCTATTTTCACAACACCGCTACAATTGCGTTTGAATCCAAACACACACCCTATCGTTGTTTCTAATCTCACCGCTATAGTATCCAATATCATCGTTATAATAACCAGTCTCACTGCCACCGCTATTTTTAACCTCACTGAACGTAAACACACCACCCTTCCAAACTAAGCCTAAGCTTAATTAAGTTAATAAAATTAGATTAATTAAGCTTTAAACCTAGTATAAAAGCTAAAGTTAATGGGCAAAATGCATCATCTTCTTTCCCCTTCACCATCCACCATTGTTGAAAACAAAAGAAAACCCTTTCCAAGCTTTAAAGCTTTTGGCCAAGGAGAAACTAAGGAATTAGGTCATTTTTCATGTAATTTTTATAGATTTTGGGTTATGGGAGTTTGATTTAGCTAGATCATGTACCGATTTGATAAACTGTTAAAGTTTTGAGAAGTTTCTATTGTTGATTAATTTACGAATTAGACTTGAAATTGATAAATTTTAAGTTTAAATTATAATAAATATTGTATTGTAAAATTTATTTAGCTTGTTTATTAACTTTATTACTTTAGCAAACAAATTGAATAAATGTAAAATCAATCATAAAATTATATTAAAAATAGAAAGTATAAAATCCCTGCAATAAACAATAAAAGGTATTTACATTTAATATACATATCATATAATAATAAATTTTACCTATAATAAACATTTTAATTATTTTATGTAAAAGAAATCTAATCATATATATAATAAAATAGAGTTTTTAGAAAAAAAAAGTCAACATTCAGTTCTGAACCACTTCCAAGCTTGACATTTGGCACATCAAATGTGTTAACACGTCAGCAATGTAACACCGCTAACCCGTATTGTAACACTCCTATCCCGTAACCGTTGTCGGAATAGGAAAGGGGTATTACCAGACTTGTAACTCATGTCAGAACAGTAAAATTTTTAACTTTTTCTTGAAATAAAGATCATTCATTTAGATGAATGCTAAATACAGCTAGGGATAAAATTAAACTTCTATAAGTACACATTCAAAAGATGCCATTTTCGCATGGCTTATATACATTAACCAGAATATTATTCCGCTACTAGTTTATTCTATACATGCCATAAAATAATCCAAAACATAGCAGTACCAAACAGTGGATAGTGATAGTGTGACGAGTTGTTGACGATCCCCGAGCAAAGGCCAAATTTGATAATCCATAAAACAGAGAAACGTAACAACAGAGTAAGCTTTCAAGGCTTAGTAAGTCTTAAGTAAAACAATTAACTTTGCTGGATTAAATACATTTATAACTTACACAAAATCCAAGTGAAGTCTCGATGGGCTTAATAGGCCTACACAAGTACACAATGCATACCTGGCCAACTTAATGTGCTGATCATCCGTAATTGTTGATTTATTACTAAGTCGCTTAAGATTAGGCCTTACACAAATCACGTTTTGAAATGTCAAGACATATCACCATTCGGTCAAATAGATTAAACCCTATGTATGCACATGTAATTCATCTATTTTATCCCAATTTAAGAGTATATACCCCTTCGCATTTAAAAACATCAATGCTACTTTTAGTTTAATCAGTCGAACTAAAACATAACACTATAATCACATTCGGTTTCCATATTTGGAAGCACATATTCATGTTTTCATCTTACATAAACAATTTGATAGAGTCAATACTCGTTGAATATAACTGATAACCATCTCATAAGTGATTCCCCAAGTACATTTGTAATACAAACGAAATCGAGTTCACATAGCAAGTAAGTATCACTTACCATATACTTAACCTTTGTACACTTACCGTTTCCATAGTTACCAATTACCAGTTCAATCTTTCAATATCTCTAACCACTTAATCATATGCACTCATTTCGTACACATACGTAATTGTATATATGTATTTAGGAGCTTAGTTCTTTAGTTCATATTCACATTAATATTTCAAATAATCAAATCATGACAAGTATTAAAGTTTCGTATACGTATATAAAGGACCAAACATATTCCTTATCACATATACATAAATGACCAAACGCAATCCATACCTTGTATTTGCACATCCTGCCGAATACAACTTAAATTAGTAAATTTTTATGAAACTAATTAAATCCTTATCTTAAAGATATACAAATGATCTTCGGTTTGAAATAATTCAAGGCACTTAGCCATAGCCTGCTAGGTTTTAAAAAAAAATCTGAATCCAGTTACCAGTACCAAGCCTGCGGGACTTTAAGCCCGGATATATCTTCATAGTTAATTCACGAAGTTGTATACACATCAATTCACATACCTTCGATTTTTCCAACACGGAAACACATTAATAAGGTATCACTTCATTCGAACTTATTCGTATCTCAATATAGCCAGTCTCATTTCACAAGAGCCATTAGGCCACATCACGCAGTCAGCGAGTCTTAACCCGGATACTTTCCAAATTCCATGTATATTTAATCACATGTTACCACATTTCACACAAACTATCACCATTGTAATTCATTAACCTCATTCGAATATAAGCGTATAGCATGTACCTTAACTTCATGTCATAATAGCATTCGACTTTAACACATATATATATCAATAAACTTCCAACTAAATAAGAAAATACACACATGACTTACATTCTTCTCATGACAACCATTCGGCTAAACAACATATAAGTCACCACACATTCAATTTATAAAACTATCAACACATATTACATATACATTGCTTACGTTTATAAAATAGCCATTCGGATAACTTGCACACATTTATATTTTAGCCATTTTGGCCTCACCACCTATATATTTATCTTGTACATCAATTCAGCAATAGCTTATAAGCAACTCAATTAGTTTCATCAATGTTTACAACAAAATCACAGATTCACTACAAGCTGTTTTCTTGAGCAACAATCATTAAACTATTTGTAACTGGAGCTACGAAACTCCAAATGAAGCACCGTAAATTTTCCCTGAAAATAAACTCATATATCTTCTATCCATAAAATTTTCAGGATTTTTGGTTTGGCCAATCAAAACCAGAATTTTCTTAAAGTTTCCCCTATTTCACTGTTTGACTATACTGACCACTCATCACTACGAATCAAATTTCTCATTGTACAGATTTCAAAATATGTTCTTGTTTATTTCATTTGAAACTAGACTCATTAAGGAGTCTACGAATATAAATTTTATCTTATAACAATTTTTGTACTATTTATAATGATTTTCTAAAAACAGAACAGGGGATTTCAGATTCATTCTGACACTGTCACACACAACTTTAAATATCTCTCTATAGGAAATTCCTTTGCTTGCACTGTTTATTTTATAAGAAACTAGACTCATTGATCTTTGATTACATATTTTATTCAGTCTCTAATTCCACTCCAACAATTTATGGTGATTTTCAAAAATCACGCTACTGCTGCTGTCCTAAGCAGATTATTACAATTTGCTCTTAAATTTCCAAGTCCAAACACTTAAGAACTTACCATTTGAGTTTAAAACATATCATCATATATAAGTACTTCTTATTATCACATACAAATCATAATTTAGATATCACTTTTCTAATAACCAATCGACTAGGGCTCATAGAAGTAACTTATTCCTTATCATTTTACTATAGGTAATTACACCAATTCATAGTCCCATCTTTACCCGTATTCCATATCATTCTTCATTATAACTAAAATTATATGCTAGAAACTTATTTATTTCAATATGTAATTCAAGTAGAACCATTAGGTCACATTTTATTTATTATGTTCATATAAATATATATCATCGTTTATCAAATCTTAAGCTAAGTTCCATTACTCAAAGACTTACTTTATGTCGGATGAAACGGTTCCAAACGGCTACTCGATACACTTTGTTTTGCCCTTGCTTGATTCTCCTCCTTTGGGTTCTTGAGCTTAAATAAATAAATTAACTAGTTTAATTACCTTGCTAGTTATTTATATCCCATAACATTAATAGTTTCATATCAAAAGAATCATATGGCAACATTTGATTTTTATTCACCTTATGCTTTTTACTAACTTTAAGCCATTCGGCTATTGATCACCTAAGATCCAATTACTATAATTAACCCAATAAATATTTCAATAAAACACACATAAATATTATATACACGGCAACCACCCTTGTTAATTACTCATATATATTTTAATAATTTTCGTTTCATCTTACAACCATTCTTGTTCAAAACATTAGAACCTTAACTAATACTTATAAATTGTCTCAAGGCCGAATGCATTCTTACTTCCAAAGTAACATAGTCTATGATATATTTTATTTCAAGGTACATATTCATAAATCAAATTCAGCCATATAAACCAATATCACCCACTTGATCAATTATAGAGAATTAAAGTTAATATCACAATGTGTACCCTATATGGCCCATTATACATAATCAAATTTAACATCATCTATATATTTACTCATATGGCCGAATATACATACCCCCATATAATATCATTTTCATTTCGTTTAACACTTAATTTCCACCACATAAACACTTGGCCGAATAATCCTAAACTAGCAAAACTCCACATTTGTTCATACCATCTTTTAAATTCACATATATCTATTTAGGTAGCTCATATTTTCCCCTTTCTAATATTTCTATCCAAAACATCAAAACACCATCCTTTTAGCATTTATTCAATAATACCGTATGCACAATTTGTCACCAAAACTAAAGAAAAATCAACATATGGGTTACAATAAGAGGTTGACTACTACTAGATTCTCATAAAAATCAATAGAAATAACATGAACTCCTACCTTATTTAACATCCAAGATAGTCGAATGCCCTAGACAAATTCCTTCCTCTTTCCCCTTTTGTTTTGGCTTTGCAAGAAGGTAAGGAAGATGAACACACTCTTACCTTTATTTCTTATTTTATTCATCTTTTTCTTATAAATTTATTACATCATTTGCCAATTAAAATTGTTTTTAATTTGACTTAGTGGAATAGCATCATTTCATGGCCGGCCACTACATGCTTTAAGGGTAAATTGACATGCAAACCCAAGCTTTCTCACCTCATTGTTTTTGGATCCTTACAAATTACCTACTATCTTTTCTAAATTTTTCAACTAAGTCCTTTCAAGAAAAATTTACATTCCTAAGACTAAATTGAGACTTTTAATTTTTCCTACATACACTATCACACATAAATATATGCAATTAAAATTAAAATGAATTTTTGTGACTCGGTTTTGTGGTCCCGAAACCACATCTCGACTAGGGTCAAATTAGGGATGTCACACGTATCCATCGTCGGAAGAGGATTTCGGACATTACTAGGATTTACATATCATTTAACAAAAATTTCAATTAAATACTTACCATTTCTTCATAAGTATATTTCATTTATTTCATTATATCAATATTTCATGCATTATCATTTCCATATATTTTATGTATATTTATTCCGATGATAGTTCATATCAAACTTAACATAAATTATATTCCATGTACCTATACTTATTTCGTTTATCTATCTTCATAATTATTTCATGCAACTATTTTGTATATATATTTCCATATGACCAATTCTTGTAAACGTTTCACACAACCATTTTTTACAACCAATTTATATAACCATTCATCATCTGATACATATTACTTGAATATCAACTGTTCAACAGATGTCATAGCGTCTCCCATCCACGGTCTTATTTATCTTTGACATGATGCCATAGTGTCTTTCAACTATAGTCTTACTAATTTTCTGTCATGTTGCCATGGTATTTTTCAACTATGGTCTTATTCATTTCTTGTCACGTTGTCATGGTATCTTTCAACCATGGTCTTATTCATTTCTTGTCACGTTGCCATGTTATCTTTCACCCATGGTCTTATTTATTTCCTGTCATGTTGCCATGATATTTTTCAACCATGGTCTTATTCATTTCTCGTCAGATTGCCATAGTCCAACTATGGTCTTACACGTATATTGCCATGGCCCAGCCATGGTCTTACACTCATGGTGCCATATCTCAGATATGGTATTATCATCAGGATGCCATTGCCTAGCTATGGTCTTACACATATATTGCCATGGCCCAACCATGTTTTTATCTGTCAATTCATCACTTATCACTGAATGGTCATACTCAATTCAACGTTCTGCTTAATTTGAACTTTTGATACGATTTCTATAATTTAGCAATATTCATAATTCAATAGCAAACATATGAAATAATACATTATATCAGTCCTAATTTAGCAAATAATCATGAAAGTTCAACTATATGAACTTACCTGGCTAAATTGCAGAAATACCAAAATTCAGGGGAATTTTAGAAATTTTTTATTTTTCTCTATTTTCCACCCAATATTTATCTAAATTGATAATTTCATTCAATTTATTCATTTAAATAATAAAACAATTCATTTCATGCAATTTGATCATTTTTGATATTTTTACAAAATTGCCCTTAAAGTTTCACTTTTATTCAATTTAATCCCTGAGCCTACAACATGCAAATTAGTCATTTTTAATGTAAACCCATGTTAGCTGAATATTCACAGATATTTTCCTCCTCCTCTCCATTCTACATCCTTGATATGTACATAATTTCACTATATGCTTATATACTCATATCAAACTGTCCACTTGAGTCATTTTCACTAAATTATTTATATCTTGAGCTACAGAATTCTAAATCAAGATCCGCTTGTTATTTTAAAAACTATACTAAAATATATTTCTACCATAAAAATTCCAGAACTTATAATTTAGCCAATAAGTACAGTAAAATCTTCAAATTTATCCATGTTCTGTTGTTTGACAACTTCAACCTTTCATTATTAAAAATTAATTATCTCTTAGTACGGAATTCGGATGATGTTCCCATTTCTTTCTCTTGAAAATAGACTCATTAAAGATTTTAAAATTTAAATTTAATCCCCTAATTATTTTTATACAATTTTTAATGATTTTTCAAAAGTTAGAACAGGGGAACCCAAAATCATTCTGACCTTGTCTCACTAAATTTATTATATCTCACAATTTACGATTCCATTGCTTACACCATTTCTTTTATGAAAAACTAGACTCAATAAAATTTAATTTCATATTTCATTCAGCCTCTAATTCGATTTCCACAATTTTTGGTGATTTTTCAAACTTAGACCACTACTGCTGTCCAAAACTATTTTAGTACAAAATGTTGATTACCAAGTTTATAACACCTTATTTCTTTCTCTACAATATTTTCCATCACTTTCTCTTATTTTCCTTCAATAACATATCAATAACATAAAACTTTATATAAAAAAACTCTACATTCACATCATTTCCACGCTTTTTCAATGCTATTACACTTAAAATATATATTGAAATCTTGATATTCTTACCTTGTTCTATTGATTTTAATTTCTAACTTGATTTTCTCTCTCCTCCAGCTTCTATTTCTTGAATCTAACTTGATATTCTAGCTCCCCATAATCTCCTTGTCATCTTTCTCTCTTGATGGCTACGGAAATTCTTTTGATTTCTAAGTAAAAATGGTGGATTTTTGGTGAAAGGACCAAATTATAAAGAAAAGAAAGTTTTTTTTCTTTCTTTTCTCTTCATACGTTGGGTGTATGGGAAAAAGATTATGGCTCTTTGATTATGGCTCTTCATCTTTCTTTCCTTATATACTAAATAAAATAATAATAAAATAATAAAATATCATTTAAAAATCAAATTAAAATATTAATAAACTAATATTTATTTATTTAATTAATCTAAAATATCTTCAACATCATTATTACCTTCTAGATTTCTTTCTCCTTCTAACTGACCATTTTGCCATTAATGATCTTTTAAAATTCCATCATTGAGTCATCATTTATGATAAAATTGTAATTTAGTCCCTCATAATTCTTCATCTATTCAATTTGGTCCTAATTCATCTATTTTCTTTAGTTTCTAGATCATTCCACCCTTAAAATATTTACACTATTAGTCCTTTAAATTTTTCATATTTACATTTTAACTCCCAAATTTTGAGTATTTACTCTTGTGCAACAAAACTTTTCTCACTTTTACGATTTAGTCCTTTCTTGAATTAATATATCATAATATACTCCCCAAAGTTAACATAACTCAAAATTTCCCTTTTTGTCACTTTATTTCCTTATTTTACTATATCAAGGATAATATTTACTGTAAAAATTTTCGAGGTATTACAAGCAATGAATCTTGATTACATATTCAACATAGGCACTAATTTTGCCAATTAACTTTGACAATGGCAATTTAGGAATTTAAATTTGTAAAGTGTTAACGGTTTATGAGATTTTTTTTTTGCAAACTAGAATGATAAAGATGTGAAGTAAATAATGACAGTAAAATGCATTAAACAAAATAGTTTAGTTATAATTATACAATACTTCATATACTCAAAGGACAATCAAAGATTACATTGAAGGTATATGCTATATATAAAAAAAATTTCATTAATTACATTTAAGGTTTTCATGTATCAAATTTTACTCAATATTTATTGACACTAAACTCCATATGATAGCTTGATGGTTAATGATGTTCACCGTTGTAGATGTGATTTAGGTTTGAGTAGCACTAGTCACATTTGTTGTTCAGGTTTTACCTTGTTATTATAATTCACAAATATATAAATATATTGACACTCTTTAAACATTCCTAAATTTTTGTTTGATGAAAAATTCAATGGCTTTCATTTCAGCTTATCAATGCTTAAAATAGCAATGCATAAACATTTGCACTTTTCACGGGGTATCGTGGAGTGCAGAGAAGATTATCAAAGATGCGCATAGTTGGGCTAATCAATACATTTCCGCTCACAAAGAAGGGAGTTTTGTGAGATATAACTCGAAGGAGGAGGCAGTGGCAAGAATAAGGTGGATTTGTATAAGATCTAATGGAGCTGTTAAAATCAACACAGGTTGTGCTACTGCAGGTGGGGTATTGAGAGATCATAATAGCGGATAGATTATTGATTTTAATAGCAAAAATAGGAAATGCTTTATTTTTTAGGTTGAATTGTGGGGTATTCTAGATGATATGACACTGGGACACGGCAAAAAACATGATAGAGTTTTGGTGCATACAAATATTATGGAAGTTATTGGAGTTATCAAGGAATCATTATCGAAATGATCAAATTCTACTTTAATCATGCTTATTATACAACTCTTGCAAAATGAGGAAGATTGGTCAATTAATTTTGTTCCTAGAGAAAAAAACATAGAAGCCGATAGTATCACCAAATTGACCTTTGGTAGAGAAGAAGATTTATAGTTATATGCAATCTCTTCTTTTATTTCTTTCTAGCATTTTGTAAAATTTATTTCTATAAAAAAAATAGGAATGCATCGAAATGGCTTAATAATATAGTTTTAAAAATTAATTACATGACATCGCTACGTGCTTCATCAACTTATTGCTTTGTACATATGATGGGGTGATCAATTTGTGAAGAAATATTTTTGAATGAATTAATTTTCTATTTTATAATGTTTATAATAAATGTGAGTATATGGTAGGGTTAATAATTGCTTGTTTTCATAATATGTGCATATTTACCGAATTTAGAAATGTTAGTAATCTGGTTCCTTTCTTTACAGTGGAAGAAAAACACAGACGGTTATATATACTCCAACTCCAACATATATTCTCTTTTATATTATTATGATTTTTCTTTAATATAAAATTATAAGTGTAATGATTCAATTTTAATAAAACATTTGATTTAATTACATTACACATATTATCATCGAATGGGAATAAAAAATAAAATGACTAATTACTTTTGAAATTAAATATTTATTTAAAATTATTAGTGTTTACCCATTTCAAGTCAAACCCGAATTCAAACAAATCCAACCCTTATAAAATTCCAATCCTAGCCTGCCCGTTTGGCACCTCTACACCACTCCCTACCCCTTACTATTCCACGAAACGAAGTCGTTTAGGTAGATTTTTCATCTGCTTATCCCACAAAAACGATGTCGTTTTCTGTTCTAAGTAGCAACTCAAATGCTCGAACGCATTATTTTTCGTACTACCCGCTATTTGGGGGTAGTTGCCATCATAGCCGCCGCCACCGCCAGCACCACCACGACTACCAGCGGCTTCGGCCATCGTAACTTGCTCTTGAAGGTTCGGTCGGGGTCTCTTATATTTTCTTTAGGATTATGAATGCATTTTACACTTTTCTTCAGGCTCATAGCTAATGCGGGATTCACATGAATCATGATTCAACGGTTTAAACTTCATTTCAATGCTTCTATGTTCTTTGATGAATTTTCTTTCTGAAGGGTGATTGTTCAGGATCTAATTACTTAATTTTTTGCATTTTATTTTGATTATAATGGGGAACGAAGTTAGATTTAGATGAGCTTAATTTTACTGTTTGTCTTCTTATTCACTCATTTTCTACGAAATGTAAGTAATTGATGTCACTTATCTTAAATGGGGAAAGATATACTTTTTTAAGTGGGTATAGAAGTTTGTTTTAATTGGTCTTTCTTATCTTACTTGAACTTACTTGAATTCTTCCATAAATAGCATGAAGAAGCTTTGCTGAGCTTTTGTTGTTAAACTGAGTTTAAATTGTTTCATTAAGGATTGTTCTTTTTTCACTTGCTTGGGTAAACGGAACTATTCTGCAATGGAGGGGGTGGCATTCGCTTCGTTTACAAGCTTCGCAACAAAATCTTTGCTCTTTTCTTCTCTGTCACCATATTCTATCATAACCCATCGCCAAAAGAGTCAGAAAAATACTCTAAAGACAATATCTCCCCGAAACCTTGTTATCCGCGCTTCATCTGCTTCTAGTTCTGGTACTTTTAATAAATCTGGTTCACTTGGTGGAAATAAAAGAATATAACAAATATTGGTTAATTTTATATTATGTTTTTCAAATCATTTTGTTGTCTTTTTTAGGTTCAGTTGTGACGTTGCTTGATTATGGAGCTGGAAATGTTCGGAGCTTAAGGAATGCGATTCGCTACCTTGGGTTCGAGATAGAGGATGTAAGCCGTTTTAGTTTTGAGAAGATGATAATAATTTGTATCATTCTATTTTTAGTCGCTTTTCATAAAAGGATGCATGGAAAGTTATAAATGTATTCTTCCTTTTGAATTATAATGTAGGTGCGAACTCCAAAAGACATTTTGAATGCAGATCGCCTTATCATTCCTGGTGTTGGGGCCTTCGCTTCAGCCATGGATGTATTGGTCAAGACAGGGTATGATTTCTACCGACTTTTTTATGAAAATAATTATTTAGAGCACCTTTCTTTTTCCATTTGAACTTAGAAGTATTAAATGTTCTTCAATGTGCCTAGATGGATTTTGGACTTGGAAGAATTATTATTAGAGAGTTTCTTGCATCACTTTCTTCTTGTTCATATGATCGTGCAATGTATTGAAGCTTAGGACCTTAGGTTTGATTTTTTAATTCTTTTTCTAAATTATTTTAATGTAATTGGAGATAAATAAAATAACTCGTGGATGAAATCTGATTGGATGATCGTTGAGCTTTTGATTTGATTGGCCAAACCATGCATCTTTATCTTGATTGGTCAAATGGCTTGAAAAATCTTCAATTAGTTTATTTAGCAACACTAAATAAAATTTAAATAAAAGTTTGAACAGTATGCAACTTTGTAATTGGCTTGAATTTTTTCTCCTTACAGACTTTTAATGATAACTAAATATCTCTTCTCTTTGGCTTGGAATTCTAACTTTGTTAAATTGTCTTTCATTTATCATATTCTTCAGGATGGATGAAGCACTGTGTACCTATATAACAAATGACCTCCCATTCTAGGCATTTGTCTTGGACTTCAACTACTTTTCGAGTACAGTGAAGAGAATGGACCAGGTCAATTTCTAAAAACCTGTCCTTTTTTTATTATTGTAAATCTTTGATAGACATATTATATATTATGATCATGACTTGATAAAGTTTCTATGCTTGTAAACTGTGTTATGAGTAGAGTTGTTCATGACTCATGACTATCTTCCTCACTGTATCTTATGTCATATTATGTGGTTTAATGAACATCTTTCTTTGGCATTTTAAATTTTATTTTATAACTAAATATTTATTGATTGCTTAAACAAGAGGTGAAGCATGGGAAGAAGGAATCAAGAAGAGAAAAAGGAGATACCAATTAATCTTCATTTTGCAAATAGAGAAAAATTTAGATGTTTTCTTTTCTTTTCTAGTTCTTAACTTTTCAACTTGAGTTCACAGTTTCTATTTGTTTCAGTCAAGGGTCTTGGTTTGATACCTGGTGTGGTTGGGCGGTTTAACTCGTCTAATGGTTTTAGAGTACCCCATATTGGCTGGAATGCTTTGCAAATTGCAAAAGACTGAAATTTTGGATGAAATTGGAGATCGTCATGTCTACTTTGTTCACTCTTACCGAGCCATTCCAGTATGCTCTTCCTTGTCAACCTCTTAATTTGTTTCTCACCCTTGAATGTGCATGTTGAAAAAGCTTTCAATAAGCATGTTTTGTGCAGTTTGGTAACCTATATGATCATATGTTTGTTAGTCAGATGATAACAAGGAATGGGTTTCATCTACATGCAATTATGGTGATGATTTTATTGCATCTATCAGAAAGGGAAATGTGCATGGAGTGCAGTTCCATCCAGAGAAGAGTGGAGGCAAGATATTTTGTGCCTTCAGTTGTTATCTTTGTTCTTTGCATATTCCAAATTTCAAAATATACAAGTTTCTTCCTTGTGGTATGAAATGATATCACTTGTAAATGTCAGTTGAACAATGTTGTACGTTCATCTTCTGGTTTACTGTATTATCATTAAAAGAGAATGAGGTAAGCCAGAGGGGGATTTCTGACATGTTTTTCCTTGCTTACGTAATTAGTTCATATCCTTTACAATGTACTTACTCGGTCAATTTGATTATTGGACAATCTTCTTTACAAATTGTTTTTTTATTTTCAGAACAAATGTCTGGCATAATAACTAACCTCTTTATTAACAATTAATAAATCAAAAAAATTGTTTCAGATGTTGGTCTTTCTGTATTGAGAAGGTTCTTACATCCAAATTCGCAGGGGACAAAGGTAGTGTTTGTACCCTTGGTTTTAATTCATCTAGCAACTTTTTATCAACTCTTATGTTCATCCATCTAGCAATCTGATTGATTCACTTAAGTACAGAGTCCTACTCAAGGGGAGGCTTCAAAACTTGCTAAGAGGGTAAGAGTTTCTAAAGCTAGAATTACTTTGTATATTATTCTTGATTTTATTTTCTATGCACCAACTGTTCTTCCAATTTTAATTACATATCTCTTAATTACTATTGAAGTTTTCTGCTTGATTTTGTGTATCATTTGGCTCTATGCTGACTGGTATTGCTTCCACTCAGGTTATTGCTTGTCTTGATGTTAGGACAAATGATAAAGGGGATCTGGTTGTAACCAAAGGCGACCAATATGATGTAAGAGAGCAAACAAAAGAGAATGAGGTAAGCCCGAGGAGGTCATTCATTGCTATAATTTCCTGATCTATTTGATTTTTAGTTTTAGATGCCTCAATCAAAATTTTGTTTTGCATATCAGTGCATGTACTTATCATACATGAAAAAAGTGGGATGTGCCCTTAGATATTTTACTGGATACAGGAATTGAAAGAGTTTAATCATGTTGAAACACTCACACTTGTTTTCTTGTTGATCTCCTATATATTATATTTAATCTAGAGAACTTACATGGATCTAGATGCTGTTTTAACTCATCAGAAACTTTTATAGGTGAGAAACCTTGGCAAGCCAGTAGAGCTTTCTGGACAGTATTACAAAGATGGGGCTGATGAGGTATGCTTATACCTTTGAGGTGTTTTATGTTTATACTGCAATATTGGCAACCGTTTATCTTCTCCAGAGTTTCTTTTTATACCTTGAATTTTTTTATTTCTTTCTTACTTTAAATTTCAGGTTAGTTTTTTGAGCATTACTGGCTTCCGAGACTTCCCATTAGGCGATTTACCAATGTTGCAGGTTCTTGACATTTCTTTTTGATAGATTAACTGTGATTTGACATAGTATTTTTTTTAATTCATTCTTTAATGGTTTCTGTGTTTGTATATCTGTATTTATATTAGTTGTTGTGCTTTGCAGGTATTAAGACACGCTTCACAAAATGTTTTTGTCCCACTAACAGTTGGTGGTGGTATACGAGATTTTACAGATTCAAATGGCAGGTGTGCCTCTATTTTATACTGTGATCTAGTTTTCACACATCTTAAGATTAAGACTTGATTTCTATTCAAGTGATTTATTAGACATTCTCTTATACTGCAGTTTTAAGTGATCTACGTGTAATTAACCAACACAATATTGTCTAGGAATTTACTATTTGTATATTTTTCAGGTACTATTCTAGTTTGGAAGTTGCTTCAGAGTATTTTAGGTCTGGGGCTGATAAAATTTCCATTGGAAGCGATGCAGTTTATGCAGCAGAAGAATATTTAAAAACCAAAGTTGGCAGCTTCACCTCTTTAGGACTTGTAGCTTATCGGAGTTAAGATGTTACACATGCATAAATATCTTTACCACCAATAGTCCTGTAAATGTTTCTTTTAGGTAAAGACGGGAAAGAGCAGCTTAGAACAAATTTCTAGAGTTTATGGGAATCAGGTGATCGTTATTCTTGTTTTTGTTGTGTTGATGCCTGTACTAATATGCATCCGTGTATATTTGTTGGTCTTATTGTGAGCGTTGTATTTTCCCAAGAAAGTAAAAGAAAACAGTGAAGCTGAAAAGAAATCAAAGAATGAAAGAGTTTGAAATAACTCTTTCTCTTCTAAACTCTCTATTGAATCAGAAAATCAAGAGAAACATATCTTCTTTAAAATGCTAGAGGTTATTTATAATGCTGAATTGAAAACTGAACTTAACAGCTTCTTAACAACCTTCTGATAACAGCTTCACAGACTAACTACCATCTCAATGATCTGCCAATGTCAGCTGCTTCAACTAAGTAACGACCTTAAACTCCTAGCTTAACCTCTGGAAGTCAATCTTATTTGCTATCCGTGTCAACCGCTAACACTTCTCTATATGCTTACTTCAGGCTCTAGCTGATTGTGTAGCTTCTACTGTTGCTTGCCTGATATTTAATTTTACCCTGTATACAGAAATATATTTTTTTCTAGGAAAAATAAATTTTAAAGAAAAAAAGCAGCATACAAATGGAGGATGGATATATGAAAGATTTAATTTGGTTGGGCCTGTTAATAAAATTGTTCTTCTGTTGCTTTGTATTTTAGTTTAGTATTAGCAAGTTAGGAGATACCGAAGAAAGTTGATGACTTTTCTTTCATTGTAAGCATTGATCCTCACAGTGTGCACCTTTAATTTGCAGTAAATGAATTTATAGTGAATTGATTGAATGCTTTTTTGACAGGCAGTAGTTGTAAGCATTGATCCTCGTCGAGTGTACGTTAAAAGTCCTAATGATGTTAAATTGAAGACTATACAGGTCACAAAACCAGGTAAAGAAGATTTTACTTGTTTGTATTACCATTCATATGAAATTTACAATGAGTCCTTGGAAAATTCTACTCTGTGAATGGAAGATAAAAAAATTTCTAACGACTGTTTTGAGAAATCTACAGTTTTTAGATTTTACAAGGACTTTTAACGGATATGCCTATCTGGTGTCAGGTCCGAATGGAGAAGTGTACGGTAAGCTTCATTGCTTTCTGCCTTTTGCATGATCATTCATAAAACATTTATCTAGATAAACCTTTTAAAACTAGTGATCTGGCTTAAGCGCATCATGGAATTAGATCTTATACAATGCAAGCAAATATCTTGTATAGAACTAAAACCCATCAAACACTTAATTCCATGCTACAAATATTAATCACAACAACTCAAAATGCACACTTAAGGCCTAGGACCTAAATGCAGTCAATACCCATTCATGCACATCAATGGGCGATCATCACTTGAGTAAGTTTTTTTTTTTTTCAGAATATCTAAAACAAGTCTGTTGGTATAAAGAGGAGGGAAAGAGAGTCAACAAAACCTAGTTTTAGAGGGGAAAAAAGGAAGAAAGAAAATGCATGAGATAGGCATCTGGTTCGGCACTTGACCATGAGTATGAAGAGCAAATAGTCAGGAGAAAAGAAGAATAAGAGAAACAAGGGAGGCACTTGACCATGATTTTGTGATAATATGAACTCTTGAAAATTAAATAAAATTTAAATGTGCAAACATAACAAAAGAAAAACTGAGAAATCAGAAAGAAAATTAGCTTGAAGGTGCAAACAAAATATTGAAATGTTATAAGGAACAGTAGCATGTAAGTAACATTCGAACCCGTTGATATAGAAGGAAAACATGTGAAGAGATGGATAGACAATGATAAACTAACAGTCTCAAATGAGAGGTGCTTTGCAGAACTTTGAAATCACAGCTGGCACCAGTCCTGTAAAACCCCATTGGAACCTTCAGCTGTTGGAATGCGAGTAAAATAAAATCTTAAGCAGGACAAAATACTAGAAAAATGTATTTGTAAATTGAAGAACGGTGCATAGTTAATCAATATCAAGATAGATGTTACTAAAATGACACTAGTCTATAATTCAAGTGCATGTTCATGGTCACCGACATAAAATCCAAATTACAAAAATGAAATCTTCATTATCTCACTATGCTAACCCTAAAGACTTCCACATGCTAACACGGATCCTCATCAAGCAATCAAGAGAGCATTGGGATGATTAAGCGAGAACGGATTGCAATTAACTAAATGTACCTAATTGGAAACTTGCAAATAAATGACAACTGTTTAGGAACTAGCATGGGAAGATCACTTTCATAAGAAAAAAGATATGTTTTGCATTTTAACAGCAGCAATATGAATTCTGTCATATTTTTAGGGCCTGTTTAGCATCTTAATGCATTCATAAATATTACATATACAGGGTTAAATGATCATTGTTTGCCACTTATATCCTCAAGTCTTGTGCATATCTTTAATGGCTTTCTGTTCTTAAGGTTAATGGTGGACAGGAAGGTCGACCAATTGGAGCTTACGAGCTTGCAAAAGCAGTTGAAGAACTGGGAGCTGGAGAAATACTGTTGAACTGCATTGATTGTGATGGTATAAATAACTTTCCTGTCAAACAATTCGTCCTTATAAGTATTTGTTTAAGCATGGCATTCCCATTTCAGATGATTGCTTTGAAAATTACATAAAGAGATTTTTTGGTTTTGCTTTTTTTTAAATATATAGTGATGGTTAAGTGTTACTGAGAATACCTATCCAGAGTAAGCCAGTTTTTTCTGCTACACAGATGGTCATCAAAGTTATATGGCTGTTGAATGTTGTCAAGCACACGGTCATCAAAATGACTGAAGATGGATATTATATAATTGTGATTATATTGTTTAACCTACAAGAATATTTGGTTTATTCCTAAATCCTGCTCCTCTTTTTTTGTGTTTAATCCCTACTTGCTGATTCTTGCAGGTCAAGGAAAAGGATTTGATATAGATTTAATAAATTTGATATCAGATGCTGTTAGCGTCCCTGTGATTGCAAGTAGTGGTGCTGGTGCTGTCAAGCACTTCTCGGAGGTATTCACTAAAACAAATGCGTCAGCAGCTCTAGCTGCTGGCATTTTTCATCGGAAGGAAGTGAGTATTCAATATAGAATTTCAGTTTTTCCAGCTTTATGGAACAAAGAAAAATATTTATTTCCTTCATATACAGCACCATGCAAGATTCCATTAATTTGAACTGTGATTACAATGCTTTGATTCTTTGGGTTTTAGGTTCCCATTCAGTCTGTAAAAGGACACTTGTTGAAGGAAGGCATTGAAGTAAGGATCTAATAATATCTGCCGACTTGTAGATTAAGCGCTTGAAATTTTATTCATAAAGTCAGGAATGATAGAAATTTTCAAACATTTTAAATCTCATCTGCTTTGTATATTTCAATGCATTTTTGCAGTTTTGGGATTGATTTCAAAATGTTTTTTTCTTTTTCTTTTTCTTTTTCAAATGTATTCAGCATGAATTAGAAGTTTATGAGTGAAGCATTCCTAGGATTGGCAATTTTAAATGTTCAGAAACTCAGCTGTGTTCTCTGTTCTCTTTTGCTTTTGTTGTAAAAATTTACCGTCTGCTACTTTGTAAACGGCAAACTTGTGAAGCTAGAAAATTTCTGTAGAGATCGGGTTCCAAGATGTCTACCTTGTGTCGTCCTATGGATTGGGATATGGTTGTGCCTTTGTTTGCGCTTATGTTAAAGGTATTATCCTTTTTGGGCACTCAGACTTATCACTCAAAGGTGCGTCTCCTTCAGATTGAATCTACCTCCCGTGTATAGAAAACCTCTTCATTGTACATGCCGGGGCAACAGTCGTATCTGGGTGCGTAGTGTGAAACTATAGCTGCAAGCTATCAAAATTGATTAACAGCTAGAAAACTAACAAGTATACAAGAAGAATAATGATTTGAAAAACTTATATTGATCAGAAACTTGCACGGCTTATATACACATTAGTGGTGGTTGATAACAGTATAACAGAAGATAACAACCCTAACAGACTTAAAACAACCCTATCAGACTTAATTGATCTGTTAGTTAAACAACTAAGTTGAGCTGCTTAATACTCTAATATTCTCTTGTTTTGTTACTCTTTGTCGATTATTAGACACATCAGCTAATGGTAGCACTTGAAGAGCATTCAAGCATTGCGAAAGGAAACCAATTGCTTTGGTGTGACCGACTTTGTAAGAACATTGGCCACTTGATTTGCCGAGGGAACAAAATTAACTTGCAAAACCTTGCAAAACCCTAGCGTGGAGATCAATTTCCACATGTGTAACCTTAGCGTACACATTAATGTGCTAGTTTAGGTTGATAATTTGCATATCTCTGGGAATGATTCCGTTGCTTTGAAAACTTTTAAGGGTTATCTTAATTCTTGCTTCCATGATCTTGGTGCTTTGAAATATTTTTTGGGCATAGAGGTAGCTCGTAGTTCTTTAGGTATATTTCTTTGTCAAAGGAAATACACACTTGATATTATTTTCGAGACGAGTCTTTTGGGAGCAAAGCCCGTAGGATCACCAATAAAGCAAAATCATAGATTTACGAATGCTATAAGGGCGATTTTGACTGATCCTAAGTCGTGCAAACGGTTAATAGGCCGTTTGGTTTATTTGCCTGTGACCAGACTTGATTTAGCATACTCAGTTCATGTCTTATCTCTGTTTATGCATGAGTTGAGGTAAGAGCATTGGGACGCGGCTTTGCGTATTATCCAGTACTTGGAAGGCTCTCATGGCCTAAGGATTCTATTTAGATCTGATAGTGATTTGTCCTTAAAGGAGTGGTGTGATTTGAATTGGGCTGCTTGTCTGTTAACTCGACGATCGCTTACTGGCTGACTATCTTTCTGTGACAATTACTCCTCCTTTTGTTGAGGCCGAGTATAGGTATATGACTTCCATCACTTGTGAGCTCAAGTGGCTGAAGGCTTTGCTATTAAGCTTAGGTGTTCATCATCCTAAAGCTATTCATTTATTTTGTGATAGTCAATCTGCATTGTATATTGCACAGAATCATGTATTTCAAGAGCGTACTAAACATATTGAAGTGGATTGTCACTTTGTTAGGGATGCAATCTAGGATGGGTTGATTGCACCTTCTTGTGTTTTGACCTCTGTTCAGTTGGTTGAATTTTTACAAAGGCGCTTGGTAAGTCGTAATTTAAATACCTTCTTAGCAAGTTGGGCATTTATGATCTACATGTTCCAACTTGAGGGGAGTGTTAAGATATTATTATGTGATGTTATCTTTTAAGAATGTATTGTATATTATTGTATATCTTTTACGCATATATTTAAGAATATATTATATATATTTCATATTCCTACATTATTACTGTTGTATGAATATTATGTATACTCTTTAGGTCTATCAATAAGATTGAAAAGGGTTACCCTATTTTTGTAATCGACCTGCTTCTGCGATATCTTCATTGATATTCCAACAAAAGCTATTAAGCAGTAGGTAAGTGTCTTAACATAAAACACTCCCTTGCGAGTAAACTCTACCAAAGCCTACAAGCATAACAAGTATGAACCCGATATCAACAGGAGGACGATTGGTGGTATCATGGTGAAACCAAAGAAAGATAATCAAAGAGAATTTTGTACTATTAATCTAGTTAGACAACCTAGACTAAGTGATATATAAAGGTAAAATGATAGAGTTTTATCAATTTTCTTGATACTAGCTTTTCTTGTTAGAAAAGTAAAGTTTTGAACCCTAACTATTTCAATTCTCATTCTTTTTTCTTCTATTCTCCTTTTATTTTTTTTTCAAACATTTTAAAGAATTGAAAAAAAATGATAATTTAAAAAATGCATAAAAAATTAAAAAATATTAAAATTAGAAAAATTAAGAAATATATATTTACAAAAATTTAAAGATAAAAATGAATTAAAACATAATGAAATCATTCAAATTTTTTCGTTGAATAGTTTTTTAAAAAATTAGGTTTTCCATAGTTCTCAATTTTTTACCGGTTTAAAATGGTTATTTTCGATTATATACTATCAGTTGGACTATCGATTTTTAATTCACTGGGTTTAATCGACCAATCTATTTTGATTATGAGGACAATATTCAAAAGTGTCTCCTTTGAGCAATAAAGATATTTTTATCAATTCAAAAGTTTTACTAAATTCATACTTTCATATATTATATATTATAGATTTAATTTAATTTTGTTAAACCCTACACTTTGAGTACCTCCTATGCCTCCCATGCAGGTGCAACCTTACACTTGACTTTAATGAAAATTTTGAATAATTCAGTGGTAAAATTGTAATTTTTTAATTAAGTGACCAAAATAAAAATGTACCCGTAATTTAGTGATTAATGGTGTAGTTTACCCAAAATAAAAATATTTCTAATATTCTGCCACGTATACTAATAAATTTGAATTTGAGTTATGGAAAAAGACAAAAGTCAACAAGGAAATCCAGTCGTTGGAGATTTCAATGACGAAGAGGAACTCACAAACTTAGTAGAGCTTTGAACTTCCCTCCAAACAACAAAAATGAATATTCTTGTAATTGGAGACTTATTATTAATTATCATTTTTATATATAGCAAGGCCCAATTGTCACATTCCAAAAATCGGGTTGGAAGAAATTGGGTTAATGAAACCTAGAGGGGTCACATTATGATTTTTGAGTTAAAATTATGAAATTATGTTAAGTACTTTGTTCTAGTTAAGTGGTTAAGGGTTGTTCTTGTGTGAGGAAGGTTTTAGGTTTGAATCCTCTTGCTTGTGTTTTTGCCAATTTTGTCTAAATCCCTAGTTTTTGGTATTTGGTTTAAGAAATATTTGAGTGCATTTATTAACAAGAATGAATTTGTTGGTTTGGTGGTAAGGTGATTATTAGCTTATTTTTTGGTCTTGTGTAGGCAAGTGGAAATTGTTTTTGTTTTGAACTATAAGGAAATCTGGTGAGTGATTATTTGTGGGACTTAGTGGGATGTGGGTGGTTAATAAATTATACCAAATTGTCTCTCCCACTCTCACGTTCTTTTTTCCCCTCTCCTTTATTTTTCTTCTTTCTTTTATTTTATTTTCTTTTCTCCGTTTCCATCAGTTTTGCTTGCTGCCGTTTCAATTTTCTTCTATGTACGTGTGTAAGATTCTCTCTTCGATCGGCGTAAGTTTGTTAAGCTATTTTTCTGTTATTTTAGCTTTAATTTGTTTTTGAATAAGATTTGAGGTGTTGGTGTTTACTTTTCATCCCACGTTGTGTTAAGTGTGTCCGAGATTTTGATTAGGCGGAAGGTACGAAAACCAGAACCCTCTAGCGAAGTAGATACGGTTTCAACGTTGTTTCAGATAAGTAAGTGTTTGAATTTCGTATTAGGGGCTGGACGTTTGATTTATGGAAGTTATTTTTTGGATGAGTTTTGATGATTAATTAGTGAGGTTTGATGAATGATTGTAGGATTCAGAGTGCAATATTTAAGTGGTTTATCATCAGGTGTGTCATTCTAACCCAAAACATCATTTAAAACTCGAAAAACTTGAGAAAATTGAGGCTGTTTTGAGACTGTTGTTTGTTACATGGCCTTGTGGAGCACACAGGTGTGTGCGATTACACGGGAAACTTGGGTAGGCCGTATGGGGCACACAAGCGTGTGTGATCACACGAGCTATTTAGGTAGGCTGTGTGGGTGCCATTTTTTGGAAAATTTTCATTTAAGGCCCATTTGATTTAGAAATGCGTAATTATATCTTTTGTGGGGTCCGTTTGGCTTAAATAAGACCCGAAATGTGATAGTTGTCAATATGTGGTAGTACGTGATGTGGTTAAGGTATGTGAAAAATGTAAGTACGATCTATGTTCTGGTAACTCTGAAAACATAATTATGTGTTTGATTACGCATGATATCTTTATGTGGAATAACTGTTAGTATAAGAACTAATATATGATACGATTTGTATAAGTTATGTGTTGTGTTGTGCTCTGTAAAATATGTGTTTCGATATGCATGTCATACCACCTATGTGTTATGTACGTAAGTTTCATATGAATTTGTATTTGCATTGGGGTGGATTTTGATACAATGGAAGAAGTGATTTCTGTCAGTATTACTGCAATTTTGGCTGTTACACTGCAATATTTGTCTGGCAACTTAGTTGCATCATTATGAGTGACATACCCCATGACTCAATGTGATTGAATGGATAAACTCTTGTAATATTATTTGGTGTGATTGGTTGGACGAAGTTGGTGTGTAGCGGATAAGGGTAGGATTTGTTCTGTTTTGATATGACATTATGATCCGATATATATAAATTTCTGAAAAATATGACTATTCGAAACGATATATGCTTCTGGATCTGTTATGACATTTTGATATGTTATTTGCATATGTGTATGTTATGAGTAAGAATCTATTTCGATACCGGTGTCTGCACTTGTATATGATTATAAATATATATATATCCAATTTTGTATGTGAGTATATGTTAAATCTGTAACTGATAACGTGTCCATTATTTATGTATCTATTTGTGGGTCAGGTCACACACTAGGCTTCTAGCTCACTCGTTTGTTTAATTTGTTTCAGGTGTATTTCCAACTTAGGACTTGACAACAACTTCAAAGCCCGGTTCACACAATTTGGTATAAGTTGATTTGTTTATTTATTTATTTAAATTTTGGACTTTACAGTCTTTCAGATTTTAATTTATTTTGGAACGTTAAATTCTTGATTTTGGTATTTGTTTTCGCGGATGTTTTATTTAAAACTCGTAAACACACCCAAGACAACATAAGTAATGGATCTTATGCTTTTAAGAGGTAAGAATTTTAAAAGTGTTTTTCCGCTGCAACGTTTTGAAATTAATTATGACTTTTTACAATTCAATTGGTTAAATATTCGGGATTATTTTTATAAAATTAATAAAACAAAATTTTCGTCTAAGTGCTTATAAAGAATCTTTTGAGAACTTGTGTTTTTGATAATTAAATAACTTTATTACTCTGGAATTAAAACTAAGTTTTTTTTTCCTTGCGTAAGTTAATCGATAATATTTTTACGAGCATTGTAACTTCTATAATCTGACTTTAATGTTTAGGCCGAGTTTAGGGTGTTACACCAATAATTTAGGACATAGAAGATCAGAGAAGAAAAGGAAAATGGATTCAAAGATAATTGTTTGCATCATTTATTTCTTCTTTTATTTTCTTACAATCTTTCATGAATCTTACACTCAAACTACGGTTTCTGTATCGCCGCTTGTATAATAATTTCTATTCTTTAGACTTCTCTGTCTCCGTCTCTGTCATCGGCGCCTGGACCTAGTTGGCTTCACTTATTAATTTGTCATAATAAGAGCTTAACGGCATGCGTCCATCTTTCTTGAACCGGTTAATTCAAAACTTGACAAAAAAAGAAGTGATTTTATCTCAAAATTATAGTAATACTTTTATCTACATTTAAAGAAATTATATTCCCAAAAGATAATTCCTATAAATATCTTTTTAAATATCAATGTCTTTAAAAAATCAACACTTTATATCATATCATATCATGCATTTGGGACCAATGAATCGGAAGTCATGAATTTTACCCTTCTTGAGTTTTATTACAAATTATATATATTTAAAACTAACATTTAATAAATAATGAAACGTATGGTTTAAAACTAATTAATCATAATAATATATTAAATATGTACGATATTAAAATAAAAATTAGATTAAATTGTAAGTAAAACGAAATTTAAACACATAAATACATCAAATTAACAATACTAAATACACTACAATTATTTATTATGATTTTGTCATCAATTGTGACTTAGTGTCGAGTTGATTTGTGACTCTAACTCAATTAACAATATTATTAATATAGATATACAATTTATAGAGGTAACAAAGTGTGCATAATAAAATTAAACTGTATAAATAAGTTAAAATAAAACTTTAGTTAAATAGTAAATTTAAAATTTTTACTAATGTAATTTGACATGGTTTAAATCTCACTATAGGTTTTTTTTTTAAATTAAAAAAAATTAAGTACCCTCAAATAATATAACACATTTAAATATGGAGAGTTATTTTTATAATTTCCTAATCGAGTTGATATTTAATTAACTCGTGATACCTACTTGATCAAAGATTTTATTAATAGTATAGATATAAACTGGCTGACTAAATTGGTGTTACGAGTCAATACAACCAAATTCATATAAAGAACCATTGCCACTCTACCAATAGTCATTTGTTAATATATTTTTATAAATCTATTTTTTTAATATAAAATATTTTATTCACTCGCATTGTGGATATGATAAAATCTAATGTATATAATTTGAATGCAAGTTTGGATACAAGATTTTTAAACATCTGGAGGTTTTTATAATGTTCTCATTTTGAAAAGCATCATTTTAAAATGTTAGTATTTCTAATTATTTTGTTTGGTTAAATAATTTTAAAAAAATTAAATTAATGAAACTTAAAAAATAATGATATAAAAAATAAATAATATAAAAATATGAAATATAGATATATTAAATCTATAAAAAATATATAAATATTTTAATAACATAAAATATATATTCAAATTAAATAAAAGTGATATATAAAATGAACGAAAATTTGAAAAACCACATCTTTGGAATTTGAGTTACTCGAAGATTTTTTTTCAAAATTCTTAAAAATTTTAAAATTCTAACAAGTAATTTATTTAAAAAAATTTAAAAACTATTATAAAAATGAAAATCTTTCTTCATATCCTTCGTCCAAATACAATATAAAGTTTTTAAGATTGGCATATGTCAATCACATCAACACTACTGTATATAATTTGAATCTGCTAATGCATTTAACTTTTTATTTCTATTAAGTTTGGCTTGCTTTTTTTTTTTACATTATAAAAATAATGGTTTTTACCTCTATATAATATTGAAATTTGATATTTAATTCATATATTTTAATTTTTATTTAATATGGTTCTTTACTTTTAAATATCATTATTTAATCTAAATAGTTAATAGTATTAATACTTTTGATTAAAATGTTAATGTCAATTCATCTTAAGAACACTATTTTAAGTTTTAAAAAATCATTCATGATAAGTTTTGGAGTAGTCGTTTTTAATAATAAAAAATCCACATCAGTAGTTTAATTGTTATATTAGTGAAATTAATAAAAGAATTTTAACAGTGATAACAACTAAACTTGAGTTTTTAAATTCAAAAAGTAGAGTGGCCAAATTCCTAAAAATAAAAGTAGAATTAAATTCCAAATGGAAGAAATGTATAAAGACTCGAAGTATAATTTAATTTTTAAATTCTTTACTCTATAATTTGACCAAAACAAATAATTATGAAATCAATCATGACTGATGAATTTGCCAATGGGATTGAAATTTCTTCTGCTTGGCTCAATGAAATCGTGAGGAACATTTCTTTTTTTCTTTATATGTAAATTTCATAGTGGAAAACATCAATAAGAAAATTTGCCATTTCGATTCAAAGCAATTGTTACTCTATGTGGAGAATGAAGGTGAGGTCTCCCAGGAAGTAACTGTCTCTAACGCGCAACATATCATCCAGGAGTTTTTATTACCAGCACATCAAACCAAAAAGGTTTAGTTTCAAATTCTCCCTGGTTGATTTTGGTTTAGGTTAATATCTCAGCCGAAGTTGGTGGAAATTCGCCCATACAAATAGATTCTGGAAATTTTGGATGCGAAATTCACACAGTATCATTAGGAACTGGTGTAGGAATCTGGAGGACGAATATAACCCCCCTCAATGTAGCCTACATACCGTTCCTAACAGGTCTCAGCATCGCTGCAAGCAGGGTGATGGAAACCCATATCAAGAGTTGGAAAACAGGCAACCTGATTCACCTTCAGCCATCGGATGGTGAATGGATCAGTCGATTTTACTTCCCGGACTCCAAAAAGAGGTACAACAAAGTAGTTGTAGAACGAAAGTTCGACATAAGTATGACCATTTTTAACGTTCCTTGTGTAACACTTCGTGTCAACAGTCTTGAATAAAAGATAATTTTTTTCAAACTTTCTGATCTGATCATATTTTGAGACTGCAGCTTTTGATAGAAAGTTCCAAGAACATGAATTGAGGTCTATAAGAAAATTATAAGGTGGGGACATAAAAGAAAACCACTTGTGTGATTGAGGATGTCAAGCAATAAACAGAGACCATAAACATCTCTTATTCCTCTCTACACAATATGTCCATTGTGAAACATAATTTGAAAATTTTAGTGGTGGCCGGGGGGGGCTAAAGATACTGTAGCGTGAGACAAAAAGTAAGTTAAACACACCGCACCGCAGTCAATCGCCCATCCAAACGAAGCCTAATATTAAGATACAATCATGTTTCACGGTTAGGTACCTCTATTCAATCCCAACTATCATTACATACAAGGTTAAATTCCCTTCCCTGCAATGAGTGGCTTAGGTGGGGTCAATGACCTAATTTCAGGTGCAGAACTGGGAAACAGTATATTCAGCTTGTGCATGAGGATGTCAGCTCTTGATGGAATCTCATTCAAAAGAAACTGTTGAACGATTGGTTTTTTGAACCACTCCATAACAGAGTCTCCGGTGGCCCTTAAAACCACCTTACTAACTTCAAATGGGGATTCTACAGAGCTCAGCATCTGTGCAACCACGATCTTCAGAGTGGGTCCTGTAACCAATTTGATACGCCTCGGGACCACTCCATAATACAACATTCTTTTCCTAAATCTATGGAGGGTGTGCACAACAGCTATAAGAGCAGCTCCCACCGACAAATTTCTAACGTCAAGTGACCAAGCAATATGCTGATCGAAAACTATTGCCTTCGGGAAAAGCTTATTCTCGTAGGCAACCTTCCAAACACAGCGAGCTCTGTTTATCTGCCCCATCAGAACAAGATAGTTTAGGAGAACATTGACAAAGTACCTCGCAGCCCCTTCTTCCAACTCGTAATCAATACCTTGAAAAAACTCCCTCACAAACGATAAAACTGGCTGTTTTCTCTGTTCTGGGCCAGTAAAGAGTCCACACATAAAGGCATGAGCTTTGTGTTTTGTTGCACCAAGGATTGCCATCAAATGTCTCTCATTGTGTTCTTCCTGGCATCGTACCAAATAGGCAAGAATTGATGTGTAAAGAATCAGATCCACCTTCGCAGCAGAGTTCACATAGTTTTCAAGGAGAGGCTTTGCTGAGTCATATAAACCATTCTTCATGCATGATTCAAACAACTGCCTAACTATGAAATTATTTGTTCTAATCCCCGATGAACCCATGAAACTTAACCACCTCAAGGCGAGCGCAATGGAACCATCTTTAACATAAACCATTAGAACATCACTAGCACTAACATCAATAGAATATCCCATGGACTTCATTTCAAGTAAGATTTTTGCTGCGACATCCACAAGTTTCTTATTAGCCAAGAGGGTCAAAAGAGCTGTATACGTGCTCAATCCGGGCCGTAAACCTGCATTTATCATTGAGTTATAGAGCTTCATCGCAGAATCTACCTGTCCAGAGGCTGCATGCATTTCTAAGAGACATGAGTACGTCGATGGAGTGGGCAGAAACCCAGCTTTCTCCATTTCTTTAAATATTGATGTTGCAATATCAAGCTTTCCTGATTTTGCATGGGACTCAATGATCATCGTGTATAAGCCAAAATTCGGCCTAAAACCAGCTGCCTTCATCTCCTCCCAAAGCCGAAGTGCAGTATCTAGCTTCCCAGCCTTTGTGTAGGAGTCGATCAATGAAACAAACATAGTAGCAGATGGCCGAAGCCCAGAGCCCAGCATTTCCATGTAGATTTTCATTGATGTGTCCAGTCTCCCAGCTTTCCCCATTGAATCAACAAGTGATGCAAAGATACTAAAGCCTGGCTGAAACTTCCTTTCTTTCATCTCTTGAAAGAGCTTAGAAGCTGCATCAAGCCGGCCTGATTTTGCCAAGCTAGGTATCATCAACTCATACGTAGACCCATCCAACAAACATCCTGCCGCTTGCATGCTCTCATATATCTCAAATGCCTTGTAAGGCAAACTTTTATTCAAAAATAACATCATAAGGTCGTTGTATGTTTGAGTGTCGATTTTACAACCATAATCCTGAGCCTTCTTGAAACAACAAAACGATACCTCCAATTTCTCAGCTTTAGCCAGAAACTGAATCACCCGATTGTATGCACTAAATAATGAAACCTCGTTACCACTCGACTCTTGGACCAACTCCTCAAACAATGATTGAATCGCATCAAAGTCTCTACTTTGATTTAACCCATCAAACAACATGTCATAACACTCATCACTCGGGGCATACCAAGATTGTCGCTTAGCCCATCTAAACAAACTCAATGATGCATCGCTATCTTTGACAACCTTCAAGGCCTGAGTAATATGAGTCATATTAGGCGTAAACTGTAATTTATCCAATTGGGTCTCTAATTCTGGTCCCCATTTCCACCTCTTAACAACCTCAACAATCTTAGCAACTGCAGAGGCATTCAAAAATGGTTTCTTTAACCCACCCACCATAACATGATCGTCAAGCCCCGGCTCGACTGACCGGATACCTTTACCAGAGTATATAACACTCCCCGACTCATCTAAGTACTCTATATCCTCAGTCCACTCACCAGAACAGTAACTTCTTACAATTCTAGGGTTTCCAATAAAATTGGGGGTTTTATAAAGAGTATGGAAGGGGGAAATTTGATTGATACCCATTGAAGAGTTGAAGAAACTAAAGCTATTGGAGCACTTAGTGAGTGCATTTCTGCTAGAATTCAGGTCCGAAGAACTAGTGCAAGAGTTAGGGTTTAGTTTGAGAATGAAACAGAGATTTCTAGGGAAAAGTTTACGATTCAAGGTATGAAGCATTGAAATAACTAGGAGGAAAATGCTAGGGTTTGGTAGATGTAGAAATACTTACCAGACGATATTCTCTTGTGTTCGTAATCTCTCCAAGGGAGGCCAAAACCTTAAACCCTACTGAATTGGCAATGGAGGAACCTTTACGGTAATTTGACGTGGCAAATAGCCAAATTACTCATTGTTTTTAGGGTAACTTGCATTTTTAGTCACCCAACTGTTATTAAGTTTTTATTTTGTTCACCCAAATATAAAAAGATACAAAAATAGTCACTCAATTATTTGATTTTTTTTTGTCATCAACCGTTAAATGGTTAATGGAAAGATAGCATGACAACTATTAAAATTTGTACAAATATTTACATATTGTTTCAGTTAAGTCTTAATTTTTAAAAATTTAACTCTTAATATTTACATATTCTCTAATTTTATCCTATATTTTATATGAAAATATAATTCAAAACACAATGTGTAAATTAAAAATAAAAACAAAAATATTTTACAAAAAAATCATTTTTTATTAAACTAGACAACTTTCAAATACATTACTTTCTTATACTTTAAATAGTTGATAACTTACTACCTTTCAATGCCAATTAACTATTTTTTTGTTAGCTTTGTAAACTTAAATTTTTTTTAAAGTTGTTAGAATTAAAATTAGGTTAAATTGACAAAGAGTGTACTTTTATTTTCAAGGAATTGAGTTGGCTATCTTATAAAATTTGGGTCATTTTATTTTTTTCTGTTCTTTTTCATTTTTCTTTTAGGCCAAACGTAAGGACGACATTGTAAAGAGATGAGGTGGCAGTACTATTATAGCTCCTATTTACTAACAAAACTTATTGTTTGATGTCAACTCTAGCGATCGATAATGCAAGTTCATTTTCATGGCACTGTTTGAATTTTCGAGTCCCCTAGTCAATCAACTTATCCACTCCTTGAACTTGATTAAACTTTCCTTTCAATAGTGGGTTAAATGTAGGAGGATTAAAGTTGTTATTATGCTAATTTTAAAAACCAACATGTCATTTTTCAATTAACCATTTACAACTAGTGATTAAAAATTCAAATAGTTCGGCCATCGGCTGTTTCACTAAAAACAACTCTCAGAAAATGATTTCTGGAAAGTGAATTGATTTTCTGGAAAAAGAATTATTATTTTCTGGTGTTTAGATGATTCTATATAAAATATTTTCGTTGTTTAATAAATTTTCTTGAAATCATTTTTTAAAAATTATTTTCACTAAAACAGACACAATATTAAATTTTAAAAAAAAATTATATTTTAATCTAGAAAACTAAGTAACATTAATTCAAAAATACTCTTTTCCATAATTAATCTTTTCTAATAGAACTCATACATAGCAAGTATCAGTTTTTAATAGAACCCATACATAGTATAACATGTATTAGTTTTAATAAATATTTAACTGTAACGCCCAAATTTTCGGGAATTCTGTGAATGTTGGCATAGGTTTAATTATGTTAGTGGGCTTCTAGAAGGCCCAAGCTTAAGATAGAATCCGGCAATTTTAGTTAATTTTTGTTCCATAAGAAAAAGGGGGTGAAATTATGAAATAGAACCTATGTGAAAATGTTTGAAAATGCTATAGGCTAAATTGAAGTGGCCAAATAAACAGGAGTGCAAAATAGGAGGATTTGCATGACAAACCTCCCATTTTACATGAAGTGGCCAGCCATCATGTTGTTGTAGACAATATGAGCACTTGATGTCCATAATTCATGGTACAAATTGATAATGGGTTAGGTAAATGTTCCATGATAATGGATTAGGTGAATATTCCATGATAATGGGTTAGGTAAATGTTTCATGATAATGGTTTAGGTAAATGTTCCATGATGGGCATTTCATGTCTTTTGTATTAAAGAATTAAATGGATGAAATATGAAATTTTATTAAAAGAAAAAGGGGTGAAAAGAACAAAGTTTTGTCCATCTTTGTTCATCATAGCCGAAAGTTAGAGAATAGAAAGGAGAGGAGAAAGCTCTTGAATGTTTGGCCACTTGGGGAAGAAAATTGAAGGTAAGTTCATGGTAGTTTGCTTCTATCTTGATGTTCATGAGTTCTTCTTGATTCTACCTTAACTCTTGAAGCATATTTTGGTTTTTAGTTGTGTTGTGAGCATTTAATCATGAATTAAAATGAAGGAAATGGTTGTTGTTTCATGTTCTTTTGATGAAAAATGGAAGATAGGTGAAGTTGAGCCAAACAAATGAGCATGCATGTGCCTTAGATGCTAAGGGGAAAAATCGGCTAACATGTTGTGCTTTAAAATGATGAAATGAAGATTATACTTAAGTAAAATCATAGATATGTGATGATTGATTGGTGATATACATGTTTAAATAACAAGCATGCAAGTTAGGTGTGAAAGAGTGATTTGGTAATAAATCTGCTTGGGACAGCAGCAGTAACGTGACTTTGGAAAATCACCATAAATTGTGGGAGATGAGTTAGAAGCTGCATAAATTATGTAATTAAAGCTTAATGAGTTTAGTTTCAAATGGAATAAACGAGAACATATTTTGAATTCTGTACAATGAGAAATTTGATTCGTAATGAAGAGTGGTCAGATTAGTCAAACAGTGAAACATGGGAAACTTTAAGAAAAATATGGTATTGATTGGCCAAACCAAAAATTCTGAAAATTTTATGGATTGAAGATATATGAGTCTATTTTCAGGAAAAATTAACGGCACTTGATTTGGAGTTTCGTAGCTCCAGTTATAAATGATTAAATGACTGTTGCTCAGGAAGACAGCTTGCAGTGAAATTATGATTATGTGGTAAACATTGACAAAAATTTGTTAATGAGTTGCTTATTGATTTCTTATAAGCTTACTATGATCTGTAGGTGTGGTTGGCCGAATATTGTAAGGGGTTAATACGTAGTTTGTATTTGAATAGTTAGGTTAACGTGTTAGTAATTCAATTGTAGGCGGTTCGTGTGTGGATCTTGTCAGCATATCGTCGCAAACAGGTGTGTAACTAACACCCTCTTTCTTAGTCTGGATCGGCAAAAGTCGAAAAGCCGAAATGCTGAAAACCGGTATTTTGTAGATTTGAGAGTGTGCGAATGCTCGTGAGGTAAATCGATTAATGTTTTTGGTAAGCTGCAAAATTTGGACTGCAAAGTGCATGATTTCCGTGCCCTCGATATTTTTGGGCTTAATGGGCCAAAATTGGAATGATGGGCCAACGGGCCCAATTCAGTAAGAAACCTCGGTATGTGATTCTGTTAGTACGTGAAAAGTAGGAATATGCATGAAAAACCCTAAAATAGATAAATTACTGAAATACCTTTAAAAGTGAAAAATTTATAGTTTTACCCCTAGTAGATAAATTACCGAAATACCCCTAGGGTTAAATTAACCTAAATGCATGTTTGACTGTTGTTATTTACTGCATGCCATGTTGTTATTATCTGATGCATGGGATTGGGATATTGACGGAGGAAGTACTGAAAGTGGCTTGTCCACGTACTGGAGGCTTTGCCTCAATTTACTGTTAACTGAGCAACAAGGCTGCAACTGTGGAGTGTTGGGCTGGGTGGGTTGAGCTATTCCCCACATGGTGTGTAGGGCTGGTACGGGTGGAGTGTAGTGGTTGGTGGGTTGAGTAGTCTCCCCAAATGGGCTTGCATATGTTATTGATGTTGCATGTATTTTGAAATGGGCCTATGGGCCATACTGTTATCTGAATAAGGGGCTAAGGCCCAGTTTATTGTAATCTGAAAAGGGCTCTGGTCTAGTACCACTGTTACCTGAATGGGCTTAGGCCCAATAGGCTTGAGCTGACTTGGGCTTTGAATGAGTTTTTCTTACACACTGAGTTTCCCCAAACTCACCCATTTTATTTTCATCCACGCAGGAAATTCCCAACCATAGTGGGCTTGGAGCTGTGAGGGAATTCGGAGTGGCCACCAGTTCTGAAAGTTTGGTTTTCTTCTGGTGAACTGGACATCCTATTATTTACGTTGAGGTTTGGGTTTTTAAATGTAATAAAGCCGCTTAATTATTTTTGATGGTTTTAATATGTATTACTAAGATAGGTATTACTTATTTTAACTGTTGAAATTGGATAGCTTTAGGGCACGTTTTTAAAAAAAAACAACAATTGATTTCAAAATAACACGACAACAAGCAAAGCTTCCAAAATGAAAGTATTTTCCAAAATTAATCACTTTTCCTAAAAATGACTTAATCAAATCGGTTTCCTAGAAATATACATGACGTTAAGGTGTGGCAATGGCGGTGTGCATGTCTAGGATTGGATCCGAAGGGAGCTTGGTACTTAAGTAGTCCAATAGACTCACCTCCTATTTTCCGGTTTCCTACCTGGTGCACAGCTTCCATTCACTTTAACCTATAATAAAATTATCTTTTAAAACACTAAGTAGGTTTTTTCTGGATCAAAAATATAAAATATTTTGAACGCTTCGATGTGGCATGTCGGATCCGGCCATAACGTCTGGGCCGGGTTTGGGGTGCTACATTTAGTGGTATCAGAGCCTAGGTTGCAACAACTCGGTTGTGGAATGGGTTACAAAAACAAAGATTTTCGAAAGCGAAAATTTTATAAAGAATGCGAAAAACTCGATTTTCAAAATTTAGATCTTTAGAAGGTGGCATTCCGAATCTCCAGCTTAAGTCTGTAAGTATTACTCTGAACTTTTCTGAATATTTTCTTGAATTATCTGTCTGTACTGAAACCCTACTAGGACACTCTAGATAGGATGATACTGAAAGCATAGGAAAATCTTATAAGAGACTGAAACTGTAGCTAGACTTCGATTCTGCGAAAACAAACTCTGAACTACTGTCTGATTCATAAAACATCTGTAATAAACACTGGAATATTAATTGATGCATAAAAATTCGTAATCAAGATAATACGATATGAGTACAAGAGGCCGTGGACGAAGCCGAGGAAGTGCTCGAGTGAGATCTTCGTCTTCGAGACATATGCCAGTGGTGGATGCACCGGTACCACCGGCAACAGAGGTAGAGTCTCATGACCGCAGTGCCGAGGATGATGCCCTGTCACAGGCAATGCTTCGTGTTCTGGAAAAGGTTGCCAGGCAAGTACGAGCAATGGAGTTCGGAGATCTATTTTTGAATGACTTCGGGCTAACGGAGCGGAGATCTTTAGGGGCGTGTTTGGTATAGCCCCGAATGTGGCGGAGTATTGGTTGGAGGCCACAGAACGGATTATGGACAACTTGGACTGCTCTGAGGAGATTGTGAGTGGGGTATCTGTACTAAGTCCTTTGGGTCACTCGGTTAGGGTAGACAAACTGTATAGGGATGTACCCTTAGAAACTCAAGGTAGGATTTTCCCTGGAGAGCTGATGGAGTTACCGTTCGGAGAGTTTGATCTCATTTTGGGAATGGACTGGCTTGTTAAGCATAAGGCGACCTTGGATTGTGCTGCTAAACGAATTATGTTAAGGACCACAAAGGATGAGGAGGTTATAGTGATAGGTGAGCGAAGGGATTATTTGTCCAATGTGGTGTCGGCTTTAAGAGCCGAAAAGTGGATCCGGAAAGGTTGTGAGGCCTATTTGGCATTTGTAAGTCAGTCAGAAAAGGAGGGACTGACAGTGGATAAGGTTAGGACCGTAAAAGAGTTCCAAGATGTTTTTCAGGAGGAGCTTCCAAGATTGCCTCCGAACCGAGAAGTTAAGTTTGGAATAGATTTGTTGCCTGGAACGGCGCCCGTATCCATCGCACCATATAGGATGGCACCGAAGGAGTTAGTGGAGTTAAAGGCTCAAATTCAAGAGTTGTTGGATAGGGCTTCATTAGGCCAAGCGTGTCTCCATGGAGAGCACCGGTGCTATTCGTGAAAAAGAAGGATGGTACGATGCGGATGTGCATTGATTATCGCCAGTTGAACAAACTGACGATTAAGAATAAGTATCCACTGCCAATAATTGATAATCTTTTTGACCAACTTAGAGGGGCTTCTGTATTTTCTAAGATCGACCTCCGATCTGGATATCATCAGTTAAGGGTCAAGGAGGCGGATATCCATAAGACGACATTCAGGACTCGGTATGGTCATTACGAGTTTTTGGTTATGCCATTTGGATTGACGAACGCTCCTGCAGTATTTATGGATCTGATGAATCGGGTGTTCCAACCATTCTTGGATCAATTCGTAGTCATCTTCATTGATGATATCCTGGTATATTTTGAAACTGAAGCGAAACATGATGAGCATCTCCGTATAGTGCTGCGAGTGTTAAGGGAGAAGAAACTCTTTGCGAAGTTCAGCAAGTGTGAATTTTGGTTGAGGGAGGTAACCTTCTTAGGACATGTGGTCTCTGCCGAAGGGATTAAGGTGGACCCTCGAAAGATTGAAGAAATTTTGGAGTGGAAGCCACCTAGGACGGTGTCAGAAATTCGAAGCTTCCTAGGGTTGGCAGGATACTACAGAAGGTTTGTGAAAGGTTGTTCTGTGATGACAACACCTCTGAAAAAACTCATAAGGAAAGGGGTACCATTTGTATGGACTGAGACCCAGCAGGAGGCTTTTGAGAAGTTGAAGAAAGTTCTGACTGAAGCACCTGTGTTTATTCAGCTAGAGTCTGGGAAGGATTTTTCTGTGTACAGTGACGCATCACACGTGGGTTTGGGCTGCGTGTTAATGCAGGAGGGTAAGGTGGTTGCATATGCATCACGACAGCTTAAACCTCACGAAGGGAACTATCCTACTCATGATTTGGAGTTGGAGGCAGTGATATTTGCACTTCAGATTTGGAGACATTACTTGTTCGGGGAGAGGTGTATTATATACACAGACCACAAGAGTCTTAAGTATTTGTTGACTCAGAAGGAGCTGAACCTTAGGCAAAGGAGATGGATTGAGTTGCTTAAGGATTATGACTATTCGATCGAGTATCACCAGGCAAGGCTAATGTGGTAGCCGATGCTCTAAGTCGTAGAACTGTATCTGATCTGAAAGCAATGTTTGCTCGTCTGAGTCTGTATGATGATAGAAGTCTGTTGCCTGAGTTGCAAGTGAGGCCAACCTGGGTGGATCAGATTAAGGAAAAACAGTTGAACGATGAGTCTTTAGTCACTCGTTTTCAACAAGTTAAGGAAGGGGAAACTTCTGAGTTCTGCATAAATGGTGATGGAGTTCTGTGTTTCCGAAGAAGAATTTGTGTTCCGAGGGACTCTGATTTAAGGCAGACAATATTGAAGGAAGCTCATGGGGGACTATGTGCCATGCATCCTGGAGGGAATAAGTTGTATCACGACTTGCGAGAATTGTACTGGTGGCCTGGACTTAAGCGAGAAGTAACGGAGTTTATAGGAAAATGTTTGACATGCCAACAAGTGAAAACTGAGCATCAATTACCTTCTGGACTGTTACAACCGGTGAAGATACCACTTTGGAAGTGGGAGAGGGTAACCATGGACTTTGTGAGTGGGTTGCCTTTGACACCATCAAAGAAAGACTCAGTGTGGGTGATTGTGGATAGGTTGACCAAATCAGCCCATTTCATACCTGTACGTACTGACTTTTCGATTCAAAAGTTAGCCAAGCTGTATGTGGCTGAGATTGTACGACTTCATGGAGTCCCAGTTTCAATTATTTCTGATCGGGATCCCAGATTTACATCTCAGTTTTGGCAAAAGTTGCATGAGGCGTTGAGGACGCGATTGAATTTTAGTACGGCTTTCTATCCCCAGACTGATAGTCAATCGAAACGGGTTATTCAGATTCTGGAGGACATGTTGAGGGGATGCGTGATTGACTTTTGAGGTAGTTGGGAGGATTACTTGCCGTTGGCAGAATTTGCATACAATAACAGTTACCAGGCGAGTATTCGAATGGCACCGTATGAAGCACTGTATGGACGAAGGTGTCGTACACCTAGTTGTTGGACCGAACTAGGAGAGCGACAAGTTCTTGGACCAGGGTTGGTAGCTGATACTGAGGATAAGGTAAGAATAATTAGGGATCGATTAAAGGAGGCATCTGATAGACAAAAGTCGTATGCAAATTTGAAGCGTAAGGAGATTGAGTACTCAGTAAGTGATATGGTCTTCTTAAAGGTTTCTCCTTGGAAGAAGATATTAAGGTTCGGTAAGAAGGGCAAGCTGAGTCCGCAGTTCATTGGGCCTTATCGGGTTTTGAAGCGAGTAGGCCCAGTGGCTTATCAGTTGGAATTGCCTCCAAAGTTAGACAGGATTCACGATATTTTTCACGTCTCCATGTTAAGGCGTTATCGTTCTGACCCTACTCATGTCCTGCCAGTTGCTGAAATTGAAGTTCAGACTGATTTGACCTTTGAGGAGGAGCCTGTGCAAATATTGGCTCGAGATGTTAAGGTTCTCAGAAGGAAATCTGTCCCGTTAGTGAAAGTACTTTGGCGTAATAATGGAAGGGAAGAAGCTACTTGGGAATCAGAAGGGACTATGCGTCAACAATACCCTCAACTAGTTGGATCAGGTAAATTTCGAGGACAAAATTTCTTTAAGGAGGGTAGAGTTGTAACGCCCCAATTTTCGAGAATTCTGTGAATGTTGGCATAGGTTTAATTATGTTAGTGGGCTTCTAGAAGGCCCAAGCTTAAGATAGAACCCAACAATTTTAGTTAATTTTTGTTCCATAAGAAAAAGGGGGTGAAATTATAAAATAGAACCTATGTGAAAATGTTTGAAAATGCTATAGGCTAAATTGAAGTGGCCAAATAAACAGGAGTGCAAAATAGGAGGATTTGCATGACAAACCTCCCATTTTACATGAAGTGGCCAGCCATCATGTTGTTGTAGACAATATGAGCACTTGATATCCATAATTCATGGTACAAATTGATAACGGGTTAGGTAAATGTTCCATGATAATGGATTAGGTAAATATTCCATGATAATGGGTTAGGTAAATGTTCCATGATAATGATTTAGGTAAATATTCCATGATGGGCATTTCATGTCTTTTGTATTAAAGAATTAAATGGATGAAATATGAAATTTTATTAAAAGAAAAAGGGGTGAAAAGAACAAAGTTTTGTCCATCTTTGTTCATCATAGCCGAAAGTTAGAGAAGAGAAAGGAGAGGAGAAAGCTCTTGAATGTTTGGTCACTTGGGGAAGAAAATTGAAGGTAAGTTCATGGTAGTTTGCTTCTATCTTGATGTTCATGAGTTCTTCTTGATTCTACCTTAACTCTTGAAGCATATTTTGGTTTTTGGTTGTGTTGTGAGCATTTAGTCATGAATTAAAATGAAGGAAATGGTTGTTGTTTCATGTTCTTTTGATGAAAAATGGAAGATAGGTGAAGTTGAGCCAAACAAATGAGCATGCATGTGCCTTAAATGCTAAGGGGAAAAATTGGCTAACATGTTGTGCTTTAAAATGATGAAATGGAGATTATACTTAAGTAAAATCATAGATATGTGATGATTGATTGGTGATATACATGTTTAAATAACAAGCATGCAAGTTAGGTGTGAAAGAGTGATTTGGTAATAATTCTGCTTGGGGCAGCAACAGTAATGTGACTTTGGAAAATCACCATAAATTGTGGGAGATGAGTTAGAAGCTGCATAAATTATTTAATTAAAGCTTAATGAGTCTAGTTTCAAATGGAATAAACGAGAACATATTTTGAATTCTGTACAATGAGAAATTTGATTCGTAATGAAGAGTGGTCAGATTAGTCAAACAATGAAACATGAGAAACTTTATGAAAAATCTGGTATTGATTGGCTAAACCAAAAATTCTGAAAATTTTATGGATAGAAGATATATGAGTCTATTTTCAGGGAAAATTAACGGCACTTGATTTGGAGTTTTTAGCTCTAGTTATAAATGATTTAGTGACTGTTGCTCAGGAAGACAGCTTGCAGTGAAATTATGATTATGTGGTAAACATTGACAAAAATTTGTTAATGAGTTGCTTATTGATTTCTTATAAGCTTACTATGATCTATAGGTGTGGTTGGCCGAATATTGTAAGGGGTTAATACGTAGTTTGTATTTGAATAGTTAGATTAACGTGTTAGTAATTCAATTGTAGGCGATTCGTGTGTGGATCTCATCAGCATATCGTCGCCAACAGGTGTGTAACTAACACCCTCTTTCTTAGTCTAGATCGGCAAAAGTCGAAAAGCCGAAAACCGATATTTTGTAGATTTGCGAGTGTGCGAATGCTCGTGAGGTAAATCGATTAATGTTTTTGGTAAGCTGCAAAATTTGGACTGCAAAGTGCATGATTTCTGTGCCCTCTATATTTTTGGGCTTAATGGGCCAAAATTGGAATGATGGGCCAACGGGCCCAATTCGGTAAGAACCCTCGGTACGTGATTCTGTTAGTACGTAAAAAGTAGGAATATGCATGAAAAACCCTAAAATAGATAAATTACTGAAATACCTTTAAAAGTAAAAAAATTGCAGTTTTACCCCTAGTGGATAAATTACCGAAATACCCCTAGGGTTAAATTGACCTAAATGCATGTTTGACTGTTGTTATTTACTGCATGCCATGTTGTTATTATTTGATGCATGGGATTGGGATATTGACGGAGGAAGTACTGAAAGTGGCTTGTCCACGTACTGGAGGCTTTGCCTCAATTTACTGTTAACTGAGCAGCAAGGCTGCAACTGTGGAGTGTTGGGCTGGGTGGGTTGAGCTATTCCCCACATGGTGTGTAGGGTTGGTACGGGTGGAGTGTAGCGGTTGGTGGGTTGAGTAGTCTCCCCAAATGGGCTTGCATATGTTATTGATGTTGCATGTATTTTGAAATGGGCCTATGGGCCATACTGTTATCTGAATAAGGGGCTAAGGCCCAGTTTATTGTAATCTGAAAAGGGCTCTGGTCTAGTACCACTGTTACCTGAATGGGCTTAGGCCCAATAGGCTTGAGTTGACTTGGGCTTTGAATGAGTTTTCCTTACACACTGAGTTTCCCCAATCTCACCCTTTTTATTTTCATCCACGCAAGAAATCCCCAACCATAGTGGGCTTGGAGCTGTGAGGGAATTCGGAGTGGCCACCCGTTCTGAAAGTTTGGTTTTCTTCTGGTGAACTGGACATCCTATTATTTACGTTGAGGTTTGGGTTTTTAAATGTAATAAAGCCGCTTAATTATTTTTGATGGTTTTAATATGTATTACTAAGATAGGTATTACTTATTTTAACTGTTGAAATTGGATAGCTTTAGGGCGCGTTTTTAAAAAAAAAACAACAATTGATTTCAAAATAACACGACAACAAGCAAAGCTTCCACAATGAAAGTATTTTCCAAAATTAATCACTTTTCCTAAAAATGACTTAATCAAATCGGTTTCCTTGAAATATACATGACGTTAAGGTGTGGCAATGGCGGTATGCATGTCTAGGATTGGATCCGAAGGAAGGTTGGTACTTAAGTAGTCCGATAGACTCACCTCCTATTTTCCGGTTTCCTACCTGGTGCACAGCTTCCATTCACTTTAATCTATAATGAAATTATCTTTTAAAACACTAAGTAGGTTTTTTCTGGATCAACAATATAAAATATTTTGAACGCTTCGATGTTGCATGTCGGATCCGGCCATAACGTCTGGGCTGGGTTTGGGGTGCTACATTAACAGTTAATTGTTGTGAGAATAACCACATAATTTCGAAGGATCACAAGGCCTTAACAATTGACATGCACTGGTTAGACCTAATCATGACACACTTCACCCGACCCGGCTCAAAGTTCCGCCTGAAGTAGAAGGATTTTGGCTCAAAATTCCATCTAAAAAGTGAGGGGGTTTGAGTAAAAATATAAGCTCAAACAATAGGTTTGAAAAAAAAAACCTGTTTAGAAAATGAGTCGAGCCTCAAGTAAATTTTTTTTGCCCGGGCTCGGCTCAACCTGAATTTGCAAAAAAGAAAAATACTACTGTTGTTTTGCTACTATTTTGCTATTATTTCACTATTTTATTGCTATTATTTTGTTGTTTTTATTTGGATATTGTATAACTATTATTTTATTTTTAATTTTATTACTATTTTTAGAAGCATGTTCTTTTTAAGTTGCACTTATCTTAATGTTATTTAAGTGTAAACACTTATTTATTTATTTATTTTCAATTTGCCAAAAAATATTTATTTTATACTATTAAAAATCAACTATACCAAACGTAACAAAAAGTACACCAAACAAAAAGGCATACACTAATTTATACTATTAATTGCCTTGCTAAGTTTACAAATAAAAGAAAACAAAATTTACAACATTAGTACCACGAAAAAGATTGACAATAAGCCAATTAACAACATTAATTCCCGTCGGTTTAAGTCATAACCTAAAAGAACAAGCAAATTTCAAAGACAATAACTATCATATTTGGAATATTTTTAAATATTTATAGTAATTTAATAATTATAAATAAATGAATGTAATTAATTAAAAATTAATTTTTTTAAATTATTAGTTAAGATTCATATCATTTGATTTTTAATAAAATTATAACTATTCAAACAATATTATTTGAATAGTTATTATATTAAATGGATGATTATATGTCTTTTTAAAGATATTATTTAGAAAAAGCACTTATTAAAGATAAATTTTTTGTACAAGTTGAGTTTGTTGTTATAAATTGCTTTAGTGGGCTATTCTCGTCAATGCAAAACGTAAATAGTCATCGGCTTCATTGTATCATAATTTGCTTGAAATTTTTTTGCACACCGAATATAGGTAAGGTGAATATAACCTTAAAAATAATAGCTTAATATACGTTTTGAGCCTTATCCTATTACTTCATTTTCTGTTCTAGTTATATTTATATATTTGAAAATTTCTCGCCGGAGCTTTGTACGACAACTTTTTGCAAGTGTGTTTGCTAGTCTGTTCGCTTCCCTGAACTTATTGACGAAGCCTTAAAAATCTTTGATATGCTAAGCAAGAGGTAAGAGCAAATCAATGATTACCAAGATCAAGGCCGACATCGAACAAGAAACACAATACTAACGCATCGAACAAGAGCATGTGCTCCTTTATGGGTTAATTTATACTACTAATTTCCTTATCCCATTAACTGCCCATTTATGGGATCATGATTGTGGCCTCGTCTTGATGGATTAATTTTTTCCAGTGAGTTAAATAAGTTTCTAAACAGGGGAATCCAACTTAACCTGTAAAAATTTGACAGCAAAATATTATAAAAAGGCCTCACCTGAAACTTTTTTACAACACATTTTCATGCATGCGGTGGTCTCTGCTCCTTTTATTTGTCTATCCATGGATGATTAAAATTGCACTTTCCAAAAAGAAAAACAAAATTGTCAACTCATATTCATCAATTATGTCACCATCTATTTTAAGACCTTAGCCTTGAATTGATTATTAAAAGGATAGTGATTGTAGGCACCCACTTAATAGCAAAAATGTAAATTAAGATGAAGTAAAAGGGTAGAATCATGCTCAATAATTGGTAGACATTGAAAAAAGAAAAGAAAAGAACACAGTATAGCGAATTAAGTGAAACACATACAATATATAGTTATCAATAATTACTGGCATCAAAATTTGCATCACTCATTACCTTCAAGAGAGGCATTACTAACACCCATCAAAACTACTTTCTTTTCTAATTTTATCTGCCAGTCATTAATCTTCTCCTTCAAGGCTACATTACCAAATTCTAATGACTCAACTAAATCCTGAAATTCAAAGGCCATCAGCAAAAACTCAGTCCGTCCTAACATCGAAAATTAGAAATCTCAAAATTTAGACACCAAACCACATGCCATAAAGACAAAATCTAAGCCCCTAATAAACAACTTCAATCAATAGCCTAAAAGAAATCATCAATACCTTAGTAAAACTGACTACAAATCATTGCTAAAAATATATTAGGAATCTATTTTCTTGCCACAAGCGACCAAAATTTCAAAACAACAAACAATTGCATCTTAAGAACACCACTCAAAAAACATCTCACCTTAACTAAACCTAATATAGATAAAGTCATAGAAGACTTTATGTTGACACATTTGAAGGAAAAGTTAACTCTGTGGTTGTGTATGAGGCTGAAACAGTGGCCACAAATTCAGACATTGTTTCATTGTCATACTTGCCCTTTTGAAGAGTTGGTGGATTTAAAAAAAAAAGCACTGGACTATTTATTTTTTATGATATTGGATGAGTAAAGCCCAACACATGAAGACTTGAGTAAAGCCCAGCACATGAAGACGAAGTGATTTGAAATTGAAGACTTGAATATTGGTTTCTTGCGGATTAAGCTAGGTTACTTGCAAAACAAGTAAAATCACTTTCTACAGTTGAAGAGTTGGAATTACATCGGGACTCTTATGAAAGTTTTACCTTTTGCTAACTTTTAGTCTTACTCGATAGAAAAGTGATTAGATTAAAATTGTTATGTAAAGAATTTTGCCTAGGTTAAGTAACTGACCAAGAGATTTAGCGTTTGATAGAACACAAATTTGTTTAGGTTAGGAACATGTATGTGTGCATTATTTTTTAAGTAATCAAGAGAGTTGTAACACCCTATACTCGGCCTGGTCGCGGGCCCAAGTATGGGATGCCATACCACTATCTCGTCTCATGTACACCGAATAGGAAACTAAATGCAATCAACACGATCATCTTCTGTTAATCGAATAAGTTTTAAGTCGTCCAAATAGTTAAATATCATTATTGCATGCAAATCATTTGTTAAATGATCATATGTTCAGTCAAAACTATGCTAATTAGCAAAATTCCATAAAAGGTCCGTAGGTACCGTTACTAATATCCAGGTATCGATATTTCCCTTGACTGATATCGATACCACTTGGAAAAATGATACCAAATGAGCATACTGTTTCACGATGAAAACCCCAATGTTAGAAATTATCGATACCACCGAACCAAGTATCGATATTTTTTTTCCCGATTATCGATACTCGAGCAAAGATATCGATACCAACTCTCTATTTTGTTTCCTATAGTTTTAATTCATAGAGGTATCGATTTTTCAAGCCCAATATCAATACCTCTGCTACTGGAGCTAAAAATGCAGTATAAGGGAACAAATAATTCATTTTCAATAGTTCCTAATAAACATGCATCAACTACTAAGTTTAATAACCAATCATACGACATAAGCAATAGTACACAATACCAAAAATGAGTCCCAACAATTATTAACATGCCAACTTCAACGTCTATAATCCTAAGCAGTAGTAATAACATAAATAACATAAAATCCTTAGAAACCAAGTCAATTGTTTAGAAATCAACGTAACTATAACTATCCTACCACATTGCATGTTTTCCCAAAAACAAATAAAAATAATGAAGCACCTACGAAGAATAACCAAACTTATTTGGATCATTCCTTTAGAAACCACATCGCCCACACCGCGAGGACACTAATCTGCATACGTTGAAATGAGGGGGTGGGCTTTAACAAGCTTAGTGAATGCAAGAATTTCTATAATGCAAACATGTCATCATGCAACACAACCAATCATTTACTCACAAGTACCATATTCTTAAGTCTAGCATCAAATAGTATTAAATCATGCATAGTCTAAAAGGGTCATTCTCATAACACATATACATATTCATTCAAGCATAGAACATATTCCACACAATTATATAAAATACGATAATATGACACTTGGATTATGAAATATGTAGTGAGCTCTATCATCACACATCAGATACACGAATCTCCTTATACCACATAAACTCGTAGAGTTAAACATGTCCCAAAAGTGAAGCATATAGCTGGCACTTTCCTTATTTTCCCTCACATGTCCTATTGAATAAAGCTTAGCTCACATTCCCTTATCTCTCCAAACATGTCCTAAGGCCTCAACGCCCAAAACCTCTATATATATAAGTGAATACTCGCAATCCTATGGCATGCCAATTATATCCAATGGTTCCAAGATCACAAGGCCAAAATATTCGAAAAGTATCACATATTACTTACCGACTAACTGTGCACTAAAATTGCATGTTAATATCTTTTGCAAAACACTAGCATTGTCATATAACATGTATATTACACATTTATTGCATGTATATAATTGTACTTTACACAATAAGCACCATATTCACATATCACATATCATTCATATTATATAACCGTATACCACAAGACAAGTATGACTCAAGAAAACTTGCACTCAAAATTTAGAGTAGGGGACTTAGGTTACATTTAAATTCCCAACAACACATGACTCATGTTTACGAGTAGCAATTCCATACACTCACCACTTTATGCTTTTGTCAAAAATCGAAAGCTCAACTAACGCTTCCCAGCTCATAGCAAGCTCTAACGAATCCGAAGATTTACACAAATGAATCATGCAATAACCATAGTCAAATATCAACCAAAAATCCACTTAAACCAACTAAGCACAAGCATTAAGTTAAGTTCTCATGTGACTTAAGCTATTAAAACAACAAACTCTATATACTAATATCTTGATCTATACTCAAACTTTTTGTTTAAAATTAGTTCCATTTATCTAGTTAATCATCTATGCCTAATTCAAAACCTTCAAACTAGACAAATCTACTCAATTCATGGTATCAACATTTTTCGACATATTTTAGGCAATTTTCACAAAATTCATTAAAAATGAGAAATCATTAACAAAACTTTAAGATCAGTTTAAAAACCTTATAATCATGCTAAAACGAGTTGAAAAATACTTTGAAACCAAGTTTTTTATGCAAAATCTTGAAATCCACCATTGATGGCTATATTTTCAGCTTTTATTTAAAATATGCGATTTGAAGGCTAATAATTCAGTTCTAAAGTATAAATAACATTAAAAACCAATGGATACATGAATGATTACCTTTGTTAAAATAATGAATGAGTTTCGATATAAATCTGAAAACCCCACATTTGAAGAATATGGTGAAAAATTATGGAGTTTGGGGTGTTTTTCTTAGAGATTTATGGTAATATGTGACTTAGGAATAATAGAAAATCAGTGTATTGTGGTTTGGGAATCAAGAATCAATGAAATCAAAAGAAATAGAGGTGAAAAACATGTTTATGGGGAAGAAATAAGTTCAATTTTACAAAATGGTAAAATTCAACATGAATGCCTACTATTTTGACTTCATTATAAATCAATCATTGCTCAAAATTAAGGGCTTCTAGAACATTTTTTCAAAAATTGATTTGACAGTTAAGATGCCATAGTTGAAAACACTATCAAGTATCAACCTTACAAAATTTTGAGCTCATTTAAGCCAAAATTCCTAAAATATCCCTAAAACTCTAAAGCCCCTATTTTAGGATGTTACAAGAGTCTCTTGAGTTACAAAGCTAAGCTTTTCAAGGGGAAGCTTAGTGTGAGAGTGATTTAGTCTTTGTATAATAGTGAGGTCGCTAAATTGGTAAGATTTAGAAAAGTGTTAGGATTTAAACCGTTGGTTGTATTGTGAGAAAGATAGTGCATCATTGCTCTAGGGAGGGCCCCGCAGATGTAGACTAAGGTCAAACTGCATAAATAATCTCATTTTTCATCTTTACTTTTCCTACACTTTTGATTTTATGGTTGAAATTGCGATCATAGTTCCAAGCACCATTTTAGCCACAGTTTCAATTTGCTAAACAAGTAACCCCCATCATTTCTACAATTGGTATCAGAGTCTCTCATTTAACACAAATAGTGATTATCCTAGTTAATTTACTTGCATGCAATAGAAGGATATTTAGTTTCAAGTCCCTCTATGCTCAATGGAGCAAATTATGCTTATTAGAAAGCTAAGATGAAAGCTTTCATTAAGTCAACTTATGAACAAGCATGGAGAGTTGTTTTAATTGGATGCACCCATCCATTCACAAGAGTTGAATAAGTAAAAACTCCCACGCCCGTGGTAACTTGGACCACTAAGGAAGAAAGGACTGCTAATGACAACTTCTAAGCACTTTATATGTTATTTTTTATAGGGTAGATGCACAAGAGTTTAGGAGAATTTATAAGTGTACTGAAGCCAATGTACTTGGGAAATGCTAGAGACAATTCATAAAGGGACTGATACAATGAAATAATCAAGCTTCAAATGTTGAAAACTAAATTTGAGACTTCGAGGATGTAAGAAACATATACCATTAGAGAGTTTTATGCAAAAATCTATGACTTGGCCAACGAGAATTTTGCCTTAGGGAATGAGTGCTCAAATTCTAAACTGTTGAGAAAAGTGCTTAGATTACTATATAAGAGGTTCAGCATAAAAGTAATTTTAATTGAAGAGGCTAGGGATATCAATGTTATAGGATAGATGAGTTAATTGGATCTCTTCAAACCTTTGAGATTAACATAGAAAAGGCTAAGAAGGGCAAGTTGAAATATGATAAGAACATTGCCTTTTTAGTAGCAAAAATTGCGTCCACTGAACAAAGCACTATTATCAAGGAGATGCAAGAATAGTTGGCTTTACTTACTTAAGGGTTCAACAAGATAGAAAATAAGCAATTTGGAAGAAGTAAACAATCTAAGTCATTCAAGGCTATCCAAGAGGGAAAATTCAAAGACAAATTTTAGTCAACAAAACTTTTTAAGGACAACAAATAGGAAATTCAATGTCATGAGTGCCATGGATTTGGGTATATCCAAGCGAAATGTGCTAATACCTTAAAAAAAGAAAGAAAAGCGTAACAATCAGTTTTTAGTCAAATCGAAACAGTAGTTTTGGGACCACAAATTTGAGGTCAAAATATTTATTTTATTATTATTATAATTTCTACAACATGATAGTATGATTTTTTGAAAATTTCGTTAAGAAATTTTATCGTTTGAGTGTTTAATTTTATACAAAGGACTAAATCGCGTAACGTGCAAAATTTGAGTTCTATAAGAAAAAGGTATCAAATTGCTATGTAATTTTAATGTGTATGGCCTTAAATGATAATTAAACCATTAATAATGGTAATGGACATTTATCGATACCATTAGTGTGATTAAGTAATGTTATATTAGTAAATTAGTAAATAAATACTAAAACAACTAAAATAAAATTTAAAAATTTTGTCCATCTTCTTTCTCTTGCCAAATTCCTAAGGATAAAATACACCATTTTTGAGCTTGAGCATTCGACTATCTTGGGGAAGTGCATGTAAGTCATTTTTGACTCGGTTTTTAATGATCTCTATGTTTTTGAGATCGCTCAAGTTAATTTAGATAGCCCAGGGGCTAATTTGCAAAACTATTAAAGGTTTAGGGATTTGGCATTAATGTACATGTGTATTTTGATGTTTGATGATGACAATGTATGCTTGTTGTTAGATAAACAACATTTGTAAAGTGATTTTTAGTAAAGTTGCCAATTAGGGATTAAATTGTGAAATGTGTGAAGTTTTTGGTTAAATTGTGAAATAAATGAAAAATATGGACTGCTTTGGGGCTATATGAAATTAGGCTAGCATGGGTAGGGGCCTAATTACATGAATTTGTGTTTTTATGAGATAATGACAAATTGTAAAAATGTTGAAATATTAGGGGCAAAAGTGTAAAGTTTCCATAATGTGATTTTTGGATTAAATTGAATAGAGTGATGATTAAATACGAAAAAGAAACAATAAAGAATAAAAAATTATATAGATCAAGAAAAGTGAAATTGAAATTTAGATCGGGGGAAAAACAAAGTTATGGATTAATCAACTCATTTAATTGTTTTTACATTTGAGGTAAGTTCGTATGTTAATAAGAATTAATATAATTGTCTTTTAAATGATTTATTATTGAATTACTTGTGAATACAACCTAGCGGATATGTTTGACGACGATTCGACAAATTGGAAATCCCGGTTGAACCTTGGGAATAGATTAGGATATGAATGACATGTCATTAGAGGTTATGTGATTTGGGTGTTGGTTCTACGTCCTACCGATGGCTGAGTTATCCAGCATGTGTCGCGGATTCTCGTCAGCTTGTGTGAGCAGCACCGTGTAACTACGTCATGATCGTCAGCTTGTGTGAGCAGACCTATTGATAGCTCTAGAGTGAGCATTATATGTGATATGAGATTGCAATAGGTTCATCTATGTATTGGCACTTATGGTGCAAGATTCTTGAGTATCCGATAATATTCCAAATGGTTCAACGGGTATATTAAAGATATAAAATGGTGAGAAATAGATACATATCAGTACAAGTATGTACAAAAACTATACGAGCATTGAAAGTTATGAGATCTTGATTAATTATGTGATTGAATATATGTTAACCTTATAATTACATGATTTTGAAGTATACTTTGTTATATTACTTGAATGGTGATTAAATGATGAGTTTTGCTTATTAACTATACAAGCTTACTAAGCTTTATAGCTTAGTTTGTTTACTTTTCCATGTTTTATAGTGAATTTCAAAGCCAGCTCGGATTGGGAGTCGTCGCATCACACTATCGAGCTTCTACTTTGGTACTTTTGAGCTTATGTTTTGGTTATATGGCATGTATAGGAGTTATGGTCATTTTGGTATAGTTTGATAATGGATTTAGCCATTTGAGTTGGCTTGTAAATGATGAATGGTTTGTTATGTTTTTGGCAATGTGATTTGGCTTATTTTGGTTGATTTGGTTGTATATATATATGTGCAAATGGCCTTTGTTATGCATTTTGGTAATTACTATATAAATGCTTGTGGTGTATGGTTGTTTGTGATTTGGTAATTTGAGTATCATATAGTTGATAATTGAGAATTGGTATGATTGAATAATAAGCCCGGTAATGTTCTGTAACCCTATTTTGGCGATGGATACAAGTGAGGGGTGTTATATTTATTAGTATCAGAGCTACAGTTTAGTCGATTCTCAAACTAACGTAGCGTGTGTGAGAGTCTAGCTATACATGCCATATATAACCTGTGATAGTGTGATATCTCCTGAAATTTTAAAACGTGTTTTCTTATAGTAAATATATCCTAATCGAGCTGTGGCTGATGATGTTGAGAGTAATGGGTCAACCTCCGTTCACAGAGTAACACAATCTGAGTCGAGACCCGTATCGGGTAGTCAGGGAGGAAAGGCCAAGGAAACCTTCTTCCAAATGATGAATGAATGGTTCACTGAGTTTGTCTGAACTAATCCGACTGCTCAGCAACCTCCACCCTCACCTATTCCTCAACCGGTTGCTGTAGCTCCTCAAGGTGTGGAACATTTACAATTGAGTAAGCCACCAGTTGATAAAATCCAAAAATATGAGGCTAAAGAGTTTAGAGCTACCATTGATGGCGATCCTAAGAGAGCTGAGTTTTGGCTTGAGAATACTACTAGAGTATTTGATGAATTATCTTGTACACTAGTTGAATGTGTAAAATGCGTCGTATCACTTCTGAGAGACATTGCATATCAGTAGTGAATACTTTGATATCAGTAGTGCCGAGAGAAAGAGTCACGCAGGAATTCTTTCAAGCCGATTTCAAAAAGAAATACATCAGCCAACGTTTTATCGATCAAAAGCGAAAAGAGTTTCTAGAATTGAAACAGGGTTAAATGTCTGTGACAGAGTATGAGAGAGAGTTCGTAAGACTTAGCAAATATGCTCGAGAATATGTTTCCACAGAGGCAATTATGTGTAAAGGATTTGAAAACGGGTTAAATGAAGATATCAGATTGGTAGTCGTGATTTTGGAGTTGAAATAATTTGTTGTATTAGTTGACAGAGCATGCAAAGTTGAAAAACTTGGCAAAGAAAAGAGAAAAGATGATTTTGAGGCTAAAGATTTGAGTAAGAGATCGATGAGTAAACTATATCACAATTCGTCAAAGAAATCACGGGATTCGTATAGTCGTCTGAATGATTCAATAAGATATTCTATTAGAGATCGTGGGAAGCAATATACAAATCCTAAAGCTTAAGCTACTTCAGTATTGAGTATGGGTAGTGTGAGAAACAATAAACCCTAGTGTCAATAGTGTGAAAGACGACATTTTGGAGACTATTGGAGGAATAATAAAGGTTGTTTTAAATGTGGCTCGCAAGATCACTTTATTCGAGATTGTCCTGAGTTACTCGAGAAATATAGATATCAGAATACAAAAACAAGTAACACAGCTACTAGAGGGAGACCACCTAAAAATACAGGAAATGTCGCTAGTAGTAAAGAAATGACAAAGGACTTTGCTGTGAGATCCGAGGCTAGAACACTAGCCAGAGCTTACGCTATTCGCGCTCGCGAAGATGCGTCGTCACCAGATGTTATCACCGGTACATTTCTCTTTATGACACTAATGTAATTGCATTGATTGATCCTGGATCAACTCATTCATATGTCTGTATGAATCTAGTGTCTAATAAGAGTTTGCCTGTTGAGTCTACTGAATTTGTGATTAAAGTATTGAACCTTTTAGGCAAGTATGTCCTAGTTGATAAAATTTGTAAGAATTTTCATTTGATGAATTAAGGTTACTGTTTTTCAGATAATTTGATGCTTTTACAGTTTGATGAATTTGATGTGATTCTGGGTATGGATTGGTTGATTTTGCATTATGCTGTTGTAAATTATAGACAAAAGGCTATTGAATCGAAATGTTAGAATAATGAAATCTTTCAAGTTGAATCTGATGAGTCGAGTGGATTACCTGTTGTGATATCGTCGATGTTAGCTCGGAAATATGTGAGAAAAGGTTATGATTCTTACCTAGCATATATACTGGATACAAAAGTGTCTGGATTGAAGATCGAATCAGAACCAATGGTTTGTGAATATCCGGATATGATTCCAGAAGAGTTGCCTGATTTACCACTGATCAGAGAGGTCGAGTTTGCTATTGAATTAGTACCGGAAACATCGCCTATATCAATAGCTCCGTAGAGAATAGCTCTAATAGAATTGAAAGAATTGAAAGCTCAGTTGCAAGAGTTAACAGATAAAGGTTTTGCACGACCTAGTTTTTCGCCCTAGGGTGCACCAGTTCTGTTCGTAAAGAAGAAATATGGATCGATGAGACTGTGTATTGACTATCGTCAGCTCAACAAGGTTACAATTAAAAATAAGTACCCTTTGCCGAGAATTGATGATTTGTTTGATTAGTTGAAAAGAGCAACAGTATTTTTGAAGATTGATCTGAGATCTGGTTATTATCAGTTGCGAGTTAAAGATTCGGATGTGCCAAAGACTGCGTTCAGAACAAGGTACGGGTATTATGAATTTCTTGTTATGCCTTTCGGATTAACTAATGCTCCTGAAGTTTTTATGGATTTGATGAATCGGATCTTTAGATCGTATTTAGACAGATTTGTTGTTGTTTTCATTGATGACATTTTGATCTATTCTCTAGATGAATCTAAGTACGCTGAACATTTGAGAATCGTATTACAAACTTTGAGAGAAACAATTATTTGCTAAATTTAGTAAATATGAGTTTTGGCTTCGAGAAGTCAGATTTTTAGGGCATATTGCTTCAGAAGAAGGTATCCAAGTTGATCCGAGCAAGATTTCAACAGTTGTTGACTGGAAACCACCAAGAAACATATCCGAAGTTAGAATTTTTCTGGGATTAGTTGGCTACTATAGGCTTTTTGTGAAAGGATTCTCGATGATTACTGCACCGGTGACTCGATTGCTATAGGAAGATGTGAAGTTCGAATGGTCATAGAAATGTCAACAGAGTTTTGAACAGGTGAAAGCATTATTAACTGAGGCACCAGGTTTAGTTTAGCCTGAGTCGGGTTTAGTGACGCATCATTAAATAGTTTGGGATGTGTTTTGATGAAAGAAGACAAAGTGATAGCCTATGCTTCCAGACAGTTGAAACCGCATGAAAAGAATTGTCCGATGCAGGATTTCGAGTTGGCCGCTATTGTTTTCACTTTGAAAATTTACCGACATCATTTATTTGGTGAAAAGTGTCACATCTTTACTGATCACAAGAGTTTGAAGTATATAGTGACTCCGAAAATTTTGAATTTGTGACAACGAAAATGGCTTGAATTGTTGAAAGATCATGAATTAGTGATTGATTATCATCCAGGGAAAGCGAATGTTGTCGCGGATGCTCTAAGTAGAAAATCTTTGTTACGTTACGAGCGATGAATACACAGTTAACCTTGACTGATAATGGTTTGATTTTAGCTGGGTTAAAAGCTAAACTGTTATTTCTTCAGCAAATTTGTGAAGCTCAGAAATGTGACGATGAATTACAAGCTAGAAGAGTGCAATACGAGTCGACTACTGATTTAGAGTATCAGATCGAATCCAATGATTGTTTAGTGTTCCGAGGTAGAATATGTATACCAAGAAACTCCGAGCTTATTCAGAAAATTCTATACGATGCACACAGTGGTTGTTTATCTGTTCATATGGGAAGTACTAAAATGTATAATAATTTGAAACAATTGTACTGGTGGTCGGGCATGAAATGAGACATTTCAGAGTTTATGTCGAGATCCTTAGTTTGTCAACAAGTCAAAGCTAAACATCAAGTGCTTTCGGGATTACTTTAGCTAGTGATGATACCAGAGTAGAAATAGGATAGAGTTATGATTGATTTCATATCGGGATTACCCTTATCTCCGAAAAAGAAAGAATGTTATTTGGGTGGTCATTGATCGACTAACGAAGTCTGCACACTTCATTCCAGTATGTACAGACTTTTCGCTTGATAGATTAACTGAGTTGTACATTTCTGAGATCGTTAGATTGCACAGGGTGCCAGTTTCTATTATTTCGAATAGAGATCTTAAGTTTACATCGCGGTTTTGGGAGAAATTGCATGAAGCTTTGGGTACGCAGTTGGACTTTAGTACCACATTTCACCCGCAAACCGATGTTCAATATGAGAGAGTAATTTAGATTCTCGAAGATATGCTTCATTGCTGTGTTTTAGAGTTTTAAGGCAATTGGGAAAAATATTTGCTGTTGGTTGAATTTGCGTATAACAAAAGTTTTCAATCGAGCATAAAGATGGCACCGTATGAAGCATTGTATGGATGCAAATACTGAACTCCATTGTACTGGACCGAGCTTAGTGAGAAAAATATTCACGGGGTTGATTGGGTTAGATAGACCAAAGAGAAAATGAAAACAATTCGTGATAGTTTGAAAGTAGCTTCAGATCGATAGAAATCTTACGCGGATGTGAAACATAAAGACATTGAATTTCAAATCGGCAACAAAGTATTTTTGAAAGTATCTCCGTGGAATAAGATTTTTCGATTTGGTTGGAAAGGCAAATTGAGTCTGCGATTTATTAGGTCGTATGAGATTATTGAGAGAATAGGGTTAGTGGCATATCGGCTACCTTTACCGTCAGAGTTAGAAAGATTCACAATGTATTTCATGTTTCGATGTTGCGTCGATATAGATCAGATCCGTCACATGTAATTACTCTGATAGAGATTGAAATTCAGCCTGATATGAGTATAACAAAGAACCGATCAGAATTTTAACTCAAGGAGTTAAACAGTTGAGAAATAAGAGCATAGCTTTAGCGAAGGTTCTATGAAAACGTCACAGTATTGAAGAAGCTATGTGGGAACCCGAGGAAGCTATAAGAAAACAGTACCCTAACCTATTTCTGGTAAGAATTTCGGGGACGAAAATTCCTAAGGGGGGAGAGTTGTAACAACCCGTTTTTAGTCAAATCAGAACAGTGGTTTCAGAACCACAAACTTGAAGTCAAAATATTTATTTTATTATTATTTTAATAACTACAGGATGATAGTATGATTGTGTGAAAATTTCGTTAAAAATTTTTATCGTTTGAGTGTTTAATTTTATAAAAAGGACTAAATCGCGTAACGTGTAAAATTTGAGTTCTATAAGAAAAAGGTATCAAATTGCTATGAACTTTTAATGAGTATGGCCTTAAATGGTAATTAAATCATTAATAATTGTAATGGACATTTATGGACACCATTAGTGTGATTAATTAATGTTATGTTAGTAAATTAGTAAATAAATACTAAAACAAATAAAACAAAATTTAAAGGTTTTGTCCATCTCCTTCCTCTTGCTGAATTTCTAAGGAGAAAATACACCATTTTTGAGCTTGAGCATTTGGCTATATTGGGGAAGTGCATGTAAGTCATTTTTGACTTGGTTTTTAATGATTTCTATGTTTTTGAGATCGTTGCATCTTAATCTAGATAGCCCAGGGACTAATTTACAAAACTGTTAAAGGTTTAGGGATTTTCCGTTGATGTATACATGTGCACTTTGATGTTTTATAAAATAAAAATGTATTCTTGTTGTTAGATAAACAACATTTGTAAAGTGATTTTTAGTAAAATTGCCAATTAGGGATTAAATTGTGAAATGTGTGAAGTTTGTGGTTAAATTGTGAAATAAATGAAAAATATGGACTGCTTTGGGGCTATATGAAATTTAGCTAGCATGGGTAAGGGCCTAATTGCATGAATTTGTGTTTTTATGAGATAAGAACTAAATTGTAAAAATGTTGAAATACTAGGGGCAAAAGTGCAAAGTTTCCATAATGTGATTTTTGGATTAAATTGAATAGAATGATGATTAAATGGGTTAATTTGTTATTATATAGATCAAGAAAAGTGAAACTAAGATTTAGATCAGGGGAAAAACAAAGTTCTGGATTAATCGACTCATTTAATTGTTTTTTGCATTCGAGGTAAGGTCGTATGTTAATAAGCATTAATATAATTGTGTTTTAAATGTTGTATTATTGAATTACTTGTGAATACGACCTCACGGATATGTTCGACGATGATTCGACAAATTGGAAATCCCGGTTGAACCTTAGAAATAGATTAGGATATGAATGACATGTCATTAGGGGTTATGTGATTTGGGTGCTGGTCCATACGTCCTACCGGTGGCTGAGTTATCTGGCATGTGTTACAGGTTCTCGTCAGCTTGTGTGAGTAGCACCGTATAGCTACGTCATGACCGTTAGCTTGAGTGAGCAGACTCGTTTATAGCTCGAGAGTGAGCATTATATGTGATTTGAGATTAAGATAGCTTCGACTATGTATTGACACTTAGGGTGCGAGATTCCCGAGTATCCGATAGTATTCCAAATGGTTCAACGGGTATATCAAAGATATGAAATGATAGAAATAAGTACATATCAGTACAGGTATGTATGGAAACTATACAAGCATTGAAAGTTATGAGATCTTGATTAATTATGTGATTGAATATATGTTAACCTTATAATTACATGATTTTGAAGTATACTATGTTATATTACTTGAATCGTGATTAAATGATGAGTTTTACTTTAACTATACGAGCTTACTAAGCTTTATAGCTTACTTTGTTTACTTTTTCATGTTTTATAGTGAATTTCAAAGCTAGCTCGGATTGGGAGTCGTTGGAGATTGCATCACACTATCGAGCTTCTATTTTGGTACTTTTGAGCTTATGTGTTGGTTATATGGCATGTATAGGAGTTATGGTCATTTTGGTATAGTTTGATAATGGATTTAGCCATTTGAGTTTGCTTGTAAATGATGAATGGTTTGTTATGTTTTTGGCCATGTGATTTGGCTTATTTTGGTTGATTTGGTTGTATATATATATGCAAATGGCCTTTGTTTTGCATTTTGGTAATTGATATATAAATGCTTGTGGTGTGTAGTTGTTTGTGATTTGGTAATTTGAGTATCATATAGTTAATAATTGAGAATTGTATGATCGTATAATAAGTCTGGTATTGCTTCGTAACCCTATTTCAGCGATGGAGACGGGTGATGAGTGTTACAAAAAGCCTTTATATGTTGAGTCTGATGATGAATAGGTGAGCAATTTTGTTGCTTTCAAAACGAAGGTAAACGAATCAGATGTTTCTGATTGTGAATCGATGGAGTGCAATAAAGAAGTAGAACATAAGAAATTACTATCGCGTGTGGATATGATATGCAAATTATGCAAGTATACATGTCGAATCAAGTAATAAAGTGATAAGTGAGATCGTCTCCACAACGATCGAGTTAGGTATAGAAATGGTGAAGTTATGCTAACGATTAATGTTATGGAAAAATCGAGTTAAGTACGTAGTGATAAATTAAAATAAAAAAGATGAGTGCCAAATCTATGCTGACTTAATATTGGAAAATGCTAAGGCAAAGCAAGAGTAAAAATGCAATGGTAATTATGAGAATAAATTACGTGAATAAAATGCAAAAATAAATAAATAACTAAGACTGCTATGGAAAAGATGCTGTGACAATGTTTTGAAGGTATACGATGTTGATTTGGAAGGTTGGGATTATTAAGAATTTACCCTTACTTTCAGTAATGCCTTAGCAAAATCGTACCTAATCTACCACTCAAAAAAGACCTAAAGTGACCTACTTCTTTCAAGAGCAAGGTCTCAAGTTACCTGGCCTGTGTCTATAAGCCTTAGCAAGGTACCTTGCACTGTTTTGTCTTCATTCCATATGAATGTGCTCTATGTCTAGAGTCTACTACAAGTATCTCTTGAGTACTTGCTCATATCATTCAATTACAGTCCAACTAATCCAACCTTTTCAAAATTAAATTTAGTTTTATGGATATACTGCACATTCATCTATATCTAGAAAATATACGCATACATTTGAAAAATAAAACAATTGAATGAAACAGTAAATTAAGTCAAATATATGCTTTAACTATTAAAGAAAATAAAAGTTTTAATTATGTAATCTCAACCCTGTGAGATTTAGCTCATGGGTCGGTGATTAAAATTGAAGTTTGACATAACACCCAACATCGTTTTGATCAAATTAATTCATAGAGAACAAAATAAGAAATTACAGAAGAACTTAAGAAGATGACTGCCACCAAATCAATCTACAATCCAACAGCACAATGTCCTGTTATAGCTTAGAGGGACTACCTTCAGTCTCCTCTTTTCGTCTCTACTCAGCTGCTACCCTCAGTTGTTGGTTCTAGATCTCATCATTTAGGGTTTCCACCTTCGGCTTTTTTATAAGTTTTTTCTTCCTAGAATAGCTCCAACAGCCTACGATATCTTCTCCTATTTTTAGGCAAAATTTTTTGGTATAAGTAGAGTTAGGCTGAAATTGGTATGCACTAAATGTTGACTTGGTCATCTTCCTAAATTGCCATGGCATACAAGATGACAAACTATCCAACCTTTTGCCCCAGCAAACCTTCACTCATTTATTTCTTTCTCTATATCTTAAACCTACCAAACCACCAAACACAAGCCTTCCACACACAATTAAAAGTATCTAGCATGTAAACATGGTCCAAGCTCCTAATTCAAATGATAAAAATACTAATAAAATTTCCTAAAATGTCACTAAGTGTACCTAAGTACAAACATTTAACTAGGTCTAAAAGTATGAAATATAACTCTGTTAAAGAGTTATCAATCTTCTTAGTGAAGTTAACTCAAAGCTTTCAACTAAGAATAATTTTCTGAAGAAAGAAGTCTCCATGCTTAAAGGAAAAGTAAATGCAAAGTTAATGAAGCTTGATGAGAAATAAAAAAGGGTTGAAAACCTTAAAGAAGAACTAAAAAATGTAAGGCAGACTCTTAAGAAATTCAATTGCAGCACTAGCAAAGTTTATGTGATGATAAAAACTAGAAAAATGGATCAAAAGAGAAGAGAATGGGGTTATATAGACAAAGGTAAACCACTATCTTGGAAAATGCTCTAAATAGGTAAAAGCTTAAGAACAACCTAAAATCTAGAAGAAATGAGCTCCATCTACTAGAAAAAGAATCATTTGTCATTCTTGTGGTGTTTCAGACCATGTCAAGATTCGTTGCTTCAATATGCTCAAAGACCTTCAATCGAATAAAATAGTGCCACAAGTTGTGCCAACTACTTCTAGCACTGTTTGAACGAAAAGAAGGATTGTGTAGAGAAGAAAAGATCAACAGTGTTTGTTTATTACATATCACTCACTCAAAGCTTTAATTGATGATATATGGTACTTTAACAATGGTTGTTCACACCATATGACTGGTAACCTCTTATCAGGGCCATAAGGGCAATGTTATTTTTTGTCGGAAAAAGGGGAAGATCTATAGCAAATGGACATTTGTAGTTGATAGGATGCTTAATCTAAAGAATGTAATATATATTGATGGCTTAAAAGCTAACCCGGTCAACATTAGTTAGCTTTGTGATCAGGGAATGCTTGTGAACTTCACAAAAGATAAGTGTACGGTAATCTCAAGGCAGAATGAACAAATCATGGAGGGTGCCCGATAAACGCCAAATTATACATATTTTTACCCCAAATACTTAGCATATTTATGGATGTTTATTACTAGATTTATGGATTTTGGTGCTCTTAATCCCGTTATTTCATGTTTTGTACTCAGGAGAGCACCAAGAGTCAAAAGGAGCCAAAAAGGGACAAAACGGACCAAATCAAGAAAATGACTCGGCCTAAGCCTAGCCACACGGGTAGCTCACACGCTCGTGTCTTTCGAAGGTGTCGACCAAGGCTTTCACGATTCACACAGCCTGGGGATTGACCCACACGGCCGTCTGCAATTTAACGGATCGAACACGACCTGGCAATCACGTCACACGGTCGTGGCACACGGGCGTGTCCCTTTTTCAAGAAGTTGTATTTTACACAGAAAATGATACTTAGAGAGGAAGAAAGCCAATCCAAAGCCTATATAAAAACCCTAAGTATGACTTAGAGGGGACTCCTTCCAGAACTTTTTTGGAGTACAGAACCACACGCCGGGAATTACTTGAAGGAAGCCAGATGATCCATCCCAAAAGCTAGAGCTACTCCAAGGCTGAAGATCTCTCTCAGAATTCCTTCAGGGGTTTTAAAGTTTTCTTTATGTTTTGTTATTTTCATACTTTTGAGATGTACTCTTATTTTATTATGAGCTAAACCCCTTAGATACCTAGGGGGTTGAAACCTATGATGGATCTTGTTATTATTATCTGAACTGTATGATAAATACTTGATTTGTTCTTAATTATGTGTTCTTAATGCTTGAGTTAATATTACGGGTATTAATTCATGATTTGATGTGCTTATGCAGAGGAGCAAAAGTCCCTGCCTAAGAGTAGATTTAGCATAATTAAGCGGAGTTGATCGAACGCCTAGAAATAGGGTTACGAGATTTTTTCGGATTTGGGTGAAACCTAATATGGGAGTCCATAAATCGATTTACTACTTCCCTAGGTGTTTTAATTAAGAAAGAGATTTCAATTAAATCAACTGAGGGTTAGACGTTATTAGCCTCGAAAGAGATAATAATATAGGTTAGGGAGTCTCACGGATCAAGTAAAGTGAATAAATCGTCTGGTTTAGAGTTAGATAACAAGTGAAATCTAGGTGGATTCCTCCTTGGGTGTCATCTTTATCAATTACTTTTCTTCAAGTCTTTTTCCAGATTTTCTCTTTTCCTTAGTAAGTAGTTAATTAGTTTAGTTAATTAGTTTAATAAACGGACCCTCTTTATTCCTAGGTTAAATAATAAAAAGATAGTTATTACTAGTACTTTTGGTTCCCTTAGGTACGACATCCCGGTCTTACCATTACTATACTATTGTTCGATAGGTGCGCTTGCCTACATCGCGATAATAGTTAGTTCAAGAACGAGTAATTATAAATATTTAAAACCTATCACGAAACCTCGCGATCAAGTTTTTGGCGCCGTTGCCAGGACACTGAAATATTAGGAACACTCAATTTTTATTACTTTAGCCCTTTATTTTTCTTGCAATTTAATTTAATTTAATTATTATTATTATTTATTAATTTACTTTTTTTCTTTCTTTTGGCAGGTTTTTATAGTTTATGACTAGAAGAAACCCGTCGGGACCATTACTTTTTGACGAAGAAATCGATCGTATAGTTCGTAGAAACCAAAGAGAAATAAGGCGCAGATTAATATACACAGAGAACGAGCAAGAAGACTCAACCCCCAACTGAAGAGATGGCTGAAAACCAAGGTAATCAGCTACCTCCTACAATTGCGGCTAATCAAAATCCTGCTCCACGCACTATGTATGATTATGCTAAACCTTCTTTAACAGGAACTGAATCTAGCATATTTAGACCGGCTGTAGCTGCAGATACTTTTGAACTGAAACCTAACACAATTCAAATGATACAGCAGTTTGTTTAGTTTGATGGTTTGCAGGATGAAGATCCCAACGCTCACTTCGCAAACTTTCTGGAATTTTGCGATGCATTTAAAATCAATGGCATTTCTGATGATGCCATTCGTCTTTGGTTATTTCCTTTTTCATTAAGGAACAAAGCTAAACAGTGGTTGAACTCGTTACCACGAGGGTTAATTAGTACTTGGGAACAAATGATCGAAAATTTTTTACTAAAATACTTTCCGCCGGCTAAAACGGCTAAATTACGTAATCATATCTCTTCTTTTTTGCATATAGATTTAGAAACACTTTACGATGCATAGGAGAGATACAAGGACTTACTAAGAAGGTGCCCTCACCATGGGTTACCGCTTTGGCTTCAAGTACAAACATTACACAATGGTCTGAATCCCTCGACTCGGCAAATGGTTGACGCAGCTGCTGGCGGAACCATCAACAATAAAACACCGGAAGATGCCTATGAGTTTATAAGGAATATGTCATTGAATAACTATCAGTGGCAAGTTATGAGGACAAAGCCAACAAAAACAATCGGCGTTTGTAATGTCGACTCAGTTACTATGCTGTCAAATCAGGTAGAAATTCTCAATAAAAAGATTGATGGTTTACTTGGTTCTATGCAAGTACATCCAGTAATGAGGTGTGACTCAAGTGGAGGAGGTGTGCATACAGAATATCAATCCTTCAATCTTACAACCGAAGAGGAACAAGTCAACTATATGGGTAACAATAACTTTAGATCTCAAAATAACCCATACAGTAATACTTATAATGTAGGTTGGAAGAACCACCCAAAATTCTCCTAGGGTGGTCAAGAGAATCAAAAGCCACAAAATCCTCAGGGCTTTTAACAGCCACCTTATCAACAAGAGAAAAAACCAAACCTTGAAGAGATGCTCTCAAAGTTTATTTCGGTATATGAAACTCGTTTTCAGAACACTGAGACAGAACTTAAGAATCAACAAGCATCGATCCAAGGGCTCGAAATTCAGATAGGCCATTTTTCTAAACTAATCTCCAAACGACTACAAGGTAGCTTGCCAAGTAACACTGAACCCAACCCAAGGGAACAACTCAACGTAATTAATATCCAAAATGACGAATGAGTCGTTGAGCCTGAACCAGAACCGAGGCAAGAAATAGTGGTAAGTGAAGGGAGAGGTGAGGTAGATCAAAATACAAACAAACCATTGGCTGTCGAATATAAGCCTCGTGTTCCATACCCTAATGCGACAAGGAAAAACCGCTCAAACGAACAATTCGGTAAATTCCTCAAACTTTTGAAAAAATTACATATTAACTTACCGTTTATTGAAGCTTTGTTGCAGATGCCAAATGTAATGAAATTTTTAAAAGAGCTGTTAGTAAATAAGCGGAAGTTGGAGGAAGCGTCGCATGTGGAGCTAAACGCAGTCTACTCAGCTATTCTATAGAATAAGCTACCCTACAAATTGAAAGATCCAAGGAGTTTTACAATTCCTTGCTTAATTGGTAGTTTAGATATAAGTCATGCATTAGCTTATTTAGGGCCTAGTATTAACGTCATGCCTTACAAAATGTTTAAGCAACTAGGTCCTGGGAAACCTAAACAAGCTAGGATGAGCATTCAATTGGCAGATAAAACTATAAGATTCCCTAGGGGTATTATTGAAGATGTACTCGTGAAAGTAGATAAGTTCATATTCCCCATTGATTTCGTTGTTCTAGACATAGAGGAGGATAATAACACCCCTTTGATTTTAGGGAGGCCCTTTTTAGCAACTGCTAAAACAATTATTGATGTTGGCACAAGTGAGCTCACGCTTCGCGTAGGAGACGACACGATCACCCTTCAAGCTCGTAATTCTGGCATCACATCGAACATTGAAGGTAATGGTCCACACCAGTCTACTAAAACTAACAATATGACACAACCTACTTTACAGAAATTAAGTTTCAAAGAAGTTCACAAGCCATGTTCCAGCAATAATTGTAATATCCCGAATTAGGGCCTAATTGGAATAGTGGTTTTGTGACCACAAATTTGAGATAGAAATAATTATTTTATGATTATTTTGAGGTCTATGATATGATTGCATGATTGTGTGAAAATTTCGTGAAGAAATTCTATGCATAAAGTGCTTAATTTGAAGTTAGGGACTAAATTGAATAAGTTGCAAAACTTACATTCTAGAAGTTTTTAGTATGAAATTGCTTTGAAATATTAATTAGGAGGTTTTAAATAGCAATTTGACCAATTTCTAAGTTTATGGACAAAAATTGGACATGGATGAAATTTTTGGAAAGTCTAGTAAAAAGGGCATTTTGGTCATTTAGGGGTAAAATGAATTAAAATTTGTTCATCTTCTTCACCATGGACGTGTATACCAAGGGAGACTCCATGGCTAGGGTTTCCAAGCTTCCAAGCGCGATTATGAAGGAAATCGAGATTCGAGCTTAAATCGGGAAAGTACAAGGTTATGGACTAAAATGGTAAATTGCCGTTTTTGGATCGAGGTAAGTTCGTATGGTAATAATAATACAATTTTATGTTTGAATTATATTTCTTACTATTATTGCATATATTGTATGATTTAATATATTGGAAAAGTTGATGGAATGGTGTTTATGATGTGGAAATATGACATGAAAGAATGTTACATGAAATGCAAGAAAATGATGATACATGACAAGTGATATATGAAATATGTGATATATGTTATGTAAATTCTTAAAAGCTGATTTGCTATTTGAGTTGTGTCTTATTATACTATGAATGGACAATTGGTACTATGGATAGTGAGATCGACACTTCGAGTAAGTTCGTACATAAATAATCTATCGATTCTTTTTATGTTATTATATTTTGATATCATATGAAATATGGCTGCCTATCAAATGGTTATTTGATGTAAGTTATGAATTTAAATTGATTACGGACAATTTAGTAAAATGTTGAAAAGTGAGGAATTTCCCGGTTGAACCTTCGAAATAGAAACGATACAAATGAACTATTGTGAGGTCACGTGTGTAGTACTAAGTGCAGGCTACTACGTGTACCGGATAATTGGTCGCATGTGTAGTACTAAGTGCAGGCTACTATGCGTACCCAAAAACTGTGATCACGTGCGTAGTACTAAGTGCAGGCTATTACGTGTACCGGATAATTGGTCGTATGTGTAGTACTAAGTGCAGGCTACTATGCGTACCCGAAAACTGTGATCACGTGTATAGTACTAAGTGCAGGCTACTACGTGTACCAGATTATTGGTTGCATGTGTAGTACTAAGTGCAGGCTACTACGCGTACCAGATAGCTTCGGCTACAAGTGTGGAAATGGGAAAATGTGTAGGCAATTGTGTATTCGTTATTATTCCTATGAGTTCAACGGGAAATCGATTAAATGAAAATACATGTGAAAGTGATTATGTGATGAACAAGTGAAAGTATATGTTTATTTGAATTTATGAGCAATATGCTCAATATTTGAGCGAACCTCGGTAAAATGGAATGGATTAAGTGAATTGTGTAAAAGTGAACTTTAGTAGTAAAACAATGTTCAACAGCAACAGTGCATGATTTTAAAAATTTACCAAAAATTGTGTAAGTTGAATTAAATTTCAAAAACATTATGTAATTAAATATTAATGAGTCTATTTTCATATAAAAGAAACAGGGGGAGCAACAAAGTTATATATTATGTGATATTATAATTTTTGTGAGACAGTGTTAGAATAAATTTGAGATCCCCTATTCTGAATTTAGAAATTCACCATAAATTGTAAAAAATTTATTAATAGTCATACCTTACATGAATGGATTCCTTATTGATTTATTTTTAAGGGAAACAAATGGCATGGTTTTTGAAATTCTGTACAAGGAGAAATTTGGTTCGTAGTACACAGGGGTCAGAGTAGTCGTACCCTAAAATAGGGGAAATTTTAATGAATAAACTGTACTAATTTGCTAAACCAAAAATTATAGAAATGTTATGGGAGAAAGATATATGAATCTAGTTTCAAGGAAAATTAACGAAACTAAATTTGGAATTTTGTCGCTTCAGATATGAATGATTTAGTAACTGTAACTCGATAACACAGCTTAACCTGAACATGTGTAATTGTACAATTATAGTATTTTATCTTGAAAAGCGTGGTAGTAATTGCTTATTATTTTCATATGAACTTACTAAGCGTAAAGCTTACCGATCCTCTCCATTTCTTTAGTATTGGCAGGTCGGCTCGGGGTTGGAGATCGTCGGAGGCAAAATCACACTATCAAACTATCATTTTGGGAGAATTAATTCAAATATTAGAAATATCAAGTGAGTGACATGTATAGGAAGTTGGTTTGTGATATGTATTTTTATTATGATTTTGACCATACGTATCAGTCTGCATTGAGTTATCATATATGATCATGAGATGTAGTCCGTATCCATTATGGTTTATAAGTTTAATTAATCGTGCCATGTCCTATGTTTTGATGTGATGATATAGTTAGCTTTGTTTGTTATGCATGTGTTCGAAAAGTTTTGAATTAAATGAACTTTTATGGCCCGACTTTCGTCTATGTGTATTGTTAAGTCTGGTAATGCCTCGTACTCTGTTCCAGCCTTGGATGCGGGTAAGGGGTGTTACAATAATAGAGGACACACTCATGAAGAACAAAGGCTACGGATAGAGGAACTAGACGAATGGCGAGCACATAAACCAAGAACACACGATAAACTGAAATTACACCGAAAGGAGTTCGATACCTCTCCGAATCAACTTAAGGTTGGTGATAAAGTCTTACTAGATGCCGCAGATCCTCACATTGTCACTACTACACCAAACGAGGAAATCCCTCTTACGGTACTCAGTATTTTTCCATTCGGTACGGTGGAGGTGAGTCATCCTAGGTTCGGCACTTTTAAGGTAAACAACACCCGTTTAAAACCTTATTTTGATGAGATTGATAGCAGGAATGAAGAGTACGAACTCCTCGAACCACCCTGACCATTCACTAGAGAGGTAAGTCGAGCTTAGACTATAAATAAGCGCTCCTCGGAAGGCAACCCGAGACCAACATATTTTGATTTCTTTATTTTTAATTTCTAATACCTTAAATCATTAAATTTATGTTTGAATTGAAAATTTTTTCAGCACACACGGCTAGGCACACGGGCGTACCTAAGGCCGTGGCCAAGCAGGGGAAGAGCACTGTAATACCCCGAAAATTTTTACAGTAAAATATTATCCGTGATATAGTAAAATAAGGAAATAAAGTGACAAAAAGGGAATTTTTGAGTTATATCAATATTGGGAAGTATATTATGATATATTAATTCAAGAAAGGACTAAATTGCAAAGATGAGAAAAGTCTTGTTACACAAGAATAAATACTCAAAATTTAAAGGGTTGAAGTGTAAATATAAAAAAGTTGAAGGACTAATGGTGCAAATATTTTAAGGGTGGAATGATCTAGAAACCAAGAAAAATTGATGAATTAGGACCAAATTGAATAGGTGAAAAATTATGAGGGACTAAATCGCAATTTTACCAAATTAAGTGATGACTCAAGGATGGAATTCTAAAAGATCATGAAGGGAAAAATGGTCAATTAGTAAGAGAGAGAATTCTAGAATGCAATGATTATGTTGATGATATTTTAAATTAATTAATTAGATAAATATTATTTTATTAATATTTTTATGAGATGTTTATTATTATATTATTATTTATTTAGTATAAAAGGAAGGAAAGATGAAGAACTAACATCACATTTCCTTTCCCATGCAAACCAACGTAAGAGAAGAAGAAGAAAAGAAGTTTGCTGTCTTTACAATTTAGTCCTTTCACCAAAAATTCATTATTTTCACCTAAAAATTGAAAGAATTTTCATAGCCATCAAGAGAGAAAGATAGAAAGGAGATGATGGGGAGCAAGAATATCAAGTTGGATTCAAGAAATAGAAGCTGGAGGAGAGAGAAAAATCAAGTTAAAGATTGAAGTCAATAAGAAAAGGTAAGAACATCAAGATTTCAATATATTTTTAAGTTTAATATTGTTGAAAAGCATGGAATTGATGTTGATCTAGAGTTTTCTTATATATGGTCTTATGTTCTTGTCATATTAGTGAAGAGAAAATAAGAGAAAGTGATGAGAAATAGTGTAGAAAAAGAAAATAAGGGTGTTATAAACATGGTAATTAATATCTTGCACTAAAACAGTTTTGGACAGCAGCAGTAGTCTAACTTTGAAAAATCACCAAAAATTTTAGAAATCGAATTATAGGATGAAAAAAATATAAAATTAAATCTTATTGAGTCTAGTTTCTTATAGAAGAAATTATGTAAGCAATGGAATTTTAAATCATGAGATATAATAAATTTTGTGAGACAAGGTCAGAATGATTTCGGGTTCCCCTCTTTTGAATTTGAAAAATCATAAAAAATTGGAGAAAAATAATTATGGGCATAAATTTATATTTTTATAATATTGAATGATTATAGTTTCAAGAGAAATAAATGGGAACATCATTCGAATCTGTATAAGGAGCTAATTAATTTTTAGTGAAGAAGGGTCACAACTGTCAGACAGCAGAATAGGGGTAACTTTAAAGAATAAAATGTACTTATTGACTAAACAAAAAATTCTGAAAATTTTATGGTAAAAATATATATGAGTCTAGATTCAGATAAAATTATCGGATATTAATTTGGAGTTCTAGAGCTCCAGATATAAATAATTTAGTGACTATAACACAGATGGACAACTTGAATATTCATAAAAGTAAATAATAAAGATTATAGATAATGTTACTTACAAGTGTGTTATATACATTAAGGATGTGGAATGGAGAGGAGAAGGAGGAAAATATATATGAATATTCAGCTAGCATGACTGATTTGCATGTTTTAGGCTTAAGGACTAAATTGAATAAAAGTAAAACTTCAGGGGGCAATTTTGTAAAAATGTCAAAATAACCAAATTGAAGGGAATGAATTGTTTTATTATCTAAATTAATAAATTGAATGAAATTGTCAATTTAAGATCAGGTGAAAATTGGAAAAATGGTAAATTACCAAAATGTCCCTGAATCTTGACATTTCTACAATTTTGCTAGGTAAGTTCGTGTAACTTGAATTATATTCTTAAATGCTTGAAATTTATGTTATTGATGTGAAAATCATTTGAATGTTCATTGTATGAAAATTGATGGAACATTGATATATTTGATAAAAAGGGGAAGAAATCTCGGTTGAATAAAAAGAAATTTCGATGGATCTCTGAAAAGGAGTTGACGTAAAAAGGATCTAGCCCAGACGGGTGATTCTATCCTGATATAGCCCTCCTAAAGAATACGTGTAAATGGATTTAGCCCGGACGGGTAATCCGAATTAGGGTCTGAATTTAGCCTGGATTGGTAATTCAGATCCAAGCTCATTAGAGTAATTGTCATTGCAGGGGATTTAGCCTGGACTGATAATCCCGACAATACTCTATGAGTTTATATTACAGGGGATTTAGCCTGGACTGGTAATCTCACTGTAAGGATGAGGTTCACGGGAGTGTGCTCTCTTATATGAAATGTGTAAGACCATGGTTGAAAGATACCATGGCAACCTGATATGAAATGTATAAGACCATGGTTGAAAGATACCATGGCAACGTGATAAGAAATGAATAAGACCATGGTTGAAAGATATCATGGCAACATGACAGGAAATGAATAAGACCATGGTTGAAAGATACCATGGCAGCGTGACATGAAATGAATAAGACCATGGTTGAAAGATACCATGGCAACATGATAGAAAATGAGTAAGACCATAGTTGAAAAACACTATGGCATCATGTCAAAGATAAATAAGAACGTGGATGGGAGACGCGATGACATCTATTGAACAATTGATTTTCAGGTAATATGTATCAGATGACGAATGGTTATATGAAATGGTTGTGTGAAATGTTTACAAGAACTGGTCATATGGTAATATATGTACAAAATAGTTGTATGAAATAATTATGAAGATAGATAAACAAAATAAGAATAAGTACATGGAATATAATTTATGTTAAGTTGATATAAACTTTACCGGAATAAATATACATAAAATATATGGAAATGATGGTGCATGAAATATTGATATAATGAAATGATTGATATATACTTATGAAGAAACGGTAAGAGAATGATATGTTTCATGACATATACATATATGATTATCTTTGATATGTTGATACAAGGAAATTATATAAGTACGGACAATTATTAAACTCAAGTGTGACATGTCGAGAAAATAAGTATATAAACGTTGAACTTATATAAAATATATGCAAGTATACTAACAATGATTTTGTTTGACGCTTAGACAAGTGTCAAGCTATTGATTGAATGGTAATATGTTTAATTATAAGAAGTATTGAAATGGTAAGTACTTAGATGAAAATAAAATTTAAGATTTTGCGAAATTTTTTTATGATCCCAATTTAATTCCAGTTGGTTTTTAATGTATGTTTGGGGCTTCGAGGGCCCAATAGAGAGACGTTATGATTATTTTCAAAATATGAATAATAAATGACTCAGAATTATCTGAAAATATTCAGTAAACTCCGGTAATGCCTCGTACCTATTCTGGCAATAGATACGGGTAGGGGGTGTTACAGACACGGCCGTGCAATACGGCCGTGTGGAAGCAGGACATGATTTCCCAAAAACACGGGATGCGATAAATCCCCATGGCCATGCGACATGGCCGTAGGTGAACTTGATAGGTGAACACGGGCGTGGGAATGGAAAAAACGGGCGTGCCAGGGGCAAGGTTCAATTTTGTTTCTACGACACGGGCGTGAGTTCATTATGGATTGCTCTTTTTTAATCAATATACTATGGTGGATTTCATAAGTACCATTGTAGTTTGATTTTTGTTATTCGTATTATCTACTCCAGCTGATTAGGTTCGAAACTGAAACTGTTTTTGATAGTATATCCTGAAACTGCTATAGGTAGTATATACTGAGACTATTATAGATAGACTGTACTGAAAACACTTAAAATAATGTATACTGAGACTATAGTAAAACTGATAGACTTTGATTGACACTGCAATGAACGAAACAAACTTTACACTTTTGAAACTATTTTCATAAAATATCTGTTAATAAACACTAGAACTGTAAACTGATGCATAAAAATGTTAATATAGATAAAACACAATTAGACAACGAGCACTAGAGGTACTCACAGAAAGGGTACAAGAGGCCATGGTAGGGACCGTAGAGATGCACGAGCTGGGTATTCGTCATCTAGTAATCTGCCTAATTTGGATACTAGCGAGACACTGACTTTACCTGTGACTGAGACTGGGTCTCATGGTCGAGCGATTGGGGATGGTGCACTGTCTCCAGCCATGTTGAGGATTTTAGAGTGGGTCGTTGGGCCTAATACTGGAGCTGAAGGCTGTGGGTTGGTTACGGAACGACTTCAGTGTAACAGAGCTGAGCTTTTCAGGGTATTACTGGAGTTGCCCCGAATCTGGATGAGTACTGGATAGGGGCCACAGAGAGGATTATGGACAATCCGGACTGCACTGCCGGGCAAAAATTAAAGGGTGTTGTATCGCTGCTACGTGATGAGGCATATCAGTAGTGGCTCACTTTTAAGGAAGGCACTCAGCCCGAACGACCACCTGAGAGTTCTTCAAGTACACCTTTCAGGGGAAATATGTAGGGGCCTGTTATGTGGATGCTCGTAGGAGAGAGTTCCTAAATCTAACTCTGGGAGATAGATCAGTGGTCGAGTATGAGGCCAATTTTTTAAGACAAAGCCGCTATACACGAGGTATGGTGGCGACTGAGTATGAGCGATATGTTCGCTTCGAGGATGGCCTCAGGGATAATTTGAAGGTTCTGATAGCTCCACAGAGGGAGCGATACTTTGCTGCAATGGCTGATAGAGTGAAGTTCGTCGAGGAAATAAAGCGCGTTGAGCGCCAGAACCGAGAGAGAGGTAAGACCAAGAGGGATTTGGAGCGCTCGAGTTCAGTTCAGAGGCCTAAGAAAAAGGCCAGAGTTGATGGGCCGATCAGAGTTGGGGCTCATATTGCTGCTACTGGACAGCTACCGCGTACTGACCGTGGTAGACACCATCAAGGCGAGTGTTGGTGATAAACCATAATTTATACATATTTTTATCCCATTCTTAGCATATTTATGGTTAGTGATAAACCGTAAATTATACATATTTTCACCCCATATTTAATGCATTTTATGGATGATTTCTCATTAGAATTGGTGAATCCGATGCTCCTAATGCTTTAATTTCATGTTTTACAGTTAGGAGAGCATAGAAGAGCAAAAGGAGCCAAAAACGAGCCAAAAAGAGACAAAACGGACCAAATCGAGAAGATGACACGGCTAAGTCTTGCCACACGGGTAGCCCACATGGGTAGCCAAAAAATAGTGTCGACCAAGGCTTTCACGATTCACATGGCCTGGCCATTAACCCACACGTTGTGGGTAATTTAACGGATCGAACACGACCTGCCAATCACATCACACGGTCATGGCATACGGGCGTGTCCCTGCCAAGCCCAAGTTAAGTCCAATTCGGAAAAGGCCATTTTGGAGGGCTTCTAGGTGCTCCAAAGCCTATAAATACACCCTAGAAGAGGAGAAAAGGGGAGACGAAGAAAGGGGGTAAGGAATTACCTCAAGGAAGTCGATTGATCCATCTCAGAAGCCGGATTCATCATCAAGACTGAAGATCTCTCCTTAATTTCCCTTCAGGAGTTTTGGATTTTCTTTATGTTTTGTATTCTTTATTCTTCGGAGATGTTTTCTTATTTAGTTATGAACTAAACCCCTAAATACCTAAGGGGAATGAAACCTAATACGAATCTTGTTATTATTTTCTGAATCGTATGATAAATATTTAACTTATTCTTAATTCTTGTTTTGATATCCCAAGATACTGATTCAAGACACGCTCTTATTCAGAGGAGGAATAGACCCTGTCTAAGAGTACATTTGTCATAATTAAACAGAGTTGATTGCGCGCCTAGAAATAGGGTGACAAGATTTTTTCGGATTAGGGTGAAACCTAATAAGAGGATCCATAGATCGAGTTAATGCAACCCTAGAGTGTTAATTAGAGAAAATTCTCGGTTATTCAATCTAGGGATTAGACGTTATTAGTCTTGAATAGGGATAATAACATAACTTAGGGATCTCTACGGAACAAGTTGAACGCATAAATCGTCCGATTCGGAGCCAGAATAACAAGTAAAGTCTAGGTGGATTTTTCCTTAGATATTGTCTCAAGTCAATCTATTTTTCCAAAAGCAATTCCCCAATTCTTTTCTCTGTGCGTTCTTAGTTTAATTAATTAATTAATTAAAACAAACCCTTTTATTCTTAGGCTAGATAATAAAAAGATAGTTATTACTAGTACTTTTGGTTCCCTTGGGTACGATATCCCGGTCTTGCCATTACTATACTATTGTTCGATAGGTGCGCTTGCATTTTCATTGTGATAATAGTTAGTCTAGGTTTGATCTTCATTATAAATATTTATTACTTGTTACGAATCACACATCAGTTAATTTCTCCTTAGATTTGGTAAATTCGATGCTCCTAATTATTTAAATTTATGTTTTATACATAGGTGAGCATAGGAGAGTAGAAAGAGTGAGAAACGTGCTGAAAACGAAAAAATGGATCCACGTGGGAAATCAACACGGCCTGGACTTACTCACACAGGTGTGTCACATGGCCGTGTCTATTTGGCAGGATCGAAACATGACTTACATGGGTAGACTACACACTCGTGCCTATTTAACAGCCTTGACCATGGGCTGAAGTAATCGCACACGGGCGTGTCCCTATCGAGCCCAAGTATAGTCCTATTCGAAAAATGCCACTTTTGAGGGTTCGTAGGCATTCTAAAGCCTATTTAAACACCGGAGAAGGCACTTAGAAGAGACACGCGGAGTAGGAGGCAAGGAATTACTCAAGGGAAGCCGATTGGTCCATCTCAGAAGCTAGATTCATCGTCAAGGCTAAAGATCTCCCTTCAATTTCCATTCAAGAGTTTTGGGTTTTCTTTACATTTTGTATTAATTATTCTTCTGAGATGTTTTCTTTTATAATTATTAACTAAACCCCCTAAATACCTAAGATGAATGAAACCTAAGATGGATCTTGTTATTATTATCTGAATTGTATGATAAATATTTGACTTGTTCTTAATTATGTGTTCTTAATTCTTGTTTTAATATTCCAGGATATTGATTCAAGTTAAAGCTCTTATTTAGAGGAGGAATAGACCCTGTTTAAAGAGTAAATTTGTCGTAATTAAGTGGAGTTGATTGCACGCCTAAAGATAGGGTGACAAGATTTTACCGGATTAGGGTGAAACCTAATAAAGGAATCCATAGATCGAGTTAATACAACACTAGGTGTTAATTAGAAAGAGATTTCAATTAATCAACCTAGGGTTAGACATTATTAGTCTCGAGAGAGATAATAATATAACTTAGGGATTTCTACGGATCAAGTCAAATGAATAAATCGTCTGATTTAGAGTCAAATAACAAGTGAAGTCTAGGTGGAGATCTTGTCCTGTTATATAACTCGAGGCTGAAATTGTTTCCTGGAAAGCTTAAATCACGATGTTCAAGTCCTTTTGTAGTTCAAACTGTGTTTCCATATGGCACAGTAGAGGTAAGTCATCCATCACAAGGCACTTTTAAGGTAACTGGACATCGTCTCAAAATTTATAACGGTGAGAGTTTTAAAGACGATAAAGAGGAGCTACGGCTCCACGAAGTTACCTAAATATACCCACAAGGTAGGGTCGAGCTTAGACTATAAATAAGCGCTTCTCGGGAGGTAACCCGAGCACTAATGGTGTTAACTTCTTTAAATTTTAGTCTTTAACATTTAATTCACTAACTCAGTCACTGAACACAAGATTTCTATAAACACGCGGCAAGGCATACAGGCGTGTCGTAGACCGTGCACATACCACGGGAGGCAACACGGTCGTGCGATACGACCGTGTAAAAACAGGGCAAAAATATTTCCTCAACACGGGATCGATAAGTTGCCATGGCCGTGTGACATGGCCGTGGGAGAGTCTGTCAAATTAACATGGTCGTGCAACATGACTGTGCCCACTGACCATGGTCAAGCCTGTCAAAATAACACGAGCGTGTGCCTGCATACACAGGTGTGAGAGAAGCGAACGAAGATTGACACTGCCGTGCAACATGGCCATGTACACCAATGCGCCCAATTTCGAAAACCATGAAATGCACGAGCTGAAATAAGGGCACACGAGCGTACCCCACGACCGTGTGCCTCAATCTCTTTATAAACACCTATTATTTATTTTATTTTTATCTTTATATTTTGAAATTACTTTTTATTTCCTTTTAATACTATTTTATCTTGTGATTTTATAATTTCTATTCGGCCATTTCTTTACAAGTAATTATGCTTCTTTATATTTCCTAAAAAGTTCCTGATTCTATCACAGTTATAAAGAGCTCCAAAGCTCATCATCACTTAGGAACTAAAAAATCCACTGGCAAAGGTTCTCCATGACTGCCATGTCTTGCTCAACCACGACCATAGCTATTACCAGATATAAAATTCTTTTGGCCCAGGACTTATGGACTAATGAACCTCTACCACTACCGGAGTATCCTCCTCCACTCTCATCATTGCCTTGGCCGATTATTCTCCCTAACTCTAATTCAAGGAGTCCATTCATCATTCAGGAAGTTTCACTTCTCTCCCTATCTTATGATCTTATATCTATATTGTCATGAATCTAACTTTGTACATTGGGGGCAATGTACATCTTAAGTGTGGGGGGTATTTTATATCATTATCAGAAATCCTTGAATTTTGTCTTGTTCTCATGTGATCTTCTCATACCACTATTAGAATGAGTTTTGATTAAGTTATGATTTTTATTTATATGTCTTGAATTAAAACATAAGCATTTATGCATTGATCGTTTAAACTTTAAGACATTAGAGAATCAAGCATGATAAGTTGATTTTTGAGAATTAAAAATTTCTAAGTTGTTTTCCCAAGTTTAGATATTATCTTGAATTGAAATTCACAAGTTTAAACATCAAAAAGCCATAATTTTTGTGAGATCTTGAGTCTTTAGAACATATGTTATTTCTTTCATGCTCATTTTTATTATGAGTGTGTTAATATTGATTTGTTATTCTAGAAATTGCTTGATTATGCATGTCAAGACCACACCATTTGATTTGATATGTCGAGATGATAAAGGCGCTTAGGTTTAATCCACTCACTCCACAAAAGCCTACCTTCAGAATTAACCCTTAGTGAACCCCTTTGCGCCTAACAAGCCATTAATTGATTTACCCTCAATATTAACCCATAACCCATTATTGTTGAAATCCACTAATTTGATCAATATTTTTGTCGAGATTTGAGTTGAATTAATTGCTTTGCTATGTTTTATTCTTCGTTGCAATAATTAAGTTCTATGTTATTTGACTTGTTCTTTAAAAAAAATACAATACTCACATACATATTAGTAGTAATTCGTCATTTTTGAGCTTAAGTGTTAATTCTATATTCTGAGAAAAAGCTCACTTGTATTCAACTGATGACTAGTTTTTTTTCTAGCTAGGTAATTTTTCAATTCAATCTCAATTCTAACCTTTTCCTTCAGCTTGTGACAACACCCCCTAACCAAAACCACACTACAACCCTCTAAAGACCTTTTTGATTGATGTACCATCTCAATATATAGTGGTGGATATTTGATTTTCAAGCGAGCCTATGGTAATAACTTTTCATATTGACTAATGAGTACTTTATTTGATGTGAGTGAACCCTTAGTGAGGATGTTAAACTCTATGACATTTTGATCAAAGGTGATTACTTAGATGAGGGGGGACACTTATGTTTTCATGATAAAATGCTCAACTTGGAATGTTTAAAACTTTGATATACTTTTAGTTGAATTTCAATGTATGACTACTTATAGATTATTTTGAGATATTATTGATAGGGATTATAAATTAAGAAGAATTTATTTTGATCGTGAGCTGAGGATTTTTCTTGAGGATAAGCAAACGCTTAAGTGTGAAGGTATTTGATAAACCATAATTTATACATATTTTTATCCCATGCTTAACACATTTATAGATAGTTTCTCCTTAAATTTGCTGAATTTGATGCTCCTAATTCTTTAAATTCATATTTTATACTTAGGTAAGCATAGAAGAGTAAAAAGAGCGAGAAACGTGCCGAAAACGGAGAAAATGGTCCTACATGGAAAATCAACATGGCCTGGACTTCCTCACACGGGCGTGTCACACGGCCGTGTCTATGTGGCAGGATCCAAGCACGACTTACACGAGTAAACTACACGCCCGTGCCTATTCAACAGCCTTCAACACGGGTTGGAGTAATCGCACACTGGCGTGTCCCTACCGAGCCCAAGTATAGTCCTAGTTGTAAAAGGCCACTTTTGAAGGCTCTTAGGCATTCTAAAGCCTATTTAAACACCGGATGAGGCACTTAGAAGAGACACGCGGAATAGGAGGTAAGGAATTACTCAAGGGAAGCCGATTGGTCCATCTCAGAAGCCGGATTCATCGTCAAGACTAAATATCTCCCTTCAATTTCTATTTAGGGGTTTTGGGTTTTCTTTATGTTTTTTATTCATTATTCTTCTAAGATGTTTTATTTTATAATTATGAACTAAACCCCCTACATACCTAAGTGGAATGAAACCTAAGACGGATCTTGTTATTATTATCTAAATTGTATGATAAATATTTGACTTGTTCTTAATTATGTGTTCTTAATTCTTGTTTTACTATTCTAGGATATTGATTAAATTTAATGCTCTTATTCAGAGGAGGAATAGACCCTGTTTAAAGAGTAAATATGTCATAATTAAGCGGAGTTGATTGCACGCCTAGAGATAGGGTGACAAGATTTTGTCGGATTAGGGTGAAACCTAATAAAGGAATCTATAGATCGAGTTAATGTAACACTAAGTGTTAATTAGAAAGATATTTTAATTAATCAACCTAGGGTTACACGTTATTAGTCTCGAGAGAGATAATAATACAACTTAGGGATTTTTACTAATCAAGTCAAATGAATAAATCGTCTGATTCAGAGTCAACTAACAAGTGAAGTGTAGGTAGATTTTTCCTTGGGTATTGTCTTAATCAATCGAGTTTTTCTAAAAGTTTTTTCCCACTTTTCTCTCTGTGCACACTTAGTTTAGTTAATTAGTCTAGATAAACAAATCCCTTAATTTTTAAGTTAGATAATAAAAAGAAAATAATTACTAGTACTCTTGGTTCCTTTGCGTTCGACAATCCGGTCTTGCTAAAGCTATAGTACTGTTCGATAGGTAAACTTACCTTCATCGTGATAATGGTTAGTTCCAAGAACGATTAATTATAAATTTTCAAAACCTGTCATGAATATCACGTATCAGTTGGAAAAGAATTGGGGCTTGTTTGAGGTGCGATTTATTAGAGCACCGTATTAGAGAGTGTCTATAGAGGTCCGATCAAATACAAGCTCCGAGTACTGGTATTGTACCACCACCGAGAGTAGTTCAGTAGCCACCGAGAGGTCGTGGTCAAACCAGAGGTGGTAATGGGTTGGGTCGTGGTCAGAGAGCACCGGACAGAGGTGCTAATCATATTGAGGCTCGCAACCGGCTCCAATTTATACTACACTGATAGATATGGGATCCACTCATTTCTATATAGTTGTACTATGTCTGAGAACTTGGGTATCTTGGTTAAGAGCACTACGAGTGAGGTTCCTTTAGAGACGTTCCTTTAGAGGTTCAAGGGGTTATTTTTCTGGCTAATCTGATGGAACTTCCTTTTGGAGAGTTTGATCTGATACTGGGACTGGACTAGTTGGTTAAACACCGAGTGAGACAAGATTGTGCCACAAAATGGGTTATAATGAGAACTGAGGAGGATAGCGAGGTAGTCGTAATTGGGGAATGTCAGAACTACTTTTCGAATATGATTTCTGCATTGAGGGTGAAAAAGTTACTTTGTAAGGGATGTGAGGCGTATTTGGCCTACATCAGTATTTTAGATTTTGAGGATTCTTCGGTTAAGGATATCAGGACGGTTAAGGACTTTCTGGACGTTTTTCCTAAAAAGCACCTAAGTTACCTCCGAATTTTGAAGTAGAGTTCAGGATTGAGCTACTTCCTGGTACAGCTCTGGTGTCCATCGCTCCCTATAGAACGGCACCGAAAGAGCTTATGGAGCTTAAGGCTCAGATTCAAGAGTTATTGGGTCGTGGGTTCATCTGTCCTAGTGTGTCTCTGTGGGGAACACCAGTTCTATTCGTGAAAAAGAAAGATGGATCAATGCTTATGTGTATTGACTATCGACAATTGAACAAGTTGACAATCAAGAATAAGTATCCCTAACCGAGGATCGATGATCTGTTTGACCAGTTCCAAGGGCCTTCAGTTTTCTCTAAGATTGACCTTCGATTAGGATATCATTAGTTGAGGGTTAAGGAGATTGATGTACATAAGATTGCATTTAAGACTAGATACAGACATTACAAGTTCCTAGTGATGCCATTTGGACTGACGAATGCACCAGCAGTTTTCATGGATCTAATGAACCAAGTGTTTCAGCCCTATCTGAATCGGTTCATGGAGGTATTTATTGAAACACATACTGGTGTACTCGAAAACTGAGGATGAGCACGATGAACTCCTCAGAGTGGTTTTTCAAATCTTACGATAGAAACAATTGTACGTCAAGTTCAGTAAATGTGAGTTCTGGTTACGAAAAGTAACATTTCTGAGCCATGTCGTTCTGCTGAGGAGATTAGGGTCGATCCTCAAAAGATTGAGGCGATGTTGGATTGGAAACAGCCTAAGACTATATCTGAGATTCATAGTTTTCTAGGACTGGCAGAGTATTATCGACGATTTGTAGAGCATTTTTCACTGATTGCAGCACCCTTGACTAAGCTGCCACGTAAGAGTATGCCATTTAATTAGACTGATGCGCAGCAAGAGAGCTTTGAGAAGCTAAAAACTATACTGACTGAGGCCTCTGTTTTGATACAACCAGAGTCTGAAAAAGAGTTTACTGTCTACAGCGATGCATTACATGTCGGTTTGGGGTGTGTTGATACATGAGGGTAAGGTGGTAGCGTATGCGTCTCGTCAGCTTAAGACTCATAAGGCGAATTATCTGATACATGACCTAGAGTTAGTTGCAGTGGTGTTTGCATTGAAAATTTGGTGGCATTATCTATATGGTGAAAAGTGAATCATCTACATAGATCACAAAAGTCTCAAGTATGTCCTCACTCGGAAGGAGCTAAATCTTAAGCAGCGTAGATGGATTGCACTGTTTAACGACTAAGACTGTACGATTGAATACAACCATGGTAAGGCCAATGTGGTCGCTGACACACTAAGCCGTAGGGCTATGACTAATTTGAGGGTGATGTTTGCTCAACTCAGTTTATATGATGATGGAAGTCTGCTAGCTGAACTTCAGGTTAAGCTTACATGGATTGGCAGATTAAGGGTAAGCAGTTGGAGGACGAATCTTTGGGTCTTCGTTTCTGACAGGTTGAGAGTGGGCATAATAAGGACTTTGGACTGAATAGCGAAGGGGTACTCTATTTTCATGGGAGAATCTGTGTACTAAAAGACACTAAATTGAGGCAGTCGATACTAAGAGTAGAGCATAGTAGCCTTATGATATGCGTCCTGGCGAAAATAATATGTACCAAGACCTTCATGAGTTATACTGGTGGCCAAGACTTAAACGAAAGGTTATCGATTTTGTGGGTAAATGTTTGACTTTCCAGCAGGTGAAGGCTGAGTATCAATTACCTTCGGGTTTCTTGCAGCCACTTAATATTCCACTTTGGAAGTGGGAGCGGGTAACTATGGACTTCGTTAGTGGGTTACCCCTTACACCCATTAAGAAGGATTCTGTATGGGTCATCGTGGATCGATTGACCAAGTCCGCCCATTTCATACTGGTTCGTACTAACTACTCGCTGCAAAAGCTGGCTAAACTGTATGTGTTTGAGATAGTGAGACTGCATGGGGTACTGGTTTCGATCATCTCTAATAGGGATCCTCAGTTCACGTCTCGGTTCTGGAAAAAGGCTACATGAGGCACTGGGTTCTAAGTTAGACTTTAGTACTACTTTCTATCATCAAACAAATGGTCAATTTGAGAGGGTGATTTAGATACTGGAGGATATGTTGAGGACCTGTGTGATTGACTTCTGAGGCAGTTGGGAGAAGTATTTGTCATTGGCAGAGTACGCTTACAATAATAGTTACCATTCTAATATACATATGGCACCTTATGAGACACTTTATGTTCTTAAGTGTCGCACTCCTTTATGCTGAACTGAGTTGGGCGAGCGACGAGTTCTGGGTCCTGAACTGGTTTTTAATACTGAGGATAAGGTCAGATTGATACAGGATCAACTAAAAGCAGTATCTAATGGACAAAAGTCTTATGTAAACTTGAGGCGACACAAGATTGAGTATTCTGTGGAGACTCTGTTTTTCTTAAGGTCTCACCATGAAAGAAGGTACTAAGGTTTGGTCGTAAGGGCTAGTTGAGCCCTAGATTTATTGGGCCTTACCGCATACTGAAACAAGTGAGACCAGTTGTGTACCAGTTGGAGCTACCTCTAGTGTTGGATCGGATTCATGATATTTTCCATGTCTCGATGTTGAGGCACTACCGCTCTGATCCAACGCATATTGTTCCAGTAGAAGAGATCGAGGTTAGGCCAAATTTGACCTTCGAGGAGGAGCTAGTTCAGATATTAGATCTTGACGTAAAGATTCTGAAGAGGAAATCCATCCTACTGGTTAAGGTTCTATGACATAATCATAGCTCTTAGGAGGCCACGTGGGAGCCTGGAGATGCGATGCGTCAACAGTATCCTTATCTATTCTGATCAGATAAAATTTCGAGGTCGAAATTTTCTTTTATGGGGGAAGAGTTGTAACGTCCAAAAATGTTTTGTATATGTTTCTGTTATCGAATGACACAGATACCTATCTACTTCAGTGGTCATGTGTTCTAAGAGTGTCTGAGAAGTCTTGGGTTCAAGCTTTGACCGAGGCAAAATTTTTTGTTTTATATGAATAAAGCCTTATCTCTAGACAGTAGGATTTTAATTAATTGTTTGTAAAAAACATGTCAGAATGGGCCTACAGGTCTAGTGGATAAGTGGAGCATCAATATGCTAGAGGTCTTAGGTTCAAGTTGTTTCTTGAGTATTATTTTTGCTAGTGGTGCCGTGAAGTTTTTGAATTGAACTGAAATGCCGAAAAGGTAGAGGTGAAGTGGGAAGTGTGGATAGAAAATTTAGGGATTTGGATAGTGGGAGTGGTTGGATGGTTTTAGGAGAAATTTGAGGGATTTGGGGATAATAGGGCTGAATTTTTATTTTGGTTATTGTGTTATTTTCAAATTCCCAAAGTTCCTCCATTATTCTGCCGTTTCTTTCCCCAACTCTGGCGAACCTCTGCCAAAGTTTCTTTTCTTCTCCATTCTTGCCGATATTGGCCTTTGGTTTACCTTTTCTCTTTTCGTTTGTCGGAGTTGCACTAAGAATTCCTCTCTTTCTGTCATTGTTCATTTTTCTTCTTCGTTCATTACATTAAGTTCTGCCGAAATCAAGTCTTCCAATTTTCGATTGTCAAGGTTTCGGTAAGTCTTAGTAGGAATTTTTTTCTTTTTTGATAACTCCCCTTTTGATCTGTTTCATATATGACGTTAGGGGGAGTTTTTCAAGCATCTGTGGTCACTAATCGGAGTTCTATATCGTATGGAAAATTTGTTCATTGATTGAAGATGAGAGGTTAGTCACTTTTGGGTTAAACCTTAATGTGAGTTCGTTATGGATCGTTCTTTTTTAATCAATATGCTATCGTGAATTTCGTAAGTACCATTGTAGTTTGATTTTTTTTATTCATATTATCTACTCCGGCTGATTAAATTTGATAGTAACCACTCAATTATGGGGTTGACTGTTAGTTCTTTTGTTGGTATAGGTGAATCTTTTTAAGCATTCAGTCTTTCGACGTGATAAGTGTTGGGGTGCATCGAATCATACAAGGTGCTGGTGTTTTTAGGATTGCGTTGGTTGTGAAATGAAAACTAGGTGTGTGTAACAACAATGCTAAAAATGATAATCGGTAAAGAGCTGAAAAATGGGGTTGTCAACGCTACACGGGAGTGTGGCCACCCGTGTGGTAGGCCGTGTAATGGAGCACGAGCATGTAATTGATGAGACATACCGTGTACGGTACACGGGCCAGACCGAATTGGGCCATGTGGACCATATGGGTGACCACACGGGCGTGTGAGATTTTCAGGTCAGGCAGTGTGATCCACACGGATAATGCCATTTTGGGGGAGTGTTGGTCCACACGGGCCGACAACATGGGCATGTGAGCCCATCTCTACTATTTTGTTGCTAAGGTTACACGAGTCACCCGAGACGACTATGAACCTACTGTAGGGTCGGTAAGCTTACCTAGACCCCTAATTGACTGAAATGATAGTATGACTGATATTTATATATTTACATGTTATCGAGATGATGATATTTAATGAACTAATATTGTATGCACTATTGCCATGATATACAATGTCATTACTGAATGTTACATTGCACTGGGTTGTGGGTTGGTATTGTTTGGAGGAAGTATACTGAAAGGCCTCGGGCCTAATTTACTCACAGCTCAGCTGTAAACCACTGTGCTGCATTTGGTACTTTTTGGAGTGTATGGATGGGGGTTGATTATATCCCCACATGGAGTGTAGGGTTGGACAAAGATGGTGTGTAGAGGCTGGCAGGGTAGGATTTTGTAATTGTATATCTGTTACTGTACTGATTGCTGATACTGAAATGGGCTAAGGCCCTAATTGAAATTGAATCTGGTACTGAAAGGGCTTAAGCCCAAACTGTGACTGCATTTCGTTTGCTTATTTTATATGGGGATTACACACTGAGTTTTCGTAAACTCGCCCTTCTAATTTATCTATACAGGTAATCCCTAGGCATCGGCAGATCGGTGCTACTGAGGACTCAGCGATGGCCACACAACTTTACTTGACTCTGTTTCGTACTTAATTATTGATTTTAAATTTTGTTTGGGAATTTTATTGTAAATATGACCTCTATGGTTTTTTTCTTAAATTTGGGATTTTCATTAATTATCGATTATAACTACTAGTTTTAAGAAAACTCGAGTTTTCAAAAAAAGTAAAACATTTTAGCAAATTACTCACGAATACACAAACTATTTTAAAAGCTTTCGCATAGAATAAACATTTTGAAATCTTCTGAATGATTAATTAACACAATAATAGAATTAATAAGTGATAATGAAAAGATTCTAAACGGAAAATGTAAGTAAAGTTACGGTTTTCCGACACAAGTTACGATTTTCAAACACATTAACATGTGACACTGTTAAGATTTGGCCATAACAACTAGGCGGGGTTTGGGGTGTTACAAAGACAATATACAAAGAGTATTAATGAATTTAATGAATATTTTTATTAAACTATATTTTTTGAAAAATACAAATATACAAAACGAATATACTACACTTAGGGAATCAAATCTAACATTTAGATCTTCAACTACATTTGAACTTTCTTCATCACTCCAAGTGATTGAGAGTGACTTCTCCTTCTTCTTAGTATTTGCACATGCTAATTGAATGGGACTAACTCACTTGCATTCATAGCATTGAACAATCTTCTTATTTGGTTGTGAATTATCCTCCTTCATGCAAGCTTTCTTTCTATGGCTTCCAACATCTGATTTAATTCCCTTTTGAAAGATTTTCTTCATGGCCCTCATGAGCAAAGTTATTTTTTTTTAATTTCATCAATAGCCTCCAGTATCTATTTCTTTGTTCGAACGATCTTTTGAAAATTGAATACAATGTTCTTTTTAGGTTTCATTTTGTCACGTTTTGCTTCCTCAAAATTCAACTCAAAAGTTTGAAGTGAACCTATTAACTCATCCAACTTGAGGGTGGTAATATCTTTTCCCTCTTCTATTGCTATGCCTTTTATAGCAAATCATTCTGGAAAACACCCCAGCATTTTGCATACCAATTTAAATTTAGAAAAATATTCACCAAGACAGAAAGCCTCATTAGAAACCTCATATAATCTTGCATAAAATTCATAAATAAAATCATTCGCTTGCATTTCTAAAATTTTAACCTAGTTGTCAAAATCTAAAGTTTTAACATGCAGACGACATTATTTCTTTTATTATGATTTTGCAAAATCATTTAGTTCCTTAGTAGATTTCACATACAGAGATAACTTTAAGTTGTTTCAAGTTAACTCCAATGAAAATTGCATTTAGAGATTTTGAATTCCCTAACCATTCGATAGTGTAGCACAAAATTCCCTTTAATTTGTTGCTTAATAATATTTTAGAGATAGGCCATGTTAATTAAATATGTCAAATATGCCAACACACAAACTTGAATACTTCAAACTAGCTTGTTCTATTACTGCCCAAACATGAAATGGGCAAGCAAACATAGTTAGCAACATATAGGATACAAATTTTTTTAACAATACCTAGATTTTATTAAGGTACATCTAAATAATTTACAATTACATTCTTATGAATGACATTTAGATAATCAAAATCAAACTAAAAGTTATTTTTAAGTTGAAGACCTAATAAAAGTATTGAGCTAGCCTATGAACCACTTTATTGCCTAACCTTTGAACAAAAAAAGCTAATAAAATTAAAACTGATAAGTAAATTAATTATAAATTATAACAGGTATTAATATAGATTTATTCTTTCTTTAGAAGAGCCACTCTTTTAGAATAACCTAAGCTTTCTAATCATCTTACCGGTATGCAATCTTCATCATCTTTTTTCTTGTTAACATTATCTCATTGATCTTATAACTAATGTTTTACTCCCTTCCCTTTCTTCCTCATCTTTCATTATTACTTTATCATCAATTGGTCTCTTGCGCTTCTGAAGACCCTCATTCTAATATCTAATGTTTCATTCTCCTATTGGATCTGAAGCCCTAAGTGTAATATTTTCAACTATGTACACTTGCATTTTTCAAAACAATGATTTAATAAAAATATTTATTAATTACATGAATACCTTTTGTATGTTATCTTCAACGGTTTTTGCACGCAAAGCAAAATAGAAGTAAATATTGGCTCACTAGTTATCTAATGGTTAACTAATACTAAGAGGTACTACATGGTTAGATTTTAATATGGAAAGACAACTTATATTAGTATATAAACCTAAAAATTACCTTTGTAAACCCGAAATTCTAATAACCCCAAAAATTTAAAATAATTGGAGGACTAAATTGAAAGACATCACAAGTTGGCGGCCTTTATTGGAAGAAACGGGAAAGTTTGTAATCAAATTAGACATGGTTGAAAACCAATTCTGGTTCGGTTAGAATGGAACCAACCGATTTCTTAGTGGAAGATATAATAATTAATTATGGATGGTTCTCATAGGGTGATGATAATGCGGAAAGGACTATAAATAGTTGAGAAATGAGTTCCTAAGGATAATTTCCTTCCTAAATCTATTTGATTTTCTTATGCTCTTCTCTTCTTCGATAGCTCGAAGAAGGAATAGCCAAAGAAGGTTCTTAGCCCTTCTATGTATGTAAAAGATAAGGAAATAAAGTTATGGACTTTAAAACCATTTTAAGTGTTCTACATGTTTTCAAAAAATGGGTTTAAGCTAAGTATATTAAGTATAACCTATGGTTTTTTGTTGTAATATTTAGTTGTTAGGAGAATAGAAGCTCTGGCATTCGAGAAGGCTAAGTTGTGGAGATGATAAAGCTTTAGGTAAGTTCTAGACTCCAAACCTACTGTATGGTCTATGTTGTTTGAGTAGGCCATGTTTTCATAAACATGAATTATGATGATATGTGCATGCGTTGCACGAATGTGGGAAAACCTCAATGAGAATAAATGAATTAGGATGGGAAATAAGGATTGACCCTGTTAGTTATTACCTCAAGTGAAGCTCCAAACCTTATGTAGGGAACACTACAATGTTTGAGCATCAAGTTTAGGTGGTGCAAAGGAGGTAATGGGAGGAGGATTCGAGAAATGAACTCTTGAAATGGTATTTACCACGACAGCGGTATTGACTAGTCCTTTGGGGCAACACCATAACGACAGTATATGGCGTAAGACCGTAGATGAAAGACGCTATAGCAGTTTGGCATGAGATACATAGTGTAAGACCATGGATGAAAGATACCATGGCATCATGGTACAAGGTAAAACAGTATATAGTGTAAAATCATAGATGAAAGAGACCATTGAGGCATAGTACAAGATATAAGGTATACGATGTAAGACTATAGATGAAAGATGTTATAGCAACCAGGTATAGTGAGTAAGACCATAGATGTAAGACTTCATGCATTATATGATAATATGTCAAAATGACGAATCAGTATAAGACCATGGATGAAAGTCTCCATGGCATCCACAGAAATAGTCTGCTGCGACAGTAAACATAGAATAGAGATAGTCCGTTGGGACAGTAAACATAGAACAGAGATAGTCTGCTGGGACAGTAAATACATAACAAAGATAGTCTACTGGGATAGTAAATGAAAAACAAAGATAATCAGTTGAGACAGTAAACATAAATTAAGTCTGCCGAGACAGAAAATACAAGGTAAGTCCGTTAGGACAGTAATCATGGGGTGACTCTTTTGGGAATTGAGAAAAGAGGTAAGAAGGGTATCAGATCATAGCTTGGCTAAAGCAACACATAGAGTCCACCAGAAAACAGAGACAAAAAAATCGCCAAGACTTCAAGCGCAGGATATAGGCTTGTGCGATAAGTATGAAAAACTACGCAGGTGAAAGTAGAGGTGAAAGAAAGTGTAAGTGGTGGCAAGTGGATCTGGAGGAATCCACCAAAGTGGTGGAAACGGAAAAGATAGATGTGAAAGCCGACAAGGCATGGGCGAGGACCCAATAAGAATTAAAAGATAGGCAGTGTGAGAGCTAGCCTAATTATGGAAACGTAATAGGGAAGATCATCCGAGGATCCAAGAAAGGATTCGCAATCAAGAGCCACTAGGAAAGGCTTTATGAAGTTGAACTCCGTAGGAGGATGGAGAAGTGTTTTCCCAAGATAAGGGTTTTGTCCATGGGACAAAATGTATGTCAAGACTAATCCTCCTAGAGGGAAATCTAGTGCAGGTACGTCGCCGCAATGATAACCCGTAGGGGGAATAAGCAAGTGGAATGGCAAGCTCGTATAATCGCAATGACGATAACTGTTGGTTCAATTAGACAGACCAATCTTCACTTATAGGACAAGAGAGTCCATAAGTAAAAGTTAGTGTGAAGGGCAGATTACTGGAAGTAATTCCACCACTTTTACCAATAAGATGGAATGAGAATGGGTTCGCTAGAGTGGTGAGTCCTGCTGAAGGTCAGCACAATATTGAGATGACAATGAGTCTGCTAAGGAAAGATGAAAAGTAAGGATAGGACTTGCTGGTGTGGCGAAGTGGCTGGAGTACTGTCAAAGTGGAGAGCTCGACCAGAGGAAGGTCTTATAGTGAGATTGTAGCTTGGAGGATTGAGTAAAATCCACCACCCTGATAGATAACAACTGCCTTGAATGAACAGGGAGTTAATTTACGTTTAGTTATTTTCAATCTGTTACCCTCGTGTGATGGGGTTATAAATTATGGCGCAGTATATAAACTCACTAAGTTCATTCGAACTTATGGAGTTTATTGATTGTTCATAGGACTTGTGAGGTTGATCGAGGACTTTGAGGAATGACCTAGCTAGACAGGGACAAGATCAATCATCATAGGCAGTTAAAGTCATGCACAATAGAAAGGGGTACCATTGGCGACTTCACCCCAAGATCGATTATGGGGTAACCATATGATGTCCCTAAAGTCTGGATTTTAAGTTACTTAACACTAAGTTAAAAGCCGTAAGGGGCTCATTGTAAACAAATAGTCTGATTGAAGTTAGAAATCTAAAGGACTAAACATTTAGTGGTTGAAGACTTTGGTTGTAAAAAAACTATTATTGGTTTTATACTTTTAGATAGTTTTATATTAATATGTTTTATAACAATCAAGTTAGCAAAAATCTAGAATATGTGAACCTGGTCTAATTGTGACACTCCATACCAGGATCCGGTGAATGGGTTGGGCGTGGGGTGTTACATCCTTAGTCTAGTCGAAAATGAGCAAACTGATTGAAAGACTAATATGTTGTCTATCAAGCCCAATTTGGGAGATGCTCTGTCTTAAGCATCGAAGTGGATGACTTCTAGAAGATAGAGGATAGGACCCAAGTAGAATAAATCCTGGATCTGTTTATAGAATTATTCACTTGTGACTTTCATAGTGTGGCATATTTTAATCCTAAGTGGATGATGGACTATGTATGTGTGGCTTGTATATTTTAATGTAAGTAAAAGCCTTGGTTCAAATAGATAAGGAATTGAAAGCTGATGTGCTAGATACACTTCTGGAGTCATAATAATGGAATTCATAGCCCAAGAAATGGGTAAATAATATCCTCTTATTGGCATTACATGATAGATGAAAAGTAAACATGACCATGGGTCGTTTGTCTTTTTGATAAATGACTTAATTACTATTTGATAGTAATTGACTTTTCATGAAGAAAAATGTAACGGTTACCATGAGATAAAATAGGATCAGATTGGGAGAACAAATTTATCCTAAAGAGATTAAGGATATCCTATTAGGGTAGCGCACTTATAACAAGTTAATTGGACGAGCATTGATCGAGTAGTTTTCGTAATGGTATGTAATTAGTGAGAGCTCAGTCAGAATACTATAGTGGAATAAGTTCATGACTAAATGAGTTTATAATTAATAGGTGAAAAGCTAGAACTTAATTATATATCATTTGAACCTTAATTATAAATGTCCAATTGATCCCTCTGCTAGCTTGTTGAAACTAAAAATGAATTGCATAAAGAATAAAATGAACAGAAATAGATAGAAATGACAAAGTTAGAGAAATGTATTACATTCAGAAATGAATGTGGTTTCTCATTGAGTATGGAAATGACCTGATAATTAATTTAAGTTTTTCAAACTATTATAATTAAATAATTGAAGTTCGAAAATGGAATTAAATTAATTAGTCATTGTGAATTTGTTAAATATAAAAATTAAATATATTTTTTGATAGATTCTTTTACGGTAAAATTATCATGACTTTAATGAAATTAGAATTGGGTTGAGAAAATTATGTAATTGAAAATTTAATTAATTTAGTAAATAATATTTTTTTAAGAAATATAAAAATAAGTATTGGGTTGGATTACATTATAAAGTGTTGGGTTAAAAGTTTAAGAAGCACATATAATTGGACCCAATACAGAGAGGTTCAAAAGCGCTTCTCTCTTGTAATAGAATTAGGAGACTAGTTTTTCTATCGGATAAGTATTATTTGTATTCTACTAATTCAACTATTAATCTTCTCTTTTCCCCTATAAATAGATGGCATTGGTAGAGCTAAATAGACACAACTTTGAGATATTATTATTTTGCCCGAAAGTGGTGAGAATTTATTTTCTAAGTATAAATTACATTTTCTAGGAATTACAATTTTATTGGTTTCTATTGAGAGAGAGTTACTTTCCTACTGAAAGTAAGCAATTGTTTCTGGTTCTGTGTTTGATTCGTGATTATTCGAGTTCACACTCAAAGCGATTCATGGTATGAGAATAGCAGAGAAGGTCATTCGATTGAAAGTTAAGAACGTCAATGATCTATCTCGCACAAAACACAAGAACTTTTCAAAAAAGTTTATTACTATAAATATCACAAACCGGCTTAATTTTTAAAATTTTAATTTTTCGTTGTGACAAAATATTATTTTTAAATTGGATTTTTCCAACATCCCCCACCTACGCCAACAAGTGGCATATTCTATGAACCACTCCTTTTTGTGTCATTTTAGTTGCCAATGTTTTGATTCCCCAATATTGTTGTTGTGTTTTAAATGTAGGCTGAACCAAGAAACTTCGTTTTTTTATAGAGTAGTCCCTTTTTTTGGTAAGCTAATTGTTAAAGATTTTCATATAATACAATCACTCCTCTCTTAGTGGAGTCATCAACATGTAGAAGGTTTTTTGGTAGAGGGAGAAAGTGTTGCAAACAAGTGAAACATAATGTATTGGGATACGACAAAGATAAAAATTAGAATAGATATGTAACACTGAATGTACTGGTAGGTGGTTGTTTGTAAGATAAAGAAATGCTAAGTGTGATTGAGGATAAGACTAAACAAAGAAATAGGCTAAGATAACTCTAAGAGAGTTTAGGAGTAAAAAAAAATGTCAAAAATACTTTCACAGTTGTGAAAGAATCCCATTTATAGAAGTTAAAAGATAGACATTAACTAGGAATAATGAGAAAAAAATTTCAATTGCAAATGGAATTAATACTTTTTTATTAGTAAAGCTTAACTATTTTTGGTAAGGGAGAAAAACACTCAATATTACAATGAAATGTTAAAAGGTGACCTCTTAAGTACCTTTATATCTAATCTTTCAAGTCAATCTCTCCAAAACATTTTAAGAGTAAAGATAACTTAAGAATCTCGTTATATTTTGGAGGTTTTTCATTTCTTTTGCTTTATGAAAGTAGTATAATGTGAAACATTTTCTAGGAAACATCTCTTGAAAATATGTCTTCTCAAGGAACCTTATTCTATGATAAGTTGTTATATGATGGTCTTGAAAAAGTATGTTCCAAACAATTACTATTCTTGAAGAACAACTATTCTAAATATAAAATGTTCTGATCGGTAATTGTTTGAATATAGTTATTCTAAATAATAGTTGTTCCAAATAATAATTATTTTCAATAGAGTTAATTTTTAGTAACAAATAATATTAATAGTAATTGTCTTAAGTGAAAGCTCTATTCTAAATATAATTGTTCTAAACATGTCTATTCTTGAATAATGATTATTCCGAACAATAATTATCCTAAAATGGTGTATCTATTATTGTTATTATTGTTATTATTATTATTATTATTATTATTATTATTAACGTCTTGAATTGATGATAGAAAAGTGGGAAAAAGCCAAGATTTGTGGAGCAAAGTAAGCCTCTAAAAATTGAAGTATTCTTTGCAGAATCATTGCTGTTGCTTTGGCCCAATTCTCTCAAGTTTCATAGTCTCCACTTATGAGACTGCATCGAGTGGGTATCTATTGGGAGTGGGACTTGGGAGAGGTACATTTTATTTTATTTTATGTAAATTCAACTCTTTTAGTTTTAAATTATTTTTTTAAAAAGTTTTTAAATCAGAAGAGCTAAAAATATCTAACTCAATTTAAACAAGCTAACTACCCATATTAAATTTGGAGAACTTATACATGAATTGCTTACCTTAGAGAATTAAACTTCCATTTTTTTAAGAAAAATAATAAATTTAACTTTTAACGTTTATATTGTTTGTCAATTTAATTTTTTTTAGCTAAATTTAGTAATTAATCTTTAAAAAAAAGTCAAACTGCTTTTTTTTAACCGAAATATTGACTAAAACATTAGTTTTTTTAATAATGTCATGTTGACATGTCACTATTTATATTATATGTCACATAAACAAATAATTTCATGCTGGCATGGATTGTTATGTGAGCTGTCATATTTAAAAATTTAATGTTTTACTTAATATTTCTTATTAAAAACCCGTCAATTTAATTCTTTTTAAAAATTTAATGGTTAAATTTGACTCTTTTAAAAAGGTTGAGAGTCAAATTTAACTGTAAAAATAATAAAGACCAATTTAACAAAAGATGTAAATTTTAAAAACTAAATTTATTATTATACCTACTTTTAGATATGCATATTTTCATGCTCTAGTTAATAGCTTATGCATGTCAAGTTTGATATAAATTAAAATTTTATAAATATTCGTTTTACGTAAAAAAACTTTTAATCGTAAAATATTTACTAATATATGTAATATTTTATATTGATATGATAAAGATATCAGATCAATTTAAAATTTTATGAGCATGGTAAGTACAAATATTTTGATAAATTCAACGGTTGAAAGGTTAAAATATTAATTATACAAAAAGTTAGGAAAAGGAGTAAAACTAATTAAGTTTTAGAACTGTATAAATAAATTTCAGCCTATTAAAAAAATTGATTAAAGGCAAATTAAATACGTGAAAAATATTTATAAAGAACTAAAATGTATTTATGACACATTAATACATCCCAGACACCCATATACCAATGACGAACCGAAGCATCATAAACTTAAAGCGACCTTAACTGAACTGTGTTAAAATGTTACTTTGCTTGTTATTAAGTAACTCTATATTTGTTAATTGAGTTTTAACTTAATTGGTATCTGTATTGTTATAAGTACACGAAGCCGTGGATTCGAGTGCACTGAATTGTATTATTCTTTTATTTAGGGATTGGGAGGGATTATAGATAGTTCTAGACATTGTATAAAAAAAGTAATAATATTCCATTTTAAAAGGACATTTTAGATATTCTTTGCATTTCTAGTCAAACTACCAAACGAGGCATATTAATAGTTTGTTCATTTTAGGTTTGAGATATTATAATATTTAGTAATTATATTGAAAAAGCTATTTTTTTATTCATAAAACTGTTATTAAGGAAACACAATCTTTCTTATTACAACTCAACCCAATAGATATTTATTAAATCCTATTAATATTGTATTGAAGTGCATTAATTAGTGCAAGAAAATAGGTGTCTTTTGTGTGTGTCATTTCCAGATTCCATTGAAGGAGTGTAAGAGAAAATGGAGAGATTATATAAATAATGTAAAAGATGATATCCCCATGTGCTTAGTTGATTATGACCAATTCCAATCTGTTATGCATTTCTTGGGCCCAACAAACTTTGATTAAGAATAGAACATTTTGGCAACTCATCTGCTTTGTAATCCATGCACTCGCACATGATTATCGATTTTAGATATTCCTCTTCATTCCATATGGGTAAACAACCAATGTTTTAATTGTCCCTCAGTTAAAACAGTAAAATAAACATCACATTTATCAAAAACCCCCCCAAGGAAGAACATGGGGAAAAGCAATCCATGGAAATCAAGACACCAGTCCCTTCTATTGTTACAAGAGGAGAGTGCTTTATATTCCCGACAGTATCAATCAAGTTGTAATCTTTCTATTTCCATGCCTTCAATAATCTTTAAATTTAATCCCACTACTTTTTCAGTCCCCCTCAGCCAGCCTCATGCTTTTGCATCATTATTATATTCACCACTAAGGATGAAACTTGCCTCAAAGTGGGTGCCAATGCCATATGAGAATCTTTCATAGTCTTTTAGCCTCTTTACCTCGCTTTTGACTTGTAAAAAATTTTCCCATCATTCAATCCACATGACTTTGGTATGTGAAAACAATTATTTTCTTTTTATCGACCAAATGAAAATTCACTTTTGCCCTTCACTTATCCATAAACACATTAATCAGTTGGTTATAAGCATACAAGGAAACAAAGGCAACGAACAAAAAATTGCAAAAGAGACTACAGATTAGTGAACTGAGTAACAACAATATCCGAAGGGGTCCCGGAAATGGAACCCGGTGAAAAGGAATCCGGCAAGCCTAACTATAACATTGAGAAGAAATCACAAAAAGGAAAGCTGATAATTCAAAAGATGAAACAAATACAAGGGATAAAAGGATTCCACAACAAACAAATATTTCTTCTCTTGGATCAAATCAACAAACCGGATTCTTCTTCGCCGGATAACCCCTTATGAAGCTTTCGGTTTCCTTAAAGTATTCAAATTAAAATCATCCCAAATCTTCCTGGCCTTCTGAGGGGCATCTGATCAATTCCAATATGTTAACTACCTCTCCCATATCCGGACGGTTCGATGGTACTTGTGACGTGCAGATTAAGCCTAGTTTCATCACTGGAATTGCCTCCTCGGCTGGGAATTTTCCTTGCAGCCTTCCATCGACGCATTCCTCCACCCTGCCTTCTTCCAATGCTCCTCGGACCATGTCACAAAGCACCACCACATCATCTTCCATGTACTCAACAGGCCTCTTCCCGGTAACCACTTCCAAAACCAAAACACCAAATCCATACACATCACATTTCTCGTTTATTTTCACTGTTCGGCAGGCAAATTCAGGGGCCATGTAGCCAAGTGCACTCTGAATCTTGCTACTTAAAACATAGCGATCTAGCATAGGGAGCAACCTTGCTAGGCCATAATCTCCAAGTTTAGGTTCACCTGAGCCATCAATAAGGACATTGCTTGACTTTAGATTGTAATGAATAATGTTAGATTGGTGCAAGTGAGCCAAGCTTTTCGCTGTCCCTAGAATGATACCGAACCTGTCATTCCAAGAAAGATAATTTCCAACCGATCCTTCATGAAGGTGTTTGTACAGACTTCCACCAGAAACAAATTCATAAATGAGAAGCTGCAGTGACGGTGTCCAGTAATAGCCTTCAAGAGCAACAAGATTTGAGTGCTGTATTTTCCCAAGTTTTTTCACTTCCCTTTCAAATTCTTCTTGGGATTTGACAAGACTTGATACCGTGAGCTTCTTGATTGCCACTGAGCGCCCATCTTGCAAAACTGTTCTATACACAGCTCCAAAACCACCACGGCCAAGTTCACAGTCCTTAGTGAAAAGAGCATGTGCACCTGTGCTGAAGTCAGGCTCGCCAGAAAACATGACAAGTTTGCCAGAATTGGCGTCCGTAGTAGGGGAATGGCTAAAGTCATCCCCAGCAGAAAAAGTAAGGGCGGCTGCAGACCGGGATGTTGATGACCTGACACGGAGATTAAGAACAGTGATGGCAATGACTCCAACAACAATTACAGCAGCTGCACCAATAGCAATTACGGCAGAGATACTGAGAATTATCCTCTTATGACCGACAGTCGTAGGCAATTCCTCGGAAATGGAATCAGAAGAGGAGTTAGGATTTAACACAATGGGTTTAGGAAGAACAGCAGGGCAAGATTTGTTAACTGCAGAGCCACAAAGTGATGGATTCCCAGAGACAGCCGTGGGCGATATGGTGTTAAAAAATGCACCAGCAGGCAGTTCTCCCTGTAAATTGTTGTGGGAAATATTGAAGGATAAGAGGTGGGGTAGATTGGCCAACTGCTTGGGTAGGGTTCCAGCAAGGTTGTTGTAAGACAGGTCCACGTTTTCTAGGTTGTTCAGTTTTCCAATTTCAGCAGGTATTGGGCCACTCAGGTTGTTTTGTGATATGATCCTACACCAACAACAACAAATAGAAATGAAAAGCAAGTTAGAACAGCAAACAGCATCAGCTTTCACCAGTACAAACTTTAAGTAAATGCCAATAGGATAGAGCAGATATCATGCAACAAGGCAAACTACAATATCATTGCGCAAAAGCCTTCAACATTAGAATATCAAGATGTTTTAGATTTGAAGTAATTTATCTCAATGAAACGCAATCCACGACTTGTGCAACCTTGGAGCAGTTAGAACAAAGTTCACCTACTACCAAAATCTAATCTTAGCCTTTAGGGTAAACTTGATGTTTATAGGTCAAGATAGCGAGGAATGATTTGAATATAGAAACACAATACATTAGAGAGACCAAAAAGCACACAGATAGGCTAACTAAAATTAGAAGTTAAAAGCAACAAATAATACTCAAGAACAGGAGAAACTTACAAAGTTGATAGCAAGGTGCAGTTCTCAATTGATGTAGGAATTTTTCCACCTAGGAAATTAGCATTGAGCCTCAGATCCTTCAAGGAGAAAGCTCCTCCAATTTCCATAGGAATGCTTCCATTAAGCTGATTATGACTCAAATCAAGAACATCCAAAGCCTTCAATTCTCCAACAGTTCCTGGAACAGGCCCAATGAGAGAGTTTCTAGACAGGTTCAAGAACTGCAAGCTGCTTAAAACCCCAATATCGTATGTTAATTCCCCAGAAAACGAATTGTGAGATAAATCCAAGACTTGAATCTTTTGAAGTGGGGTTCTTGGTGAAGCTGAAATGGGATTGCTCAAATTTACACCAAGCTTATTCTCTGAAAGAGAGACTTCATTCAGACCCGACTTGAAAATCCATCCAGGAAGATCACCGTTCATCAAATTCTGGCTAAAATCCAACGCCAAAAGATTCACATTGTTTTCCATAGATGCAGGCAAACTTCCATTTAAACCATTAGCAGAGAAATTTAACACCTTCAACAACTTAAGGCTTCCTATAGACTCAGGAACTTGACCAGAAAACTTATTCATAGAGAAATCCAAAGTCTCAAGATTTTTCATTTCTCCTATCCATTCAGGGACCTCACCAACAAAAGAATTCATACTCAAATTCAGATAACTACACAGGCTAAGCTTTTGTATTGTGCTTGGAACTGACCCTGAAAGTAAATTCAGGCTAAGATCAATTGACCTCAACAATAAACAACTCCCAATCCCATCAGGAACCTGCCCAGTGAACCTATTCTTACTCAAGTTAATGGACCTCAAATTATTCAAAGCCTCAATCCCTTTAGGAATCTCTCCTTCCAACAAGTTACCAGACAAATCCAATGACCTTAAACCATTCAAACCCCAAATCCCAGCAGGCAAAGACCCTGAAAGCTGATTCCAGGACAAGTTAATATCAGCAAGAGTAGCGCAAGAGCCTAAACTCCCAGGAATCTTACCCGAGAACCGGTTATTAGCTAAAGAAATGGACCTCAAAGAACCACATTGTTTGAAAAAGTCATCAGGGATAAAACCCGAAAGAGAATTCTCACTCAAGTCAATGATTCTCAGACTTTCAAGCTTTGCCAAGTTGGGGCTTATAGTCCCACTGAGATTGTTTCTCGCTAAAGAAAGCTTCCTCAAGAACTTGAGCTGCAAAAGACCACGACCGATCCGACCCGAAAGAGTGAACCCGTCAAGGTTGAGCTCGGTAACACGGCTCGACCTTGGGTTACATTTGACACCAAACCAGTTACAAGGAGTGTCGTCATCTTCATTCCAAGACGAAAGCTTTTGGCTTGGATCTTGAATGTCTGCTTTGAAAACTATTAGTCCCAAAACATCATCGTTCAAAGATGGGCTTAAAGATCTTACCGGGAAAGAAGGAACAAGCAAAAGAACCACCCAAAATAACAGTAAATTTGACAGATTTTTCATGTTCATCTTCCCCTTTCTTCCTTTTCAGTAGTTCACAACCTCCATTCTTACTTAGCAGAGTTGCAGAGATAAAAAGGTAAAAAGAGAGAAGCCAAAATGTAGCTTAAAACAAAGAGATCCTTTTGGCAAAGCAAACACAAGAGAGGACACAGGTGGAAGAGAAACAAGAATTACACTCCAACACGCTACGGTTTTTGAAGTTTTTCAAGGCTAAATCTGAGAACTCAAATGATGAAAAATGTTGGGTTTCATTCAAATTTCAACATTTCAAGGAAAACCCACTTCTTAGAAGACCACCGCCGGTACGATTCCGGTAGAAAGTCGCCGGAAAAAAGAAGGAAACAGAGAAAAGAGTGAGAAAGGTGGAGGCGTGGTTCTGTTTTCCTCTAAGAGAGAGAAAAAGAAAGAAGAAAGTGAAGAACAGTGGAGATAGAGAGGAATGGCTTGGGTTGTAATTAATGTAAAAGGATACTTTTTTTAGTTATTTTTTATGGATTAAAAATAACGGGAAAGAGAAGATGGTGGGGCCCGGGAGTGGGTGGGGCCAATTTAATGTTCTTCGGGACACGTGGTTCATTTTAAGAGGTCCGTAGATATCTTACGTGGCGACACGTGGTCGTTGTCAGTAAACACTATGCTTTTGGAGGATGTGCATGTAATGTCATGGGTTGAATTAGGTTTGGGTGGGTTATGGAATTGACCCTACATTCCTTACGGAATTACGGATGGGCCATTTTTAACGGACCAATGTTCTGAACTAAACTCAACCCGAGGAATGAACTTTTAGACTTACTGTTTTTTTTTTATTCTTTTATTGATAATTGTTTTTTATAATTGTATTGGCAGAATTCCAAAATGCACTCCTAATGTTGGTGGGTTTTTCACTTAGGCCCTTAACTTTTTTTTTTCTCATTTTCACTCCTACTCAAAACTGTAAGTCAACTAACGGTCAATATTTTTTCCCACCATGACATTACACCTTAAGTAATGACTCTACTAACGTGACTTGACATGGTATTTTGGGTTAAATTTACTAAAAATTCAAAAAATATTTTTTAATTCAAAATCATAAAATATATTTTTATAACTTATTTTCACTTTTAAAATTTTTTAATAATTTATATTTTAAATTTTTAATAAATTTAATGTAAAATGTTATATTATTAATGACATGTCACGTCACATTAATAGAGTCATCACCAGATGTGTCATGTTATGTTGGACAAAAATATTGACAATTAGTTGATTAAAAGTTTCTGTTAATTTTAACCTTATTTGAAAATTTTTGTAACACTGTGAGCAAGGAAGGAAAAATGAGTTAAAAGGAAAAAGTGAAAAATACCAAAAAAAAATATTAGGGATGAATTTTACAATTCTACCAATTTTATTTAAAGTTTTAAGATTAAAATAAATTTTTACTTGTATTATTTCTAGGTTAGATTAATTAGAGTTAAGTTAATTATATTATTCTTCACATTTTATTTAATACATATGGTTTTTTTATAAAAAAAAGAAAAAAAAAAGAAATTCATACAAAGAAAAGGTTACAAAATATCGAGGATAAAAATCAAAGAGCCCGTAGCTTGACCCCCAAGAAAAAGTCTGAAGGTTGTATAAACCAAAACTCAAGCCCTCAAAACCAAAGTCGAAACAAGTAAAACCATTCACATTTCAAGCAAATCTTACGAAGAAGCAACGATCAAGAAGACGAACAAGTTGTATCGTGATACAGCAAATTGGAACGAGATTAGAGATGAAGGCCAGCATTGTAACATTGAGAAGACAAAGATGTGGGGAATAATGCCCACTGGATAAAGCGACTATCGTACAAGCTAAAGGGCCCCCACAGTCTTAAAAATAATCTTACGTCTCGGTTGAACTTATCTTCCTTAATTGGCACCAAAATAAAAAGATAGAAACCACAAACCCCTCGGGGGAACTAGTTACATGCAGCATAAGACAGTGGCTTCATAGACCAAGTAAAAAAGGGCTCTCGAGTCATCTTGACCCGAATTGCTGTTATACGATATTAGAGGAGCATTAAGATCAATGAAGGGTCGAATGGCTAAAGAAGCAACCTCATCATGAGCTAGGCTCCAACCAAAATAGTGAGTGCTGGAGGGTTCATCCTCTCTCCTTCAGATCGATGGATGGCTCATCGATACTGAAGAAAGCGAAATCCAGCAAGTCATAATCTCGACAAAGGAGGACAGAAGTAAGATTAATAGAAAACAGGCGAAGAGAGGATGAGAACTTGAGAGAGAAGTATGGTGGTGAGAAGATCGGTCAAGAGGCAGGATGGTCGCTCATGCTAGGAAACAAAGGTTATCTCTCTAGTAGCGTTTGTTGAGAGAAAAATTGTCTTCTAAATTAGATGATTTTATTTTTATTTTTATTTTTTTTTGTGTTTAACCCATTTTTTAGACTTTTATAGTAGTAAATGCATGTAATTTTGCATTAGAATGTTTTTTTAAGAGATGAAAGTTACACAATGTGGAACATAAAATTTAATTTCTCTCCCTCCCCTATGCTTCTTTCACAACCCTCAAACTCGGGATGTGATTCATAATAGATAGAAAGTTTGTGGAAATGTCATATCTTTACTCAACTCATTGTCAGCTATTTATAGGAACGAAATTATGATTAACTTCCTATTATAGGTATTTATTCCAATAATTTTAAAACAATAAACATATCTTAATTTAAAAAATTCAAAAACAAAAATAGGAAGATGTGGTCATTAAGTAACACTGTCACAAGAAGCGCGTGGTCTACAACTACAGGTAGCTTAGCCAAAACGGATGCAAAGATGTTCCATCCAATTGTTAAGAATAGGGATTTTACATAACACCTAAGTTATCACAGTATATAGTATGTGATTGTGGAAGAATGACACCAAGCTCCTTGAGAAGACTGTTAACCCAAGTCGTTCCATCAAAAGCATTAACAACAATCATGGTTGTAGTTAGAGTTGTTATTTATGGAACACCATTAAGCAAGAGCATTAGGGTTAGAGATGGCAACTGAGTGGAGTGAATTTTTTTCCTACTTTGACTCCGATTCGATATGCCCCATCCTAACTCGATTTGAAATTAAATATTAATTTCATGATAATATAAACTAAATTGTAAAATATGTAAAGTTTGAATTGCCTTTAATTATTGAGTGAATGTAATGTATTAAATACCCATGTAGACAAGATGCAAATTCTAGTAGGATTTAGATGGTATGTCATTAGCAATTTTTTATGTGTGCTAGTGATAGTGGCACTTCGGTGCAATCTAGTGATATTACACTTCGATGCTAGTGACAATGGCACTTCTTTGCATTCCGTTAACTTTACACCATATCCTATGTGTTCTACAAGTACAATTGGACTAAAAATCTAAATGGTAAGTTAACTTAATAGTGAAATAGGTAAGTGGCTTATAGGATGTTAGTTGGAGATTTCTCAATGGTTATTCTCTATTTAATTCCATTCTATATTATTGTAAATCATGTATTTATATGTTAACAATGGTTAATTTTAATGGGAAGTTTAATTCTTAATGTACTTACTAAGTTTTCACAAAGTGTTACTTTTCCAACGCGTAGGTAAAAGCTAGACTTAAAGCTTTAGAGTGAAGAGTAAAGTTCAATCTCAACTAATCTCATTAGGAGTGATCAAAACTCGATTTGACTCAAAAAAATTGAAAAAAATTTCAATTTTCGAGTTAAACGAATCGAGTTATTTGAGTCAACGAGATTTTTTTTTGAATTTTGAGTTAGAATTGAGTTGAGCTTTCAAATTCGAATAAACCAAATACCAAAATATAATATTCTACATTTTTACCCCAAACCCCTAAACCTTTTATTTTCCCTCTAAAACTTTACTCTCTCTCATTTTTCCACCAAAATTTTTACTCCCCTCCCATCCCACCCATCATCTACCTTAAACCCGTTTTGCCCCAAAATTTTTTTTTAATATTCCCTCCTCCCCCCCCCCAAATTTTACTCCCCCAAACGTTCAAAATTTTTTATTTTCCCTCTAAACTTTTATTCTCATCCTTTACCATTAAATCAAAAACCATAATCATCCAAAAAAATCTCTAAACCTGGATAGTAATACTTTTATTTATATCTACTATTTATATTATTAAATTAAATTTCACATTTTGTACTATTTATATTATTGAATTGTTTAATCATATTGAATATTTATAAATTTCTATTAAAATTAAATTATTGATAATGCCATAAAATATTCGTGTTAAAATTTTATGTTGGTATCAATTTCACATTTTATTTTTAAGATAACTTTTATTAGAATATCACATTTTTTACAGTTAATATCTTTTTAATTTCAAAATATATAGTGACAAGAATCAAAAGATAATTGAAGCAACCAAGCAAGCAAATAAGCTAACCCGTATATAAAAGATTAATAAATAAATTATGAGGGGATGAAAGTTAATAACAAATTGATTACGGTAGGTAAATTTGATTACGATGGGTGACAGTAGTTACAAGGACCCAAAGTCAGTTTTTTTAATTTAACTCAAACAAATATATTCGATTTGATTCGAATTCCATCTCACTCAACTTGATTTGAGAAAATTTCAAATCGAGTTAGGATGATAAAATATGATTCGTCAACTCGATTAACTTGAAATTTTTTCATTCAATTCGATTCAATCAAATGCTCACCCCTTACATCTCATCACATCTCAAGGCTTGGAAGAGAGTATGGTTTTAATCCTTTAATATTAGGCTATGACATGTACATAGGTTAAATCAAAGTTTATAGGCTATGACATGTACATAGGTTAAATCAAAGTTTATGTACAAGATTACTAGTGAAAATACTTTGTGAATCTTGAGTATTTTGCTAGCCCTAAGAACTTAGCTAAGCTTTGATTGAGATATATGTTGAATTACATGATATTTTGATGGATTTTTATGTTGTATAATGTTTACAAGTGTTATGAAATGACTGAAGATATTTTAGAATTGGTTTTAGATGTTTTAGACATGCTTTGGGCAATCTGTCCCCAATGTTACAACATCCACTTTTCAGTTTTGCGGCATTGGGCCATGCAGCAACATTAGATGTCATTGGATTATTTTATCTTGAATGTCGTAACACCCATTTTCCAATGTCACAACATTGACCCTGTTTACCCTGGTTTTTACCAAAAATAGCCTTTACTAGTCCTCGTTTGTAATCAAATTTTAAAGGTAGCCAAGAAATAACTTGAATAGCTTTAAATATGCTCAAAAATGTTAAAACAAAGTTTTGAAATTGATGTTCAAGTTAAGTAGTCATAATGTCCAAATGTGGCATCCCTTTCTTATGATATATCGATTCAATCCAAATAAGAAGCGTTACACCCTTTACCATCGTTCCTTGGAGTACATATAGAGAAAGGTCTCTTGTCTAGTAGTGTTATTGTAACCCCCCAAAATAGGGCCTAGGAGTTTTAGGGGTATTTTAGAAATTTTAGCTTGCAAGTGTTCGAAATTTTGTTACATGGCATATCGGTAATGTTGTCGATTATGATTTTTAGAAAATTAAATCAATTTCTGGAAATGAGTTTTAAATAGCTTTAATTTTGAAAATAAGGTTGATTTGTAAAAGAGTTAAAATTGAGAGTTTTTCTGAAACAATTTAATTAGATTTTAAAATCTAAGCTAAATAATCTCCTTTCTCCTAGTTATTTCACATAAAAACAACCCCAAAATTTGTGCTTGTCATCCCTTATTTTCTCTTGCTATTTCAATCAATTTTGAACTTCAAATCCTAATTCGTTTTTTATTTCTATCATCCTTTAAGTTACAGACCTATATAAAAACCAAGAAAAGCACCCCAAACACCATAGTTTCCTCCATTGTCAAGCTTGTGGGTTTTTCGAGTTTTCGATCAAACGCTCTATTTTTTGTCATCGAAGATAATGTTTTGATTCCTTATGAGTTATTAATGTTATCTAGTCTTTAAAAAATGAATTATTAGCCTTTAAATCGAATGTTTTAAATAAAAGTAAAAAATCGGGTCTTTAATGGTGAATTTTGGGTTTATAGATAAAAATATGATTTCAATGTTTTTCAATTAGTTTTAACATGATTTGAAGGTTTCTAAACTTACTTTAAAGTTTCGTTAAGGATTTCTAAGGATTTAATGGATTTTCATGAAAATTGCCAAAAAAAAAAATTGATACCATAAATTTAGTTTTGAGTAGTTTAAAGGTTGAGAATCAGTCGTAGGTGAATAATTAGATTAATAGAATTTGTTTTAGGAAAAAAAGATTAAGTATAGACCGAGATATTTGAGTTTCAAGTTTGTTAGTCGAAATTTCAGTTTCTTGAGGAATATAGCTTAGGCTTGCACTTTTGGTTGGTTTAAATGAGTCTTTGGCTGAATTTTGATTGTGTATATTGTGTGGTTAATATGTGTGAAGCATCGGAACTGTTGGAACCTTCTACGAGCAAGGCGAAAGACTAGGAAAAGCTAGGTTAAGCTTTTGGCTTTTTGAAGAAAACGTAATTGGTGAGTTTTTGGAATTGCTATTTGTAGACATGTTTCTTAGTGTTGATTGAGAGCTTAAGAATAGCCTAAACCTCTATCCTAAGTTCCAAGTGTAAGCTTTCTATTTTCCTTTTTTTTTGGCAAATTATGCGAATATGTGAATAACTATGGATTGATTATTATGATGTAATATTGTGAATTGTATTGTATTGTGGGTATATTAAATTTGTTGAATGACAATAATGATGTTGTGTTAGAGATTCAAAGATGTGCAGTGAAAGCATGCAAAAGCTGTAAGTATGTACATGTTGCATTGTGGAACATAATGCTAATGTAACAAGTTTTTGTATGTGATAAACTGATTTTAAGGCACTCATATGTTGACTGATATATGATCTCTCATGAGCGTTATTGTGGCACTTTAAATGCAATTAAATGTGAATTCAATAAGCATGCATTGTGTACAAGTTTGTGATGTGAATAGACAAATATGAACAGAGATTATGTGCATTAAATCACTAATTATGTAACACCTCTAACACGTAACCGTCGCCGAAATAGGTTAAGAGGTATTACTAGACTTGTAATTCAATTCAGAACAATTATTTATCCAGAAACATCATAATTCAATCCATAACATTCATTCACATCCATTATGTACTTAAATCAAACATATCAAACTTTAATCATACATTCGGGACTAAATCGTAACATAATACAAATTTCAGAAACTTAGAAAATTTTCAACATTTCAACTATCACACGCCTGTGTGAATAGGCCGTGTGCTTCACACTGTATTAGACACGCCCATGTGTCTAAGCCATGGCAAAATAAGGCATACATACTGACTTGTCCACATGGCCACAAGACACGTCCGTGTGCCAGGCCGTATGAAAATTAGGGAGGCTACTGACTTGGCCACACGGCCAGTCACACGCCCATGTGTCTAGCCCGTGCTCGAAACTGACTCGGCCACACGGCCTAGCACATGCACGAGTGTGTGTGATTGTGTAGCCTGCTCAGGCTCATTTCGAAATGGCCTTCGAACAACACGGCTGAGACACACGCTCGTGTCCCTACCCGTGTGGGCAAAAATAGGCTATTTGCAAAGCCATACTGCCACCCTAATATCACAAGCATTCATGACCACAATTCACAACCCAATTGGCAATCATTTTATAACCATTGCATGTACAAAATATAACCAATTTCAAACAATACATATCAACTCACTGTATCTTGTCATTACCAACATATTCATGCACACATACCTCATTGGATATCATTCAAATATACCAATTTTTGCATTCATGAATCAAGCATGTATAAATCACATATCAAAATAACATTTACTACTAGTTCAAGCCATGTCACATAGCTTGTCCATATACCAAATTCACATCAGTAACATTAACATAAGATGGTCATACTTCACAACCTATAAACTAGCTTATACATGCCATATTTACATATTTTCCATAAGTTCTAAAAGTACTGGAAAATGTGATAGTAATCTCCGACTTTATCCGAATTGAGCAAGCTTCCAAATCTATAAAACACGGAAGAATAAACGGAGTAAGCATTAAGCTTAGTAAGCACGTATAATATAGAATTAAACTTACCAAATGACAATAAGCATTATAACAAATTAAAATCCAACCCATTTGCTTATAATGCCTATTCACATCACCATTCATAAGTTAGTCATGTAACATTCATATAACACCAAATACTAATTATATAAGTATCTCATGTATCATAATATCCATGTAATCATATAATTCATGTAAATCATGTATCTTATAATTCATGTAAATCATATAGCTCTTATATCATATGATCCACATATTTCATATCGGTATTATGCCCATTGAACCTACTGGAATATCGAAGGATACTAGGGTGATACACATTAAGTGTATAAATCAGTAATCCGTCAATTCATCATCATTTCCGCTCTTTCGAGCCATGATCGATAAGCTCCTTCTGAGATGATAAACGGTAAGCTCCGTAGAGTTAAAACAAAAACGGTAAGCCCCGAAGAGCTGAAACAGTAAGCTCATACCAGCTGTGGTGAGTCCGCAACAAATGCAAGAGCTACACCAAACGGTAACCCTAGTGACATGTCACTTGTATCCTACAACTATCTACGGTTCAAACAGGATTCGTATTTCATGGTAAGCATTATTTTAGGCATTCTTATTCCATCAATCACATATATTCAATCTATATACATTCATTTCAAAAACATACAATTAATTTAAAGTTAGATTCTAATTATACGAACTTACCTCGAGTTACTCGGATATCAACTAACGGCTACTCGTTAATCTTTTCCTTTCCTCGATCTAAACCTGAACTCGGTTTATCTTGGTCTATATATTAAAAATTCAAAATTTTTAGTAACCATTTAATTCAATTCGCACATACTTTCAAAATTATACATTTGCCCCTATACTTTTGACTACCTATATATTAAAAAATTCAAAATTTTTAGTAACCATTTAATTCAATTCGCACATACTTTCCAAATTATACATTTGCCCCTATACCTTTGACTACTTTGCAATTTAGTCATTTATACATAAAATGGCAAATTTATGCAATTTACCCTTGACCCTTGTATAGCCGAATCTCATACAACCTCATACTAGCCCATATTTTTATTTTATTCACATTTCTAACCACAACATTTCTATCTTTTATAATTTAATCCCTAATTCTCATTTTTGTCAAAAAATCACTTTATAAAACTTGTATATCTATGAATAAGCATCAATAATCTAACAAGAAACTTCAAAATACCTAAATATTCAACAATGGCATATCTCAAAATCTTTAACAGTTTTAAAAATGAAGGTACGAGTCAGCTAGATTAAGTTGTAACGAACTCAAAAATGTAGAAATCATTAAAAACCGAGTCAAAACCGTACCTTAATCTAGCTAAGAATGTGCCGAAACCAAGGAAGCTTCAAAACCCCTATTTCATTTCTCAAATTCGGCAATGAAGATGAAGGAAATAATATGATTTTGGTTTTGTTTTATTTAATATAACATAATTAACATTTTACCAAAATAACCTTAATGAATTTTTAATAATTTCAAAAATACCAAGCCAACAACTTTCACTATATCATTTAAGGTCTAATTGACAATCAAGGACCCTCATATTAATAAACCATAGCAATTTAATACCTTTAAACAATAGTACTCAACGTTTACGCGTTACGCGATTTAATCCTTTTTACTGAATTAAGCATTTAAATGGTAAAATTTCTTAACGAAATTTTTATAATATTATTCTATCATGTTGTAAACTATATTAAAATAATAAAATAAATATTTTCACTTCAAATTTATGGTCCCGAAACTACTGTTCTGATTTAACCTAAAAACGGGCTGTTACAAATTAACAATGTGTAATTATGATGTGGATATTTTGGCCTTGTGACCTTATGAGACTGTTGGATATGGTTGGCATGCCATGGGATTGTGAGTACTCATCTATATGTGTTTTCTAATTTGGGCATTGAGGCCTTGAGACATGTTAGAGAGATATGGGAACGTAAGCTAAGCTCCATTCAACAGGACATGTTTAGTGTGTTGAATAGTGCTAGCTTTATGCTTCACCTTTGGGATATGTTCGACTCTATGAGTCAATTGGTGTGTTGGAGATCTGTGTATCTGATGAGTGATGATAGAGCTCACTGATAAACCATAATTTATATATATTTTTATCCCATGCTTAGCCTATTTATGAATGATTTCTCCTTAGATTTGGTGAATTTGATGCTCCTAATCCTTTAATTTCATGTTTTATACTTAGGTGAGCATAGGAGAGTAAAAAGAGTGAGAAACAGGCCGAAAAAGGAGAAAATAGACCCCGTAGGAAATCAACACGGCTTGGGCTTCCTCACACGGGAGTGTCACACGGCCTTGTCCATTTGGCAGGATTGAAGCACGACTTACACGAGTAGACTACACACCTGTGCCTATTCAACAGCCTTGACCACGGGCTGGAGTAATCGCACACGGGCGTGTCCCTGCCGAGCCCAAGTATAGTCCTATTTGGAAAAGGCTAATTTTGAGGGCTCTCAAGCATTCTAAATCTTATTTAAACACCTGAGGAGGCACTTAAGAGGGGGACGCAGAGTAGGAAGCAAGGAATTACTCAAGAAAAGCCGATTGATCCATCTCAGAAGCCGGATTCATCATCAAGACTGAAGATTTCCCTTCAAGTTCCTTCAGAAGTTTTTGGTTTTCTTATGTTTTGTTATCTTTATGCTTTTGAGATGTTTTCTTTCATAAGTATGAACTAAACCCCCTAAATACCTAAGAGGAATGAAACCTAAGATGGATCTTGTTTTTATTATCTGAATTGTATGATAACTATTTTACTTGTTCTTAATTATGTGATCTTAATTCTTGTTTTGATATTCCAGGATATTGATTCAAATTAAGCTCTTATTCAGAGGAGGAACAGACCCTGTCTAAGAGTAAATTTCTCATAATTAAGCGGAGTTGATTGCACGCCTAGAGATAGGGTGATAAGATTTTGCCAAATTAAGGTGAAACCTAATAAGGTAATCCATAGATCTAGTTAATGAAATTCTAGGGTGTTAATTAGAAAGAGATTTCAATTATTCAACCTAGGGTTAGACGTTATTAGTCTCGAGAGAGATAATAATATAACTTAGAGATTTCTAAGGATTAAGTCAAATGAATACATCGTCTGATTCAGAGTCAAATAATAAGTGAAGTCTAGGTGGATTTTTCCTTAGGTATTGTCTTAATCAATCGAATTCTCCCAAAAGTATTTTCTCAAATTTTCTTTCTGTGCATTCTTAGTTTAGTAATTAGTTTAAATAACCAAACCACTTAATTTTTTTTAGGCTAGATAATAAAAAGGAAGTAAATACTAGTACTCCTGGTTCCCTTGGGTTCGACAATCCGGTCTTGCTGAACTATACTACTGTTTCGATAGGTACACTTGCCTCAATCGAATTCTCCCAAAAGTATTTTCTCAAATTTTCTTTCTGTCCATTCTTAGTTTAGTAATTAGTTTAAATAACCAAACCACTTAATTTTTTTTAAGCTAGATAATAAAAAGGAAGTAAATACTAGTATTCGTGGTTCCCTTAGGTTCGACAATCCGGTCTTGCTGAACTATACTACTGTTCGATAGGTACACTTGCCATAATCGTGATAATAAGTTAGTCTCAAGAATGATTCATTCATAAATCTCTAAAACATGTCACGAATATCACATATCAAGTTTTTGGCATCGTTGCCGGGGAACTAGGATATTAGGAACACTCGATTTTTATTACTTTAGCCATTTTACTTTTATTGCAATTTAAATTTTTATTTTCTTTTCTAATTCTTCATTTATTCTCTTCTAGCAGGTTTTTCTAGTTTATGACCAGAAGAAACCCATCAGGACCATTACTTTTTTACGATGAGATCGACTGCACAGTTCGCAAAAACCGAAGAGAAATAAGGTGAAACTTAAGATACACAAAGGAAGAGCAAGAGGATGATACTTCAACCACAACCGAGGAGATGGCTGAAAACCAAGAAAATCTGTTACCTCCTGCGATTGCTGTTAATCAGAATCCTGCTCCGCGCACTATGTATGATTCTGCTAAACCTTCTTTAACAAGAACTGAATCGACCATAGTTAGACCTGCTGTAGATGCAAATATTTTTGAACTGAAACCTAACACAATTCAAATGATACAGCAATTTGTTCAGTTTGATGGTTTGCAGGACGAAGATCCCAATGCTCACTTGGCAACCTTTTTGGAACTATGTGATACATTTAAAATTAATGGCATTTCTAATGAAGCCATTCGCCTTCGGTTATTCCCTTTTTCATTGAGAAACAGAGCTAAACAGTGGTTGAATTCGTTGCCACGAGGGTTAATCACTACTTGGGAACAAATGACCGAAAAGTTTTTATTAAAATATTTTTCGCCAGCTAAAATGGCTAAATTACGTAATAATATCTCTTCTTTTGTGCAGATGAATTTAGAAACACTCTACGATACATGGGAGAGATACAAGGACCTCTTGAGAAGAGGCCCTCACCATGGGTTACCACTCTGGCTACAGGTTCAAACGTTTCACAATGGCCTGAATCCTTCGACTCGACAAATGGTTGATACAGCCGCTGGCGGAACCATCAATAATAAGACACCTGAAGATGCCTATGAGTTTATGGAAGAGATGTCATTGAATAATTATCAGTGGCAAGTCATGAGGATAAAGTCAACAAAAACAGTCGGCATTTATAATGTCGATTCGGTTACCATGCTCCCTAATCAGGTAGAACTCTTGAATAAGAAAATTGATGGTTTTCTTAGTTCTTCACATGTTCACCCAGTAATGCAGTGCAAAGTAAGTGGAGGTGGATCAAGCAATTCAGATTACCCACCCTCTGGTCACAACATGGAGAACGAGTAGTTAAATTACATGAGTAATAATCCTCGATCTCAAAATAATCCTTATAGTAATACTTACAATGCAGGTTGGAAGAACCACCCAAATTTCTCATAGGGAGGCCAAGGGAATCAAAGACCACCACCTCCAGGCTTCCAACAACCACCTTACCAACAAGAGAAAAAGTCGAACCTTAAGGAGATGCTAACAAAATTCGTCTTAGTGTCAAAAACTCATTTTCAGAATACCGATACAACATTTAAAAATCAACAAGCGTCGATCCAAGGGATCGAAACTCAGATAGGTCAGCTCGCTAAATTGATATCTGAACGACCACAAGGTAGCCTGCCAAGTAACACTGAATCTAATCCAAGGGAGCAAATCAATGCAATTACCATTTAAGATGATAAAAGGTTAGTTGCACTCGAACCAGAACAGAGGCAAGAAACTGTGGTAAGTAAAGGTAAGGGTGAGGTGGACCACAATGACCAGAAAAAGGTAAGTAAAGAGTACAAACCACGGGTGCCATACCCCATACGACAAGGAAAGACCGTACAGATGAAAAATTTGGTAAATTCCTTAAACTATAAAAGAAATTACATATTAACTTACCGTTTATCGAAGCTCTCTCGCAAATGCCAAACACAGTCAAATTTTTAAAAGAGCTTCTAACAAACAAACGAAAGTTAGATGAGGTGTCACATATGGAGTTAAATGCAGTTTGCTCAGCCATATTACAGAATAAGCTACCCAACAAATTGAAAGATCCAGGGAATTTTACGATTTCTTGTTTAACTGGTAGTTTAGATGTTTATAATGCATTGGCTGACTTAGGGGCAAGCATTAATGTTATGCCTTATAAAATATTTAAACAGCTAGGTCTTGGGAAACCCAAACAAACTAGGATGAGTATTCAATTGGCTGATAAAATCATTAGATTTCCTAAGAGTATCATTGAAGATGTTCTTGTTAAGATCGATAAATTTATATACCCAGTAGACTTTATTGTTCTAGACATGGAAGAGGATAGTAACGCACATTTGATTTTAGGACGACCCTTTTTAGCGACTGCTAGAACCATTATTGATGTTGTTACAGGTGAACTCACACTTCGTGAGGGAGACGAAACAATCACCCTTCAAGCTCGTAATTCGAGTAATACATCAAAAATCGAATGTAGTTGTATAAATTATTCTACTAGTACTGATCGTGTGGTGAAACCCTCTATGCAGGAAACAGTTTCAAAGAACGCATATGAGTTGTGTTCAAACAACAACAAAGAACCCATCTATGAAGAGCGAAGGCTACAAATCGAGAGTTAGATGAATTGCTGACACAGAAATCAAGAACACCCGATAACCTGAAATCGAGCCAGGACAAGTTCAATACCTCACCAAATCAACTTAAGGTTGGAGACAAAGTACTACAAGATGCAGCAGATCCTCGCATTTCCACTCCTAAACCTAATGAAGAAATTCCTCTTATGGTACTCAGTATTTTCCCATATGGTACAGTCGAGGTAATTCATCCCAAATTCGGCACATTTAAGGTAAATAATACCCGTCTTAAACCTTATGCTGATAAAGTTGATAGCAGGGATGAGGAGTGTAAACTTCTCGCACCACCTTGACCATACAGAAGAGAGGTAAGACCAGCTTAAGACTATAAATAAGCGCTTCTCGGGAGGCAACCCGAGCACTAACAGTAATGATTTATTTAAGTTTTAGCTTTTAACATCTAACATACTAACTGAATTATGGAACGCAGGCTTTTTAATGACCACACGGCCAGGCACATAGGCGTGCATTAGGCCTTGTAAAAACAGGGCAAAATTTTTTTTACCCAACACGGGAAACAATAAGTCGCCACGGGCGTGCGACACGCCCGTGCCTTAAACCGTGGGCGACCCTGTCAAATTACCATGGGCGTGCGACATGCCCATGTCATTCATCCGTGGTCGACAATATAAAAAAGAACATGAGCGTGGGCTATCATACACGGGCGTGGGAGAAGTGAACGAAGCAAGACATGGCCGTGCGACACGGCTGTGTGCACCCACACACCCAAGGAACACGGGCATGGGCCAAATCTTAGACGCGCCCAAATTTAAAAATCGCGAAACTCACGGGCAAAAATTAGGGTACACGGGCGTGCCCCACGGCCGTATACCCTAAAATCTATATAAACCCCTCACTATTCATCATCTCCCTCCCAAAAATCCCTAACCCTAACTGCTGCAACTTCACACGCCCTACCCCCACGCCCATGCATCGCCTCCAACACCGATTATGATGCCCCAAGCTCCTTCCTTTTGCATATACTATATCCTATGTCATCGTCACGAGGAAAGAAAACCGCTGTCCTCGCTTTGAAGAAGAGAAAATGAGCAGCGTCATTCTCAGGTCCTACCACGGAGATTAAGCACTCGTTCCTTTAGGTTCCCTTGGGACCCAAGGAGGAATTATATCAGATATTACGGGTCCGACCCCTAAGTGTGGGCCGCTGCATTGACTGGGCCGCACTAGAACAGATTCATTTGGCTGACATAGTTCGAGCCCTCCTGATGACTGACTCGTAGGGGCTCTTCTTTGAGATGTCAAGCTGACGTAACTCGGGTTCACATTAGAACTCTGTTCGACGTTCCATCTTCATATCGTCATGACCAACTTCGACGATCTTGAAACGGTCCAGTTCTGCCTTGGTGGCCTAGTAAGCCAGTTGAGCGTACCCGATTTTGAGATTGCACTAGGGCTATAAATGGAGGAGTTCATGAAAGACAATGAACTCAACACCCTCCATCGCCACATCCAATAGTCCCCCTCAAAGTGTTGGAGGGACCTCGTCCCTGCCTCGGCCACTTACGATCTTAGTCTCTCCAAGGCATCGGCTCTCCCTCCATCCTTGAGGTATCTACCATCTTGGCTCACACTCTAACAGGGAGACGAGAGAGCACCGGCGTCGTCACCACCCATGACGCATATTTCTTATAGAGCATGGCGAATGGGCACGTCCTCGACCTTACTTACTTCATCACCTTCGCCATCCGCCATCAGATGGAACGACATACGAGAGGGGTCATCTCTATTGGGCTCTATGTGACTCGACTGGCTCTGCACTTCAGGCTCCTCAACACAGCAGCACAATCATCCTCCCTCACCCTCATCGGCTAGATGTCCCTACAAGGCATCTCGAGCATGCTAAATATGAGGTATGGGGATGATCAAAAAACGACGTGGCACCTACCCTCCTCAGTATCGCCTCGTCCAGTCCACCGAGAAGGGGGACCTAGAGGACATTACTGATAATGTCCTCCACATCATGAGGACCCACCGTCTCAGCCACCACCTATCCATCGTCCAGTTCATGCTGCGGCTTCATATTTTGACATCTCTGAGTGCCTTACACGATTTGAGCAGCAATATTTTCAGCGCTTTGATCACATTGATGCGACTCTACATCAGATTTGCCAGCACTTCTCCACATCTCATCGCAACCACCACCTCACGAACCATCCGGCGATGACGATGTTTAAAAACTTTTTATTTTTTATTTTTATTTTCACTTTTATCTTTATTTACTTAATTAAGTACTTTTTATTTCATTTTCCTTTATTATTATTTTAATTTTAGTTTTTATAATTTTTATTGAATAATTTATAGTTTTGGCTATTTCATTATGAGTAATTATGCTTCCTTATATTTCTTAAAAAGTTCTTGATTCTATCACAGTTATAAAGAGCTCCAAAGCTCATCATCGCATAGGAACAAAAAACTCTACTGGGAAAGATTCTCCACGACTGTCATGTCCTACTCGACCATGACCATAGCCACCACCAGATATAATATTCTTTTGGCGCAGGACTTATAGACTAATGAACCTCTACCACGACCGGAGTATCCTCCTCCACTCCCATCATTGCCTTGGTCGATTATTCTCCATAACTCCAAATCAAGGAGTTAATTCATCATTCAGGAAGTTTCACTTCCATCCCTATCTTATGGTTATTTATCTCTACTCTTCAAGATATCTATCTTTGTACATTGAGGGTAATGTACATCTTAAGTGTGAGGGGTCTTTCATATCATCATTAGAAATCCCTAAATTTTTTCTTATTCTCACGTGAATCATTCATATCACTATTAGAATGAATTTTAATTAATTATGATTCTTACTAATATGTCTTGAATTAAAACATAGACATTTATGCATTGATTGTTTAAACTTTAAGATGTTAGGGAATCAAGCATGATAAGTTGATTTTTGAAGACTTAAAAACTTTTAGGTTGTTTCCCTAAGTTTAGGTATTATCGTGAGTTGGAATTCACAAGTTTAAACATCAAAAAGCCATAATTTTTGTAAGATCTTGAACCTTTAGAGCATATTTTATTTCTTTCATGCTCACTTTCATTATGAGTGCGTCAGTTTTGATTTGTTATTCTAGAACCTGCTTGATTATGCATGTTAAGACCACACCATTTGAGTTGATAGGTCAAGATGATAAAGGCACTTAGGTTTAACCTACTCACTCTATAAAATCCTACCTCCATAATTAACCCGTAGTGAACCCCTTATGAGCCTAACAAGCCATTAATTGATTTACCCTCAATATTGACCCATAACCCATTATTGTTGAAATCCCCTAATTTGATCCCTATTTTTGTCGAGATTTGATTTGAACAAAATTCTTAGTTATGTTTTGTTCTTCTAAATATTTGACTTGTTCTTGATAATAAAAAAACAATACTTACATACATATTAGTAGTAATTCGTCATTTTTGAGCTTGAGTGTTAATTCCATATTCTGAGAAGAAGCTCACTTGTATTCAACTGATGACTAGTTATTTTTCTAGCTAGGTAATTTTTCAATTCAATCTCGATTCTAACCTTTTCTTTCAGCTTGTGACCACACCCCCTAACCAAAGCCACACTACAACCCTCTAAAAGACCTTTTTGATTGATGTATCAGCTCAATATATAGTGGTGGAGATTTGATTTTCAAGCAAGCCTATGGTAATAACTTTTTATATTGACTAATGAGTGCTTTAATTGATGTCCTTAAACACCTTGAGTGATTTGAGTGAATCTTTAGTGAGGATGTTAAACTCTGCGATATTTTGATCAAAGGAAATCACTTAGATGAGGGGAGGCATCTATGTTTTCATGATAAAATGCTCAACTTAGAATGATTAGAACTTTGATGACATTTAGTTGAATTTTCAATGTATGAGTACTTCTGGATTATTTTGAGATATTATTGATAGGGATTATAAATTGAGAAGAATTTATGTTGAATGTGAGCTGAGGATTTTGCTTGAGGACAAGCAAATGCTTAAGTGTGGGGGTATTTGATAAACTATAATTTATATATATTTTTATCCCATGTTTAGCCCATTTATGAATGGTTTCTCCTTAGATTTGGTGAATTTGATTATCTTAATCCTTTAATTTCATGTTTTATACTTAGGTGAGCATAGGAGAGTAGAAAGGCCGAGAAACGGGCCGAAAACAGAGAAAATGGACCCACGTGGGAAATCAACACGGCCTGGACTTCCTCACACGGGCGTGTCACATGGCCGTGTCCATTTTGCAGGATTGAAGCACGACTTACACGGGTAGACTACACGTCTGTGCCTATTCAACAACCTCAACCACGAGCTAGAGTAATTGCACACAGGCGTGTCCCTACCAAGCCCAAGTATAGTCTTATTCGGAAAAGGCCAATTTTGAGGGCTCTTAGGCATTCTAAATCCTATTTAAACACCTGACGAGGCACTTAAGAGGGGAACGCAGAGTAGGAAGCAAGGAATTACTCAAGGAAAGCCAATTGATCCATCTCAGAAGCCGAATTCATCATCAAGACTGAAGATCTCCTTTCAAGTTCCTTTAGGAGTTTTGGGTTTTCTTATGTTTTGCTATCTTTATGCTTTTGAGATGTTTTCTTTCATAAGTATGAACTAAACCCCCTAAATACCTAAGGGGAATGAAACTTAAGACGGATCTTGTTATTATTATCTGAATTGTATGATAAATATTTGACTTCTTCTTAATTATGTGTTATTAATTCTTGTTTTGATATTCCAAGATATTGATTCAAGTTAAGCTCTTATTCAGAAGAGGAATAGACCCTGTCTAAGAGTAAATTTTTCATAATTAAGCGGAGTTGATTGCATGCCTAGAGATAAGGTGATAAGATTTTGCCGGATTAGGGTGAAACTTAATAAGGAAATCCATATATCAAGTTAATGCAATTCTAGGGTGTTAATTAGAAAGAGATTTCAATTATTCAACCTAGGGTTAGACGTTATTAGTCTCGAGAGAGATAATAATATAACTTAGGGATTTCTACGGATCAAGTCAAATGAATAAATTGTCTGATTCAGAGTCAAATAACAAGTGAAGTCTAGGTGGATTTTTCCTTAGGTATTGTCTTAATCAATCGAATTCTCTCAAAATTATTTTCCCAAATTTTCTTTCTGTGCATTCTTAGTTTAGTAATTAGTTTAGATAACCAAACCTCTTAATTATTTTAGGCTAGATAATAAAGAGGAAGTAAATACTAGTACTCATGGTTCCTTTAGGTTCGACAATCTGGTCTTGCTGAACTATACTATTGTTCGATAGGTACACTTGCCTTAATCGTGATAATAAGTTAGTCTTAAGAATGATTCATTCATAAATCTCTAAAACCTGTCACAAATATCACGTATCACTCATTTTATGCTTCATAGCCTCAAAAGCCAAATTATCTTAAAATGTTTATATGTGTAATGTGATATATACCTAAATGAGGATGTGGTTGTTATGCCAATTTATCATTTAAATATGTTCTTATATGTTATGATAATATGATAAAAGACGGATGCTTTTAATTGTCAATAATATGTTAAATGAGTTTTTTTAAGTTACATGAAAATGTTAGTATGTTCTCACAGTAAGTTGCGTATGTAATTGTGGATTGGGTTATTTTCATATAACTTGTGAATGTCTTTGAATATATAAGTTAAACTTGTAAGTATTTAAAGCATGTATATGTTGTTTTAGTCTTGACGAATTATTATTAAATGAATTAATGAAGCATGAACATGTAATTCTGACTCAAATGGAGTATGGTTGTGAATATGTTGTAGTATGCTATTGATTGACCTTTGATATTGTGTGTACATTGTGGTTACAGTGAGTACTCAATGAGCTTGTAAAGATCACCCACTCCCTTCTTAAACTTTGCAGATTAGTTGTGTGCCAATATGAGCAATGTGGCATTTCGAAGAGTGATCCAAGCAAGTCTTTTCTTTTAGTAAGTGTTTAATTATTGATTATGTTTTGGGGAATAAGGCAATGTGGTGGACATATGTTGATATTTGCTATGTTATTATGGTGGTAACTTTAGAGTCAATGCTTTTAAGATTTATGAGACTTGGTGCTTGATTAATCGTCTGGTTATACAGATAGGATTCGACATTTAAAACTAATTATATAAGCGTTATGATGATTTTTAGGAGTTATAATCATTGCATGTTGATTTTGTATAAGTATGGACGATTGGAATGCTCAAATATGTTGTATTTTTATGGTCTGAAGTAGAGGTATCAATATTCACATGTTAAAAACAATACCACTAAAAATTTCAAAGTGCAAGAAGTCAATCTTGCTAATTGGTATTGATACCTTGGCCCGAGTATAGATACTTGGAGGTGAAATTATCAAAACTTGTTCAGTGGTATCGATATTTTCCGATAGTTGTGTTTTTTATTAAGAAATAGTAAGCTAGTTTGGTAGGGATTTTCCAAGTGGTATCGATACTAGATGGGAGAATTATTGATACCACCTGTATAGTATCAATGCATACTTAACATATTTGTAAATATTGCTAAATAGTCCTAAAGCATGATTATTTGATGTTATAAGCTCATTTGAAATATAATTAACATGTCCTATTGATAACCATCATGTGTTCGTCATAAAACTTAAATGAATGTTAAAATGAAAGACGTTTTGTTGGGAATAAGCTTTTACTTGTTGTATTTTACATGAGATGATGGTGTGGCACCTTGATATTCAGGCTTGGCGACCAGGCCGGGTATGGGGTGCTATAGTTATGTCATTAAAAAATTCGATACATGGTAATCGTGTGGGCAACTAGGTGGTAAGGTTGTTATATGTATGTTGTCATCAATCATGGTACTACTTTTACATTCTCCTTGTTGAGGTAGTATAATGTTGTTATGCTTTAGTGGTCCCTTAGTGGTCACAATTGGAGATAGGAGCTTTCCCGCTAAAGGTGACTTGCCTGATACTAGGTGGACCAGTGAAAGGTGAGATGCTTAGATGGTTGATAGAAAATGGCACTCTAGCTCACATCATCCGATTGATCACCAGGGGACCAGCCATCTAGGCCTCTCACCTTTCATCAAGCCACCTGCTTTTACCTACTTAGTTTACCCACGAATCAATATGAACCAATTGAATTGGTTTTACTGGATTTTATATTTATATATATTGTACTTTTATGAATTTTTAGTAATTTATTTGATTTAATTAATTTAACTATAAATCCTATTCTAAAAACTTAAACATCAATTATTTTCACACCACTGGATATTTAATTGACCCCAAGAATTGATATTTAAATCTTAAGTGAACTTTTTTTTGGTGAAAATGAAATGGATACAAACGTAATTGGCATAGGTCCCCAAAGGAAGATCCTCAAACAATCTTAAACTGGTCTTTTGTCTCGAACCATTTTGACAAGACTATCAACAATTTTATTTTCTTCCTAAGAAATATGTTGGATCTTCTATTGATTTACCATCAAAACAGTTTGATGTATTCTTCTAACTAGAGCAGAATTAGATATTCCAGCCGGATCTTCTAAGAAATTGTTGTTTAAAAGCAAGCCAAATGAATAAACGAATCCGATGTGGACCTTTGAACTTTGAAGGTAGCTCCCAAATCAGTTCTTTTAGATTCAATGTACCCTCTCAGATTTTACCATAGGCATTTTTAATATAGAAAGAGCCTGTCGAAGAAGCCCCCAAATAACTCCATCAAGGCTAGAAGAGGGCTGAAGTAGAGGAACATAAACGATTCGATTAAGAACCTCTTCTTAAACACAAATTCTAAAAAGATCTAAATTCCATAAACCATCATCAGTAGTCGTATTCTTGATAGAGATATCCATGCTAAGATTAGAAGTAATAGAAATATGATTACGCAGATGTCCAAAGTTGGAAGCCAAGAGTCCAGCCAACAGTTAATAGAGTTTCCATCCCCAGCAGACCATAATAAATTTTCGCGAATAAAGGGCCATAATTTAGAGAAGGATTGTTATAAGAAGGAACAACACCCTCTTAAAATGTTTTTAGGTATACCACTTGTAACCACATACTTTGACCGGAAAACCTAAACCCAAAGTGCATTGGAGTTTGAAACGATGATATATCTAATCTTTATCATGAAAGACCTGTTATGATCTTTAAAATGCTTCAACCCAAGACCCCATGCGATTTAGGTTGACAAACAGAGTCCCATCTAACCAAAGCCATCTTAGAACCACAATTATAAAACCCCCAAATAAACTTTCTAATCATGCATTCAATCTCATCGCATAATCCTTTGGGACTATCATTGTCTACATAAAATAGCTAGGAATTGAAAGTAGGACAAGTTGGGCCAAAGTCACCCTGCTAACTAAGGAGAGTTGTCTGGCATCCTAGCTAGATAATTTACTTTGCACCTTGTCAACCATGAATCGCAATGTGTTATTAGTGTCCTTTTCACGAAAGAGCAACACCCTAAGATAAGATCCCAGATTATTAACCTCCTAAATTAAAATATATGCTTATGTGTGTCCTTGAGCTATCTTCTATGTCTTTTGAAAAAAAGAAATTTGTTTTCTGCACATTAATCTTGTGACCTGAGAAATCACAAAAATTTTCAAGAATGCTTTTAATGATCTAAGCTTTATGTTCATCAACATGACCAAATAAAATCAAATCATTTGCGAAAAAGAGATAGCAGTGGACAAATGCAAGACAGACGAATAGGGGACTAGTTTTCGGAGTCAATGGCAGAGCGGATACTATGAACCAACCATTCCATAAAGAGAAAAAACAAATAATGAGATAACGGACATACATATTGAACACTTCTTGCAGGCCGAAATTTCTGAGTTGGGATATCGTTCCACAAAACCTACATAGAACAATTCGAAATTGTAGACATAATAACATTATGTAAAAAATTAGGGATACCTGTAACCTGTAAAAAAGGTGTCAATGAAGTCCCACTGCACACAATCATACTCTTTCTCTAGATCAATTTTGATGGATATCCACCCCCTATTTAGTCCTTTTTAATTAATTAAGATCTAAATGAAATTTACCACAATATAGACAATTCCACATCATTCCTATTATTAGGCCATTTAAGGAAGGTCCAACTACACAATTGGTCCTTAATTTATATTAAATTCCTAACTTAATTACAATTTAACCTTAAACAAATTAGGGCTTAATGAATAAATATCCCAAAGGTTAGTGGCATGATCACCATCCACCACCGCTTGGACTTTTGGAAATGGTTTAATTCCAAATTAATCCCTTTGATATTTTAAAATCTACAATGGGTAACTTTTACCTCTTTTACAATTTTATCCTTTTACATTAATTTAACAGTAAATCATCAAAATTACCCAACCAAACTTCAATTCACAGATAATACGACTCTGTAAATATTTAATAAAAATATTTACAGCTTTAATTTACGGAAACAAGGTCCTAATACTTCGTTTTCAATAGCCACTTGACTTTTGAATCGAACCACTTATAATAACTTTTAATTTAATTAGTTCAATTCATCAAATCAAAATTCAATATAAAAATATTATTGACTCGTATAATTTAAATACTAATTATACGAACTTACTCGTTCGATTTGTAGTCCCGAAACCATTGTTTAACCAAATATTGCACCATATATTGCATCCAAATATTTTTACAACAACCGTGGATTCCATATCTTTAACCAATAATTTTTTAATCTGCTCAGAAAAGTCAATGGTCGGAATACCATTGATGTTAGATCTTAGAATGTCACCTTCTTCAAGCTCTAAGTCCACATCAATAAAATCATTCGATATCATGGAAGAGTCTAAGGACTCAGTGCCTCTCTCTCCTATCCCTGTCAACAATTTGTCTTTCCAAGAAATTCCACTCATCGGAGCCATATAAACCATCATGTTATCTACTAATTCGTCACCTACACCTTTGAATCTGGCTTTCTTTGTGCTACGATCCTCGTTGTAACCATCGCTGGAAAAAATCGTAGAGCAGTTTATCGCTGAAAAATTTAGGGGTTTAATTTTATTTTTCAACTCGACTTTAATTTTATTTCACTCGACTCGATTCAATAAAATTTTAAATTGAATTAGGATGATAAAATAAGACTTGTAAACTCGATTAACTCGATTTTTTTCATCTTAAGTGAGCTTTAAATTATATAGTTTGTATTCTTGTCACTTATTTTTAAATTGAGTATTAAAATAATATTGAATTTAGGTGTTTAACCTACCATTTATATAACCCAAAACATTTATGTCAGGTATTATTAAATAGGTTTTTTTTTTGTACACATGGTTTTTAGGCTTTTTAATTTTACAAAAACAAATAAAATTTATATATATCTCATTTTTTTAATTAATTTTTTAATTTTATGTTTTTAGAATAAATTTAGACTTCTTCTTTTTTCATATATATTAGTTAAAGAAATTATTTACTAAACTAGATGTGTTATTCAATTACTTATAAATAGTTGAAATCGGGGGTTGGAGGATCCAACTTTAAAGTTGACATCCCCGTAATATAACTCCAATTATGGTTATACGGAAGTCAGCACCACTACATGCCAACTTCACCTTCCTCATAATATTTTTTTCTTTTTACTATTAGATTATATAATTTCATAAATAGTCCATGCAAGCTCATTAAAATTTCATTATAGTTCACCCATTTGTAGGTTCAAAAGTAAATCATAACATTCATCTTAACAATTGTACTTCTTTAACAAGTAAATCTTAAACTTTCATATTTTATAAATAATTGTATTTCAATACTTTAATGTTTAAAGTCGCAATAATTTTTAATTTAAATAAAAATATAGTTTAATATTTTTAATTAAAAATAACATTTTTTAGATATAATTCTAAACTGAAGGGAACATATCGAAAATTTGGTGAAATTTGAGGAAAAAATTTTAAGATGAAACTAATAAATTTTAAATATAATTTTGAACAGGATGGACTAAATTAAAAAGCTGATGAATTTTTAGTGATCATGTATGATATTATTCAATTTTTTAGGGAGTCGGGTCCTCTAAACCCAGACTTCCATTTTTATGCTCAAATAAAAAAGGGATAATATCATCATAAATGATCCCTGAAATGCATTAGCATTTCAATTAGTCCATCCACTTCAAAATTATATTTAAAATTTATTAGTTTTATTGAGTGTTTTAAAGTGTGTGTCTTCTTGAAAAGGGTTAAATTATGTATTTATATGATATGGTTACATTTCATGGATGTGATTTCGTAGGTAGTTCCCAATGCATACCAACACGTACCCTAATCTAGGGTTAGTACGTGTTTTCTAGATGTAGGTTTGCCTACATGGTGGTACAAACCTACATCGTGCGGTCTCATAGAGTATGCGAACACTTGACATACGAACTCAAAGTGCGAACCACATAGAGTACGGGTCAATACTCAATTAGGTAACTGGGTAACGAGTCAGTAATAGCGAGTATCATAACAATTTTTCCCCCACCTATTTCAAAGGAAAGTAACAAAGTGACTCTTCGGGGAACTTCACTTCGCGAGGCGAGAGATTACTAAAGGAGAAGCTTATCACGTTTATTTTTTACTTTAGAGTGTCACATACACTTCATCATATGTTGGGGAGTGGTACGGTTGTATACAGATGATTATGCCTTCATTCTTGAATACATGAATCGTTAAAGTGCAAAAAAATTTTTAAAAGAGGTTACTTGAACCCTACAAATCAAACTGCTTGAATTTGAAATTTTTTAGAAAGATTTGCTGTCGAGGAGAATAATCGCGCTCCAAAGGTAATTTCTTGAAATTTCCCAATCGCTTATGTGGTTTTTCTAGGTTTGTTCAAGTAAAATGGTCATATTATTTAGTGCGTCCTTTCACAACGTTGTAAAGTACATGCTCCATTGGAAGCGAAAGCTTATGTTTGCAGAGGAAGAAATGAGTCACATATTAGTTACTCGAGGAATTCAAATACCCAATTTTGCCTATGACTTCTCAATCGTTGAAGGGTCGAATCGATTAAGCAACACCACCAACGGGAGTTTTGTACTTCCCTTGTATGTGTTAAAAGTAGATTTCCATCTACCATTCCACCCCTTCTTTAGCCATCTTCTCAATGAATATAGGATAGGCCCGGAGTAGTTATCTAGTTTCTCATGCTAGGTCACGGTGGTTTATTTCATCGAATGTAGTCGATAAGAAGAAATGTCATTCATCATTATTTTCCAGAATTTGTATGAACTGAAAGCATGTAAATCGAGGTTCAATGAGCCTGTTTTATTATTCTGCTCGTGAAGGGGTGGAATCAATTATCTCCAATTGGCATTCAAACCTTTGCCTAAACTGCTGCAAATACATAGGAGTTAAGTGCAAGTTTAGAACTGGCTTTGATTTTCCAATCAAATGGTCGATACCTAGTAAGAACATTTGCCTACGAAAAGGAGAGATTATATCTGAAGTAAAATGGAGTCAGTAATATAAGCTTCGTAATGCTAGATTTGGAGGAAGTGCTAACTGTTAAAAATGTATTTCAACACTGTCTCTTAAATCTAAGTCTCACTGGATGGCAGCCAATTGATGATAACAATGGTGCAAACATTGTGACTGTGTTGCCCGCACAATTTCCATGGCCACATAGAGCCATAGATGATTTAAAGGTTATTCTCTTAGGAAATAAGAAGAGCTTAAGAATTATTTTTATACCTTTTGTACATTAAATCCTCTTCTGTGGTCCTCTAAATCTATAGGGATCCAAAAAATGGTACAAAGCCCCTATGGTACCTACTGGTGCTAATAATACACTTGTTGGTAATGCAGACATAGTTCATGTTGTTGAAGAAAACTCAGAAGAATCCATAAATTTATCTAGAGAGATCGATGAATACATGGACGTTCGATCCTTCATGCAAAATGTGTGAGGTGGTCCCTCTAGTTCTTCTACTGGGGAAGGAAGTGCAAGTAGTAGAAAGAAAAAAAACTATTGTTGGAGCTGCTAATATTGTTCTAAGTAGCAAAGATAAGGATAGCCCTGTAAGGAAGCTTTATCGAAAGAAAGAGAATGATTGCACTACAACATCTGGTGATATGGTCAACATTGTTATAGTTTCTGCTGTGACTCATTCTCCTTCTAGTTCTCCTGAATCTCATCCTTCACCAAGACCACCTATAGGAAATACTTTTGGTTCGATTGTTGATCATGTCCTCCTAGAGGTTCAATGAGATTTATATCTACTAGTGATGAGACATAAACGTTGTTCCTATGGTACGAACACCTATATGTGAAAATTTCCCTATTGTCCTACTGAGGGAAGCATACGATGGAGAGATTGCATATCCCAATAAGTGAAAGAATATGTTTGTCCTACTGCATCATCCAACTCTGTGAAGAAACCATCGTTAAAAGAGCTAATATTATCTCTTCAAGTGGTTTTGGCCGAAACTGGTATGGTAAGTGTGGGGATCACTGAAGTCATTAATGAGAGAAGGTAAGAAAGGTGGAATTTACAAATATTCACCAATCCACCATAAGGGCTTTGGAGAGGGCTTACAAGTTATATAATAAGATGGATGAGGAGAATAAGAAATTGATGTAGCAAAATAAGAGGTTATAGAATAGCCTATCTCTTGCTGAAAATGATATTGAAATTGTATTGGGAGATTGTAAGTGAGCAAGCTGATAAAATTGTTTTAGATGCTATCGTGAAAAGCATGGAAAAGTGGCATAAGTTTATGATGACTAATCTGGCAAACAGTCATGTAGATGCTTTGCAAAAGTATAAGACTGGTACTATGCAAAGTTTTCAAGACCAGACCTAACTTCTTGCTGCATGCTCAAGTACTTAGTGGTCCCTTTGATGCTCATAGGGTAAAATTCGATGCTCTCAACGACCTCACAGGTGCCCAGTTGGACTTCAATGTGCACTTTCCTTCTAGAACTGCTTGGGAGAAATTTGTAGAGGAATGGAACAACTCCAGCAGGATTTACTTTGCTGATAATCCTGTTGAGACTAGTGTAGCTTCCATTTTGGGCGTGAAAGGGATGGAAATGAAGGAGAATATGAAGAGCTTCGACCCTCAAGATACTAGTACTAATTCATGATTTCATTATTTTTATTGTACTTGTTTCTCTCTATTTTGAAATGGATTTTTTTTCTGCATTGAAACAGTGCGGTGCTTGATTGTAAAATTATTTAAGCAAACTACATAACCAAGTTGCCATCACAAATTACTTAATGAATATAATTTAACTAGTGATTAGGAAATCAACTAACATAGATAAGATTTTTCATGATAGTAAATCAAATGAACTTATGCTGCAATCTTAAGTCAGTGAGCCATTTCAAGCAGCAATGTTGAATCAGTTAACTTAAATAAGTTTGTTCATGATGTTAAATTGAATGAACATAGGCCGCGATCTTAAATCAGTGAACAGTTTGGAGCAGCGATATTAAATCACCTAACTTAGATAAGATTGCTCATGATGTTAAATCGAATGAGCTTAGGTTGTGATCTTAAGTCAATGAGCTTATTGATATCAATTGCAATCTTAAATCAATGAGCTGTTTAGATTAGTGATAGTAAACCAGCTAACTCAGAAAAAATTGTTCATGATATTAAATCAAATGAACTTAAGCTACGATCTTAAATCAATGAGTTGTTTAAAGTAGCGATAGTAAATTAGCTAACTCAAAAAAATTGTTCAGAATAGATAAACTAAACAACATTTGCAAATAATGCATCTTTATTGAAAAATGGGACATATCATTCATACATAATGTTTTTTTTTCAAATGGCATGCATTACATGTGTGAGGTAGAACAGAGCCATCCACTTTTGCTATTCTATAAGCTCTATAGCTTATTTTTTGACAACTTTATAGGGTCCTTCCAAATTATGGGTCATTTTTCCTTGTTGTGACACTAGGAAACTAGCTTTAATGTTTCTCAAAACTAAAGTTTTAATGTTTCTCAAAACTAAGTCGCCCACTTGAAATTGTTTGTTCTTTACTCTAAAATTATAGTTTCGAGTGACTTATTGAGCTCGCGCAATATTTTTGATTTTCGTTATCTCTTTAACTTTATCAATAAGATCTAAATGAGTTGGATGGCCTTCTAGTTGGTACTTTCATCAAAATGGGATGTCCTGTGAGATCGCAGGCCTATCTCAGTAGGAATTACTTCTACCCCATATACTAGTGAAAATGTTGTCTCTCCAGTTGCGGTATGGGATGATGTTTGCAGGGCCCATACAATCTCTGGTAGCTCTTCTCACCAAGCACCCTTAGCCTCCTCAACCTTTTTCTTTAGAGCTATGAGAATCTTCTTGTTCATTGCCTCTACTTGACATTTGTTTGGAGAGTTTTTACAGAGCTTTGAACGAAACCAATCTATAGGCCCTTGCAGAAGTTTTTGAATTTTCCCTGGAATTGGGTTCCATTGTTCGTTATAATCAAATATGGAATGTTGAACCTATAAACAATAGATTTCCAAAGAAAAGACTTCATTTGTATCTCTGTGATTGTAGTCAGAGCTTTAACTTTTATCCACCTAATAAAATAGTCCGCAGCTACAACTATGACTTTCTTCTAAGTTATGGTTATTGGAAATGGACCCAAAACATCTATTCCTCAAGTTGCAAACGTCCAAGGGCTAAACATTACTTGCAGAGGCTCAACTGGTGATCGTTACACTTGAGTATATTCTTGGCAAGAATCACAAGTGCGAACCATATGATGTGCATTTTTTTGTATAGTTGGCCAGTAGTATCCTTGCCTAAGAACATTTTGTGCTAACAATCTCTCACCTAGTTGATTGTCACATATTCCTTCATGAATTTCTTTTATAACAAACTCAGCTTCCATAGGAGTGATACATCTAAAAAGTGGTTGGGAGTAACTTTTTTTATAAAGCACATCCTTTAATAAGATATATCTAAAGGTGATAGATTAAATGGTTCTAATTATCTGAAAGCTGAGTAACTTGCAGATACAAAGATATATTAACTGTAAATAATAACACCGTACCTTACAGCCTTATATTGTATTTTGGCGAGCTCTTTTTTGTTGAGGTGGTGAATTTCCCCTTGTAGAGCTTGTACTATAGGGGTCATCCACGTTTCTTCTTGGCTCAAATTGAGAATTCTAACAGAATTTTTCCTCTTTGCTCAATAGTAATAGATGACATAACTTATACAAAATGTCAGCTTTGGTGTTCTCCGTCCTAGATAATTGTCTAACTTGTGCCTTGCCAAACTGAGTGAGTGTAACGCCCCAATTTTCGAGAATTCTATAAATGTTGGCAAAATTTCATGCTTTAATTTTGTCATTTGTGAGTGAAATTATGAAATAGGACCTATGTGAAAATGTTTGAAAATGCTATAGGCTAAATTGAAGTGGCCAAATAAATAGGAGTGCAAAATAGGAGGATTAGCATGACAAACCTCCCATTTTACATGAAGTGGCCAGCCATCATGTTGTTGTAGACAAAATGTGCACTTGATATCCATAATTTATGGTACAAATTGATACAAATTGATAATGGGTTAGGTAAATGTTCCATGATAATGGATTAGGTAAATATTCAATGATAATGGGTTAGGTAAATGTTCCATGATAATGGTTTAGGTAAATGTTCCATTGTGGGAATTTCATGTCTTTTGTATTAAAGAATTAAATGGATGAAATATGAAATTTTATTAAAAGAAAAAGGGGTGAAAAGAACAAAGTTTTGTCCATCTTTGTTCATCATAGCCTAAAGTTAGAGAAGAGAAAGGAGAAGAGAAAGCTCTTGAATGTTTGGTCACTTGGGGAAGAAAATTGAAGGTAAGTTCATGGTAGTTTGCTTCTATCTTGATGTTCATGAGTTCTTCTTGATTTTACCTTAACTCCTGAAGCATATTTTGGTTTTTAGTTGTGTTGTGAGCATTTAGTCATGAATTAAAATGAAGGAAATGGTTGTTGTTTCATGTTCTTTTGATGAAAAATGGAAGATAGGTGAAGTTGAGCCAAACAAATGAGCATGCATGTGCCTTAGATGCTAAGGGGAAAAATCAGCTAACATGTTGTGCTTTAAAATGATGAAATAGAGATTATACTTAAGTAAAATCATAGATATGTGATGATTGATTGGTGATATACATGTTTAAATAACAAGCATGCAAGTTAGGTGTGAAAGAGTGATTTGGTAATAAATCTGCTTGAGACAGCATCAGTAACGTGACTTTGGAAAATCACCATAAATTGTGGGAGATGAGTTAGAAGCTGCATAAATTATGTAATTAAAGCTTAATGAGTCTAGTTTCAAATGGAATAAACAAGAACATATTTTGAATTCTGTACAATGAGAAATTTGATTCGTAATGAAGAGTGGTCAGATTTGTCAAACAGTGAAACATGGGAAACTTTAAGAAAAATCTGGTATTGATTGGCCATACCAAAAATTCTGAAAATTTTATGGATACAAGATATATGAGTCTATTTTCAGGGAAAATTAACGACACTTGATTTGGAGTTTCGTAGCTCCAGTTATAAATAATTTAGTGACTGTTGCTCGGGAAGACAGCTTGCAGTGAAATTATGATTATGTGGTAAACATTGACAAAAATTTGTTAATGAGTTGCTTATTGATTTCTTATAAGCTTACTATGATCTGTAGGTGTGGTTGGCCGGATATTGTAAGGGGTTAATACGTAGTTTGTATTTGAATAGTTAGATTAACGTGTTAGTAATCCAATTGTAGGCGGTTCGTGTGTGGATCTCGTCATCATATCGTCGCAAACAGGTGTGTAACTAACACTCTCTTTCTTAGTCTAGATCGGCAAAAGTCGAAAAGCCGAAATGCCGAAAATCGGTATTTTGTAGATTTGTGAGTGTGCGAATGCTCGTGAGGTAAATCGATTAATGTTTTTGATAAGCTGCAATGTTTGGACTGCAAAGTGCATGATTTCTGTGCCCTCGATATTTTTGGGCTTAATGGGCCAAAATTGGAATGATGGGCCAACGGGCCCAATTCGGTAAGAACCCTCGGTAGTGATTCTGTTAGTACGTGAAAGGTAAGAATATGCATGAAAAACCCTAAAATAGATAAATTACTGAAATACCTTTAAAAATGAAAAATTTACAGTTTTACCCTAAGAGATAAATTACCGAAATACCCATAAGGTTAAATTGACCTAAATGCATGTTTGATTGTTGTTATTTACTGCATGCCATGTTGTTATTATCTGATGCATGGGATTGGGATATTGACGGAGGAAGTACTGAAAGTGGCTTGTCCACGTACTGGAGGCTTTGCCTCAATTTACTGTTAACTGAGCAGCAAGGCTGCAACTGTGGAGTGTTGGGCTGGGCGGGTTGAGCTATTCCCCATATGGAGTGTATGGCAGGTACGGGTGGAGTGTAGTGGTTGGTGGGTTGAGTAGTCTCCCCAAATGGGCTTGCATAAGTTTACTGATGTTGCATGTATTTTGAAATGGGCCTATGGGCGATACTGTTATCTAAATAAGGGGCTAAGGCCCAGTTTATTGTAATCTGAAAAGGGCTCTGGCCCAGTACCACTGTTACCTGAATGGGCTTAGGCCCAATAGGCTTGAGCTGACTTGGGCTTTGAATGAGTTTTCCTTACACACTGAGTTTCCCCAAACTCACCCCTTCTTTAACCTTGCAGGTGAGCCTTGATGTGGGTGACTTGGAGCCGGAGGGGATTCAGAGTGGCCATGGTGAATACTTTGGGGTTTGAAAAAGAGACTGGTTTTCTTAAGTTATTTTTAATTACTATTTAATTTTTGGGTTGTAATAAGGCCATTTTAACTTTATTTTCTTCTTTGATTTTTCTAGGATTATATTATTAAAAACAACTTTAAATTGACGGATGCTAATTCAAATGGGCTAGACTTAGGGTGTGATTTCAAAATGATACTTGTTTTTTTTAAAATAACACGACGTCACGAATATTCGGTTTACTAAAGATAATCACTCAAAGAAATTTCAACTTGTTATAACCAAGTGTGGCAATGGATGTGGGCATGTCTAGGATTGGATCCAATCGGAGAGCTTGGTACTTAAGTAGCCTTCATGGCTCACCTCCTCTGTTATGGATACCTATCTGGTGCCCAGCTTCCATTCACTTGCTTAGTTTGACAAAAGTCAACTTTTTTTTAAAACACTAAAAAGGGAACAAGGGTTTTTGACTTCAAAGTGGCACGTCGGATTCGGCCTTAACGACTGGGCCGGGTTTGGGGTGCTACAGTGAGTAGTTAGGTGGATATGGCATGGTATTTCTTTAGGCATGGCTCTTTTACTTCATACTTTTCATTCATTTGTTTTGCTACTAGTTGAGAATCAGTAAGTATTACCAATTCCCTCACCCCCAGCTATAGAGTTAATTGTAGTCCTAAAATTAATGCATCATACTCTGCTGGATTGTTAGATTCTTAGAAGCTGAAAGATAATACATATTTTCACTCATTCTCATCAATGTCTATAAGGAGAACGTCTGCCCCTGATCTTGCCTTCGTTGTTGAGTCATCCACATAAGCAGTTTAGCACTTTGGTTTCAAAACTAAGTTAGTTTGTCCCTATGATGATCTAACTACTACATCTTGTATAATCAACAGAAAAATTTTTAAAACAAAATGTATATTTATATTGAAATATCATGAAATAATATGAGTATTAGTCAAGTGAAGTTCCAATAATTTATGTGACATGCTATTGTATTATTAATGTGAGTAATAGTTTTGAAATTAAAAATTATCAGTAGGGTTTTGTGATTTGTCAAATTCAAAATTCTGAGCTTTGATCGCTATTCTCGGGGCATATTCTATTCCATATTTTGCCAATTCAATTCCTAATTTAGTCATTCTACCAAAAGTATCCACTTTAAACAAAATGTCCTTGATGGTTTGATTTGTCATGACAATCACAAGATGAGCTATCACTATTAAAGAAAAAATGAGATTTTATGTCATTGATTACCTTTTTTCACCATTCTGTAACACCTTGCTAACATAATACACTAAAAATTGGTGAAGCCCTTCTGCCTTGATCAAAATTGCTGCCACCGTTTCTTCAGAGGTTGCCAAATAAAGATAAAGAGTCTCCTTTACTTGAGGTGACATCAGAAACGGTAGAGACATGAGATACAACTTGAGCTTTCCAAAAGTAACTTGACATTCCTCTGTCCAACTAAAAGAGGTTCTTAAGGCCTTAAAGAAAAGTAATCATTTATCTATCGTTTTGGAGGCAAACCTGTTGAGTACAACCACCCTCTCATGAGGTGTTGAATATCTTTAATAGTCTTTAGGGGAGGATATCTAGAATGGCACAAATCCTCTCAAGGTTCGCCTCTATACCTCTTTCTGAAACTAGGAAGCCTAAAAATTTCCCTACTCTCACACTAAAAGTGCGTTTCTCTGTATTTAGCCTCATGTTATAGGCTCGCAGAATAACAAAAGCTTCAGGTAAATTCTGAATGTAGAGCTCTTCACCAAAATGTCATAAACATAGACCTCAACACTGTAACCAATCAACTCTCTAAAAATCTTGTTAATCAACCTTTGATAGGTTGCACCTGTGTTTTTTTAACCTGAAAGGCATAACTCAAAAGCAAAACAAGTTCTCTTCTGTGATAAGACCATTTTATCCTAATCTTGTGAAGCCATGGAAATTTTGTTATAACTTGAGAATACATCCATAAAACTTATGAACCTATAGCCTAAGGATGCGTCTACCAGTCTATCAATCAAGGGCAAAGGAAAACTATCATTCGAACAAGCCTTGTTAAGACTAGTAAAATCAATGCACATTCTCCATTTTCCATTGGCCTTCTTCACTATCATAACATTTGATACCCAGTCCAGGTATGCCACTTCCTAATAAATCCCATTAAAAGCAGTTTTCCTACCTCTTGCCTAATGGTCTACACAACCTGTGGAGCAAACCTTCTTCTTTTCTGTTTGACTAGCTTGACCTTGGAGGACATGTTTAACCAATGGACAATCACCTAAGGATCCACACGAGGCATGTTTGCAGCTAATCATGCAAAGATATTTGAATTCCCACTTAAACACTAAACTAAATCCTCTTTTTCTTATTTTGCTAACGTTGATGAGATCCTTATGTAACGATTCAGAAGTCGGTAGTGTCAAAAAATATGGTTTTGAAACCCTGATTTCATAAATTTGACTCGCGAATATTTAAGTGGAATAAATTTCAGTTAGGTAACTTCGTTGAATTAGTGTTTAAATTGAGTGTAGAGACTAAATCGCGTAAGTGATAAAGGTAGAAATTTCAATTAAAACTGAACAGCTAAAGGACTTATTAAGTAAATAAACCTATATATATAAGGCTATAAAGATGGTCGGTCTTAATATAATGTATATATGTGTTTCATTTTATAAAATTTAAGTTAACAAATTATGTTATAATAAAATAAAAATGACATAAAAGTAAAATCAAAACAAATAGTATAGTGGAGAGAAAGAGAAACAAAAACATTTTTGTTCCTTTATCATTTTGCATGCTGAATTGGAGAAGAAAGGAAGAAGAAGCTTCGGCTAGTAATTTGAATCTTTGAAGCTCAATTTAGTTAGTATATTTTGGTCATTTTTACATAAATTTTATGTTTTTGAAACCTAAGATCATGAGCTAGCTTACCCATGTTGGAATTTTTAGAATTTTTGAAGTTACTAGAAGTTGCCATTGTAGAGAAATTTAAGTTCTTGGATGTTATTTTGATAGATTTTAAGGTTGGAAGCGAAATGGGACTATTTTGTAAAGTCAATTGTTAATTTTATGCAAAAAAGGACTAATTAGTGCAAAAATTTGAAATTAGGGTTGTAATTGAGAAATGGGAAGTCCTATAGGGACTATAGGAATATTTGGCTTTAATATTGAGGGTTAAATGTGGAAATTTTGTTAGTCCCGATTTTAGGGACTAAATTGAATTTTATGTAAAAGTAGTATAAATTTTGTAATTGAATGTGAATTGGGTTGTGTATTGTTAATTTATTTTATTTGTTTCGATCTGCAACTAACGTCTTCTTGAAATTCTCGAGAAAGAAAGGAAAAGACAAGGTCGAGAACGAATAGCTCGGGATTTACGTTTCCGTTTCTATAATTCGAATTATTTTTAATTGTTGCATTTGAACATTTCATTATAAGGTAAGCTACAAAGTTGATTCAATATGATATATTAAAATGGTTGTATTGGTTATTTGTGCTAGGATTGTATCAAGTATTAATGAAATGTGAAATTGATTACGTTATGGAAATAACATATGTTGCTATGTGAATATATACATATGAGTAAATTATTTGGATTGATAAAATTGTATTATGAAATTGAGGAAATTGTTTTATGAAATGAACTAAGAAATATGTTACCCTATTAACTATTCAGGCAAGATCGAGTATAATTGGTATGCAATATGATAGGAAGAGTTCAGGGTTTTACGACTATGTGTTGGGGAATGTTTGGCACTCCATTTGTCGATTATACCGACCAGTACTGTGCATATCTATTTGTTGGTTTTATCGGCCAGCGCAGGGCACAATTTATTTCTACGGATTTATCCGTTAGACATTGGGTGTCAAACTTTAGTGTGTTGGTTGAATCCATGTATCCAAGTCCGAGTCCGAGTCATGTTAATAGGGAAAAATAAAAGGAAGAGATGAAACTGAAAATGGAAATGGAAGTTGAATTTATGGTATGTGAATTGGATGAAAATAAAGATGGCTCTGAATTTTTGAATATATTCTCAATGAATGTATTATATGGAAGTATAATGAGTCATGAAATGCTAATGTTTGAATTGAGTGATGAAATTACAAACATAAAATGAATGAAGAATTATATGTCTCTTTGCATTACATTTATTGCATTTTATTTTAGCCACATAATTGAGTGTTTTATATCATGTTTAATTATTTGGATTATAGATTCACCACTAAGTTATACGTAGCGTACGTTGTTTTTCTCGTGCGCAAGTTAGGCACTTAGTAGTTCTAGTACTAACTCAACATCCAACGACGATCCCGAACTCAAATGTTGGTGAATGGTTCTTTTTGTTGGTTATAGCATGTACCTAGGTTATGATATTTTATTTATGGTTATTTTGTATCTTGATGCTTCTTAATGGTGTGAAATTAAGTATATGTGTGATGGAATTGGTAAACTTTATTGATAGCTTGGAATTTTTTTACCTTGGGTTAATTGACTAATGTTGTCATGAATGAGTTGGTTATATATATGGTTTTATGCCTGATAATTGCTTAGAATTTGTTCATACATGATATGGTTAGTTGTGTTAGTATGGAATTGGTAGAAGTCAAGTTATAATCATGTTTACCTTATTACCTTTAGTAGTCCTTGTACCTAAGTTGTAATGTTGGTATGAACATCATTTATGAGATGGTTAAATGATTTAATTTGCTCGAGGTTAGTATGTTTGATTAATTCCATTTTGAGTTATTTTGAACTATTAAAATGCAGTGCCAATTTGGGCACATTGGTTAGCCACTTAAGATGTTGTTTTTGGTATGTTTTAAGACTATTTGAACATATTTTTGAGGTATGGAAATGATTGATTTTGGGTTATCTTGGTACCTAAGATTTGGTTAAAAAGATGTCTTGTTTTGAAAGCTTTTAAAGGTGTACACAGCCTGGGACATGGGTTGTCGCACGACTTCCTCACATGGTCGTGTGTCTTCTTAAATTTTGGTGCAGGTTTATCCTACACAGTCACAGAGAGTTACACGGCCTGTCGACACGACTATGTGACCTCATTTTGAATACCCACACAGTTTAGGATACGGCCGTGTGACCCTACTTTGAATTGTAAACGGGGTGGGCACACGAGCTATGACACGGCTGTGTGACCCTAGTTCAAGTTATGCACGGCTTAGCCAACGGCCATGTCCTTAAGCCAAACGCCTAGGCTTTGTCACATAGTCTGGCCACACAACCATGTGACACTTGTTTTTAAAATTTTCAGATTTTTCTAAAACTTTTTTATCTATTTCAAATTAGTCCATGATTGTTCCCAAACTATTTTTATGGCCCCGTAAACTCATTTTAAGGCCATAATTATGGTTATGCTAGGAATGAAATGTATATTTTAATGTTATCTTTTAAATTTATAAATGATGGTTGGATGATGTAATTGTTTTGATATATATGTGTTGTAATACTCCGTAACCCTAATTTGTCGACTGAGGCGAGTTAACTGTGTTACACCTTACCAATTTTTCCATGTTATCATAAAACAACTGCAAAGTTTCTGTGACCTCTTCTGCTTCTGGCTTGCAAATTCTCTCTTCACTTCTAACATCCAAACTATCCAGATCTAAAACCTGACTAGGTATTTCTGCCTATTGTAAACTCTGACCCCATGGTACCTACTCATGTGTTTGCTAAACTAGCAATATATGACATTGTCTAGTTGTTCGCTGGTTAGACTTCATGAAACCTATTCCTATCCTAGTAAGGAACTTAATCTTCATACAAAAAGTAACAATTATTATTTTAGTCATTCTCATAATAGGACACTCAAATATGGCATTGTAAGCCATTGGATGATCTATCACAAAGAATTGAACATATCTTGTAATACCATGCTCGTCATCCCCAAAAGTAACAGGCAGAATAATACACCCCTTCACCTCAATCAGATGGTTCACAAAACCATACAAAGGGCTTGTCATCTTTAAAGCTTGTTCTTTCAGCCTCATCTTCTTATATGCGTCCCAAGTCAACACCTCCACAGCACTTCTACTATCAACCAAAATTATCTTTACCTTAAACCTTGTTATAGTTGCTGACAGACCATTGGATCATTTCCGTCCTCATCACACACTGTATCCACATCCTCATAATTAAACTCTACCTTCCACTTCTCTTGTTGTCACAGCCTCTTCAGTGAACTGACCAACATCACACTTCTAAAATGAGTTTTTCTCTTCATGTTAGAGGTTGCCCACTCTTCATTTCTACCAATTATCATGTGTACTGTACCTTTAACCTTTTGCTTACCCTTATCAATTCTCAACAAACTCTAACCCAATGGTGAAGCATCTTGAGCCACAAAATCCTTCTACTCGTTATTTCTAATTGCTTTCTCTATAACATCTTTCAAAGAGAAACAATCTTCGATCTTGTGCCCCTGTCATTGTGAAAATTACATTTGTCTCTCAAGTTGGCTCTTAACTGGTTGCATCACATAAGTGGAGGGCTTGGTAAAATACCCAAACTTTTGACCTGACTAAGAATGTAGGTACGTGAAGCATTTAAGGGGGTATAAGCTTCAAATGTTCCATGAGGAACGTACCTTCTTTTGTGCTCGCCCTGAGGTCTCTGAAATGCCTTTGGTGACTCATTCTGTGAATATTTCCTCCATTTTCCTCACCTTGTACACGCAGACTCTGAGAAGGAGGACCTTAGTGGTTGCGAACTCCTTCGTGACCCCTAAATTGTTTGTCATCCCTCTAAAAAGTGTTGTGGGTTGCCCTTTTAATTTCTTTTGCCTTAATGAACTTATGCACCCTCTCATACAAGTTTGTCAAACTTTATGGTGTATTATCAGTAAATGAATACTGCACATGCTTATTTTGAACTCCCATGATGAAGGCATTAGTGGCCTACTGCTCCAAGTTTTTTGTGTTTAACATGGCAACATGGAATCACTTGACATAATCCTGCAAAGATTCTCCATCCATCTGTTTCACTGACATTAAACCCATAGGAATGCTCATTATTGTCCTATGGTCTCGAAATCTTCCCAAGAACATTTGGCCCAACTACGATAAGCTTTGAATTGAGCCCTGTGGTAGAGGTAGATGTGCCCGATGATCCTTTCTACCTTTGAATATCTCTTTTGGTACTTTAAGATAGGCTCACGGCTACCGCTTCTGGAGACAATGGGTTGTTAGAACAAAGCACCAATCCATGTCTTGCACATTAAGGTGTAATGCTCGCACATCTCTACGAAAAGAATCCATCCCATTCTGTAATGGCTTTGCATGTGCTCCCGCAGCCTCATCCTAGAGAGGCGTTATACGATCTTGAATATCAAAGTTGTCAAGTTCCATCTTCCTCCTTAACTCTATTATCTGTCTTAGCAGCAGCTGCTGAAAAACTTGTTGTTGTTCGAACCTAGAATTTTGTTGAGTTATTTATTCCTTCATCAACCTTAGTTGTTCCTGCAAACCGAACAATTGTTGTGGTAATCGTCCCTAATCAAAGGGAAATTACGATCCCTGACCAAAGGGAGCATTGAGATCAAAAGAATTGGAGGTATCTGCATAGCCTGAGTTGCCTAAATTCTTTGGTTGATCAGCAAACCAACCAACAAAGAGGTTTACATCATTGGGTTGATTGCTAGTGCCAGAACCTCTTTCCTGACCTAATGGGAAATCAGTGGGGAAATCTCATTAGGATGAGTCATATTGGTTTTCTGGTTTTTTTTATGGTCGGAAATCTGTCCACACTCACCGCACCAAATTGTTAGGTGTTTTTAAAGTTTGCATCCTCTTTAAAAGGGTTAAATTATGTATTTATATGATATGATTATTGTTTATGGACATGACGTTGTAGATAGGTTCCCATGTATGCCAACACGTATCCTACTCTAAGATTAACACATGCTTTTAGATGTGGGTTCGGCTACATTGTGGTGTGAACCCACATAGTGCGGTCTCATAGAGTATGCGAACACCTGACATGCGAACTCAAAGCGTGAACCACGTAGAGTATGGGTCAAGACCCAATCGGATAACTAGGTAACAGGTCGATAATAACGAGTAGCATAACATGTTCCATCTTAAATTTTCACGATATAGTCATTAAATTATAAAAAAAAACTAGAAATTTAATTAATAAATTCACTGTCGATAAATAGTATTACTTTCAGGCAAACATTATGATTTATAATCACGCAACTCCATTTCGCCCTTTCATTCTTTTACCAAAACATTATGATTTATAAGTACAAAATTAATGAACTTTTGCTATATCACATGAAACATAATAATGAGCCAACAAACTTTTTCCTTTTTCAAGAATATCAAAATAAAATGTAAAATGTTCGAAATACTATTTTCTCTACCTATAAAATTTACATTCACAAATTTAATCAACATGGAATTTTTTACTGATTAAACTAAAAAATAAAATAATTTTCAAACAGGAGTAATAATGTAATCGATTAGATTATCAGTTCAATTAATCTAATTGATTCGATTAAAAAATATTAAAAAAATTTATTCAATTAATTTTTAATCAATAATATAATTAATTCAAAATTATTTTTAAAACTGATATCTTAATCGATTTCCAATCCAATCTATTGGCGTGACATATTTTTTACTCAAACATGCATAATTGCAAATGTACGACCATCTTTAATTTTAATTTTTCTTTTTTATCTTTCCATTAATTAGGAGTAGTAAATGAGTTGAGCACATTTTTCATTATATGAATATTTTATCAAACGTTTATTCCAAATTCAATAACATAAATCACAGCTATGAAATTTATGTTGAACTTTTTCGGTAATCTGAATGCCACCACATCACATACAATCCAAATTAATAATATTGTTCTTTCTTCTTTTATTAATTTAATATGTTTTGCACAATTAGAGGTAATCGTAAGTCGGATTGAATTTGGGTGGACTTCAATAGAATTTTATGCCTATTTTCTACACTCAGACTTGATTCGAAAAATGAGTCTAAAATTTTACTCAATCCCGACTTGATCCGGTCGTATTAAATTTTTTTATATTATTATTTTTTATAAAAATAAATTTTAAAAATATAATACATCAATTATACTAAAAACGTTAAAATAAATGTTTTCAACAAATTGAAAATAAATTTTAAAATTTATTTATACTTATATAACACTAAGATAAGTGAAACTTAGTAAGCAAATACCTCTAAAATAATAGTAAAATTAACAATAAAACAAGAGTTATACAATATCCAAACACTAACAAAAAAATAATAGCAATATAATAGTGAAATGACACAAAAACAACAGCAAAAAGCAATATTTTTATTTTTGCAACTTTCTGGTCAGACTAAGCCCAAGCAAAAAAAAAACATATTCAAGGCTCAACCCATTTAGAAAACGAGCCTTGTTTTTTTGTCCAAATCTATTTTTTGAACTTATATTTTTGCCCAAACTCTCTCACTTTCCCGACCAATGATCAAGTCTATACACATACAACAACAAATATTATTATAAATATATTTTTATCTTTTTAATTTATATATATATTATTCTCAAATTTTCTTTATTTCAATCAAAATTTCATTTGTATTTTATATAATTTTTTATAAATTTATTTTTACATAAATTTAAATAAAAGTACAATAAAGATTTCTATAGTAAGAGTCAATTGGTTGTATTTTATCAGTCAATTAATCTTTTTGTTAAACATTTATATATTTTTATTATTAAAAACTGATATGATAGATAAAATAAATTGAGAGTTACATATTATATACTATTTAAATCTTATATTGATATATAGAGATATTTTTTAAATTAAAAATAAACAAAATTTTACTCTAGTTAATACTATCCTGTTAGATGTGGTTAAAGAAAGGGGTGATGGCAAATGAGGTAAATAAAATGAAAAGAAAAGGGCGGCAAGGGAAGGGAAGGGAAGGGAAAGGGAAAGCAATAGACAATAAAAGCAAGTAGGTGGCATTGATGAGTACAGGAAAGTGTGCAATTAAAGTGAAAACTGTGAACACACCACTGCTTCTGCTGCACCCTCCTCTGTTTTGAGAGGGACTCCTCTCCTTTTGCTTTTATTTATGCCTTTCCTTAATTTCTCAACAGTCATCACCCCAAAAAGTTTTTTTTTTTTACAATTTAATATCTTTGTGAATTACAATAATATAATAAATTTTTACAATTTAATATCTTTGTGAATTACAATAATATAATAAATTCTAAATAACAAATATAATTATCGTAACTCAAACTTAAATCACATTTGAGACAATAAATATTTTTAACTGTAGATTATCACATGATGTTTTTATAAATTAATAATTTATAATGCATGAATTGTGTATGCTTTTTTAATTGAGATATAATTAAATTTTTATGTTACTGTGGGTCTCATTAAATGCAGGTTGATCCCAATTGGTGTTGTCATTGATTTAGGAAACTTCTTTTCTGTTGTTTTATGTGTTAAATTAAAATAGTATTATTTGTTGGTCTTTTTGAAACACTAAAACTAGGTCTAGAAGTATCTCTCAGAAGAGTAATCATTTATTTTTACAGAATTCAATTTAAAGCTATAAAAAGAAAATGTCAGGAATATAAACTAAACAAATATAATTTTGGAGTAAATTAACCTCGTTGTTATAAAAGTGATTAGTTTAGTTATATATATTTAATTTTAGATTAGACTTGTGGATTAAATTTTAATTTAATTAGTATAAGTATTGTTGTTAATGTAAGAAAATATGAAAATATAATCAAAATTTATAATTTTTTTATTAAAAATTCAAAATTAGGCTTAAATAAAATAATAAACTTCAAATGGTTTTTTTTTACTTAAATATTTAATTATTCTTGTGAAAAGTAATATTTAAATCCAAGTTTTGATACAATAATCATGCTCTCCTTAAAAAGCTCTTCCTTTAGTCAGTAATAATATCTAATCACATCACATCACATTTTGTTTTTTTAGGTTTAATGTAATATTTAGTATTTAAGTTGAACATTTTTATTGATATGATACTTAAGTTTTGTATTGAAATTGGTATAAAATTTGACTTTTTTTTCTTTTAATTTTGTAATTAAACTTACTTTTTATCTAATTTGGTACTTAAATTTGTCACATATTATATAAATTATCTTAATATATAAATAATATTACTTTTTAAAATTGTAAAAAAAATTGATGTCTAACTGACATGTAGTAGATGGCATAATTTTTTTTTTTATTTTACATGTGCAACTATTTTTAGTTTACTTTATTTGTGTTATTTTATTTTAACATAATGAATTTCCATTATTTTAATTTTTTAAAACTCTTGTTTTCTTATTCAGTTTTCATTAAATATAACTTAAAGCACAATTTTTTAACACAAATTCTCCCTGGTGCTACGAACAATATTTTTTCTCTTCTTTTTTTGGAATTGAGGGCTTTGTAAATATGAGTCAATGCTTTAAGCATTCAATCCCTTTTGAATCATTCATTCTATTAACAATTAAATTAATCTTAGCCCCCTCAAAAAAAAGTGAAATTTAAGCATATTGTTAAGTGAAATAGAGGAAACTCCAAATAAATGTAATCATTTCTTCCACTAAATTTTATGCCATTTGTTAGATTTTGGTCATACATTATCTATTTTTGGCCCCTCGTAAAAAAACTAACATCATTAGTGTTTTCAGGTAATTTGTATAACATTTGATGATTTTATGTATTAAATTGGACAAAAAAAATGCTTAAATACAAAATTAGTAAAAAGTATAAAGTTTAGGTGCCATGGACAAAAAAAAAAGGTACCAAAATAGAAAAAAAAGTGTCAAATTTAAGAACCAAATATTATAGTAAACCTATTGATGGGAGTTGGGTCTCGAACCCTCAACGAAAGGTATTGTCCCATTTAAGGGGTTTTGTTTCCCTTAGGGAGTGTGTCAATTAACGTAGATACGAATATTGTTAGAAATATTAATTATTCATTTGTACTTGCAGGGAATCAAACCAATAACCAAAACTTTATATGCCTTACCTTAGCATACTTGGTACCACTTGGCTAGGCTCAAATCATCAACCAAGGCCTTATATGCCTTATCTTAGCATGCTGGTTCGGTGAGCGTGGAACATTTCTACCTTTTAAATTTCAGTGAATTCAGTAAAAGTATCATGGAGGCTCTTGTACTAGGAGTTAGATTGCATTTTGCCTCTTTATTAAAAAATAAGCAAATTAGTCCTTGTACGTTAGATCAAAGACCAAATTGGTTTTTTCTGTTAAAAATTTCATCTAATTCTAATGTTAAAAATTGACGTGGCTAATAGAATAACCAGAACACATGGTATGCCATGTGTACATCATGTTGACATACAAGAATTAATTTTTAACAATAAAAATGGAAGAAATTTTTAACAGAAGAATTATTTTGCTCTTTGATCTAATGATAGGGTTTAATTTGCGCATTTTTTAAATAGAATAGGCAAATTGTAATCTAACCCCTAGTTCAAAGGCTTCCATGATACTTTTACCCTTGTGAAAAAATAGAACGTCGATAATGATAATATATCACAAAGAAAAGAGAAAGAAAAATAAAGAACACACATATTTTTACATGGAAACCCTTTCGGGAAAAAAAACCACGGGCAGAGGAGAAGATAACTCACTATGTTGAATTCGAACAATTACAAGAGAAGTAGACTATGTCTATTTATAGGCTTGTAAAACCATATTCTAATAGAAAGAGTGTAGTAAGATTGAAACACCTTATTCTAATCCATATCAAATAGATGAAGTTTAATAATATTTAAAAACTTTATTCTAAAATAAAATAAAAGAAGTGTAGTTCTATATGGATTTTATTTTTATTTTATTTTATCACTGTATTTTATTTTAATAAGGATTCGGGTCACTCAATTCTAACAATCTCCGCATTGTCACTAATTTTCAATGAACAAGTTCTTCATCGCAAACTCTCAATGAACAAGTTCTCCACCTCTTCCATAAAACCCCTTAAGGGTTTAACTTCAACAATGAACACTAACTAAGTCTAAGCAATGCTCAAACTTGGTTATGGGAAGTGACTTAGTCATCATATCTGCAGGATTTTCATGAGTACTAATTTTGCTCACAACAATATCACCACGAGCAATAATATAATAAACAAAATGATACTGAATATCAATGTGATTTGTTCTCTCATGAAACATTTGATCTTTTAAAAGGAAGATAGCACTTTAACTGTCACAAAATATTGTACTGGTTTGAAGGTCTTCATTGAGTTCACTGAAGAGTCCTTCAACTAAATGGCTTCTTTACAAGCCTCAGTAATCGCCATGTACTCAGCTTCAGTGGTAGACAAAGCCAATGTAGTTTGTAAAGTGGCTTTCTAACTAATTGCACGACCTCCGATTGTAAAGACATAACCTGTGAGAGATCTTCTTCTATCAAGGTCTCCAGTAAAATCAGCATCAACATACCCAATGAGTCCATCTCTAATTCTTCCAAACTGTAAGCAAACATCAGTAATACCTCGTAAGTTTTTTAAAATCCACAAAACTATTTTTCAGTGTTCTTTACCGAGATTTTCCATGTATCTGCTAACTGCACTGACTGCATATGATAAATCTGGACGTAAACAAACCATAGCATACATGAAAGATCCCATTGCACTATAATATGGAACATGTGACATGTACTCGATCTCATTGTCTAATTGTGAAGACAAAACCAATGAAAGTCTTAAATAGGTTGTTAAATGAGTATTAACAGGTTTAACACCTACATATCGAACTTGCAAAGAACTTTCTCAATGTACCCCTTCTAACTTAGGTACAACTTACTTATTTTTCTATCTTTGAGAATCTCCATACCAAGTATCTTCTTTGCTGGTCCTAAATCTTTCATCTCAAATTCTTCACTTAGTTGGGCTTTGACATTTATTATCTCTCATTTATCTTTCGCTGCTATCAACATGTCATCAACATAAAGGAGTAGATACACAAAAAACCATCACTGTTTTTCTTAAAGTAAACACAATTGTCAAAGCTACTTCTTTTGAAATCATGAGAAGTCATAAAGGAATCAAACCTCTTGTACCACTGTCTTAGTGATTGTTTCAAATCGTAAAAAAACTTTTTTAGCAAACAAACATAGTCCTCTTTTTCTGAGACTGTAAAACCCTGTGGTTATTTCATATAAATATCATCCTTAAGTTCTCTATGCAAAAATACAGTTTTTACATCTAACTGCTCAAGCTCCAAATCATGCATGGCCATAATACTAAGCAAAACTCTAATCGAACTATGATTTACAACTGGGGAGAACACATCTGTGAAGTACACTACTGGAATTTGACGTGACCCTTTACAATAAGCCTTACTTTATATTTGAGTTCTTCAACTCTTAGAGTCCCTTCTTTCTTTTTAAACACCTATTTACAACGAATAACTTTTTTACCTTTAGGAAGTTTCACAAGATCCCATGTTCTGTTTTTATAAAGTGATTTCATCTCCTCTTTTATAGCAAAGATCCACTTTTCTAAGTCTCCACAGCTAACCACATTAGAATAATTAGATAGCTCTTGGTTTGCATCTATATCTTCAGCCACATTTAAAGTATAAACAACTAGATTAGCCTCGACATACTTCTTTGGAGGTTTAATCTCTCTTCTAATTCTGTTTTTGGCAATAGAGTATTTTGGTGAAGAAGCAACTCTATTCTGAATTTCTATTCTGGCTTGAGGAGCCAACTCTATTATAGATTCTGGATTAATTTGATGCTCTACCTACTTTTGATGTTCTTTATTTGAAGAGTATTTAATAGATAAGTTAGTTAGCATAGCAGTTTCGTAAAAAAATATCTCTACTAATCACAACTTTTCTATTTTCAAGACACCATAACTTATACCCTTTTAGACCAGCTTTATAACTAAGAAAAACACATTTAATAGATCTCGGTTCCAATTTTTCATTATCAACATAAGCATATGACACCCAAAGATCTTTAAATTAGAATAATTAGCATGATTTCTAGACCATACCTCTTGTGGAGTCTTTTTCTCAATGGCAATGGATAGAGATCGGTTGATAAAAAAACATCAGCAGAGACTACTTCGGCCCAAAACGATTTCGGTAAGTTAGCATTTGACAACATACATCGAACTTTATCCATGATTGTTCTATTCATTCATTCTGCAACACCATTTTTTGTGGAGTATAACGAACTATCAAGTGTCTCACGATCCCTTCTTGTAACACCCCTTACCCAATACCGTTGCCGGAGTCGAGCATGAGGCGTTACTTGACTTAACTTAAAAGTTCGGGCATAAAAATTTACTTTCAAATTTAATTTCATCATTCATAAGAAAGCTGTCCACCTGTACAGCGGTCACTAAAATAATTATAATTCAAGCTACGAAACTCGAAATTTAGATCCGTAAATTTTCCCTGAAACTAGACTCATATATATATTCACCATAAAATTTTCAGAATTTTTTCTTTAGCCAATTAGTACAGTTTATTAGTTTAAGTCTCCCCTGTTTCACTAATCGACTATCCTGACCACTCATCACTAAAATTTAATTATCTCTTATTACAGACTTCATATGGTGATTAAACTTATTTCTACTGAAAATAGACTCATTAAGGAATCTATACATATAAATTATAACTCATAATTCCTTCTGTACAATTTTTAATGAATTTCTAAATTCAGAACAGGGGACTTCAGAAACATTCTTGCCCTGTTTCACTAAAATTCAAATATCTAAAAGTATATAATTCTTTTGCTTACTCCACTTCTTTCATATGAAAGTAGACTCTTTAAGCTCTAATTTCATATCTCACTCAACTTCTAATTCTATTTCCACTATTTTTGGTGATTTTTAAAATTTACATCAATGCTGCTGTCCAAGAACTGCTCCATTGCAATTTTTTAAAAAAAAATTCAATATAACCCCTTTATAATTGTCTAACCTTCCTTGCAATTTTCAAATCACAACCAATTCCAGTATTTCATCTACTTCATTTAAATACTAATGAAGTTCAACCAATCAACCATTTCAAACTAAAAACATGTATATATTTCGATATCTAACGTAACCATAACATTCAAATTTACTTTTTACTTCAATTCCCTATACATGCCATATAAATCCAAAAAGTTGCTTAACATAATCTACCGGAGTATATCTGGATAGTGTGATTCTTGATGTAGATCCGATCCTCCGAATGTATAAATACGTTAATCTACAAAAACAATAAACACACACATGTAAGCTTATAGAAAAGCTTAGTAAGTTCATAGGAATAAAACATAAATCTTACCAAACACTTGTACACTTATACAATATACACCATTACTAAATTTACCTGTCAACCACAATCTTTGGTGAGTTCCTTGGTATAAACTCACTACTACTTATTCTTTTACCATAATTCCTTTGGGCCCATTTATCACTTACTATCCTTGATCAAAATTAAGGAACGGTTACGGAAAATTGAGTACTTCACTTTCACTTTGACATATGACCTCTTATCACTTGTCCTTGATTAGATAAGTGTAGCTAGGCTACCACTTATCACTTTGCCACTTGATCAGATAAGTGTAGCTAAAGCTACCACTTATCACTTTATCACTTGATCAGATAAGTGTAGCCACTTATCACTTTGTCTCTTGATCAGATAAGTGTAACCACTTATCACTTTGTTTCTTGATCAGATAAGTGTAACCACTTATCACTTTGTCACTTGATCAGATAAGTGTAGCTAAAACTACCACTTATCACTTTGTCACTTGATCAGAAGTACTCAAATCCGGCGTTCCACTTAATTTGATCATTTATTCGATTTTCACATTTTTATTTTATTCTTACTTCAACAATAAATGCATTTCATCATACATTGTATAATTCATGAAATTAACATTTAATCATTAAATTTCAGCCATATGAACTTACCTGGGTCGATTTGCAGAATTTGCAAAAGTTCAGGGACTAATCAACTACTTTTTCTTTTCCTCGACTTGCTTCGGGTTCTCGATCTAAAATACAAATTTATTCATTCATCAGCATATAATTCTATTCTAATCCATTTCACAATTTATGCCCTTAAGTTTTCGAAATTACACTTTTACCCCAAACTTTACAGTTTTTACAATTTGGTCCCTACTCAATTAACCCCTCAATTGATCTAATTTTTCTCAATTAACACCTTTTCCAACTATTTTAAACTACTACATAGCCTTTCATACATAAAACCGCAACACCAAACCTTAATTCTCAACTTTTTCACAATTAAGTCCCTAAAATCAATTTCTATCAAAATTACTTAATAAAATCATCATATAACAAAATTAAAGCTTTAATTCCATGTTCATTCATCATATACTTCCAGCATGTATTCATAGAAACTTTCAAAATCAGCCATGAAATCAAAAACTAATGAAATAATTAGTTGGGCCTAATTGTAAAAGTATCAAAATCACAAAAATTAGAAGAAAAAAAATCAAGAATTAAACTTACATAATTCAAATATATGAAAAACCAGCTTGTTTCAGACCTCCTATGGCGTTTTTGCTGATAAATTGTGAAGAGATCTCTAGATTTTTCACTTTTGTCTTTGTTTTAAATGTTTAATTTGTTAAGTTTCCAATTTTGCCCCTATTTCTACTTACATTCTGCTGATTTTTCTTACCCAACCGTCCAGCCCATAAAATTTGGGCCTAATTGCCTTTTAAATCCCCCCTCATTAGTCACTTAAGCTATTTAATCACAATTTAATAAATTTTACACTATTTTCAATTTAGTCCTTTTTAGTTAATTAACTATCCAAACGTTAAAATTTTCTAACGAAACTTTAATACCAACTCAATGACACTCTATAAATATTTCTAAAAATATTTATGACTCAGTTTAAAATCTTCGAGGTCTCGATACCTCGTTTTTTTATTTTAATTATTTTAATATTTATTCCTAGTACACTATTCACTATTTCAAAAATTTTTCTAACTTCACATTTAACTTATACTTACTAAATTTATAATATTTTCTACTCGTTTGTCAGATTTAGTGATCTCGAATCACCATTCCGACACCACTGAATATTCAGGCTATTACAACTCTCTCCCCCTTTTAGGAAATTTCGTCCTCGAAACTTCATACCTGTGAATAAATTAGGATACTGAGATCTCATCAATTCCTCCGTTTCCCAGGTTGCCTCCTCAGATCCATGTCGATTCCATAACACTTTAACTAGTGGTACACGTTTATTCCTCAACTCTTTAACCTCCCGAGCTAAAATTTTCACCGGTTCCTCTGAATAAGTCATGTCAGGTTGGAGCTCTATTTCCATATGAGGAATTACATGTGATGGATCTGATCTGTACCGTCTCAACATAGACACATGAAACACATTATGAATCTTTTCAAGTTCCGGGGGCAAAGCCAATCTATAAGCTACCGGACCGATTCTTTCAATGATTTCATACGGCCCGATAAATCGTGGGCTGAGTTTTCCCTTTCTGCCGAACCGCAAAACTTTCTTCCACGGTGACTCTTTCAAAAATACACGATCACCCACACTAAACTCTATATCCCTTCTCTTCAAATCTGCATATGATTTTTGCCGATCGGAGGCAGCTTTTAAACAATCTCGAATAATACGAACTTTTTCTTCAGTTTCCCGAATCAAGTCCACTCCCACCAGTTTCGATTCACTTAATTCAGACCAATATAATGGAGTTCTACACTTTCTTCCATACAGAGCTTCCAACGGTGCCATTTTAATACTAGTTTGATAACTATTATTATAAGCAAATTCGGCTAAAGGTAAATACCTTTCCCAGCTACCGCCGAACTCAAGTACACAACAACTTAACATATCTTATAGGATCTGAATCACTCGCTCTGACTGCCCATCTGTCTGAGGATGAAAAGCTGTGCTGAAATTTAATTTGGTGCCCAGAGCCTCCTGTAATTTACTCCAAAATCTCGAGGTAAATCTCGGATCTCGATCTGAAATAATAGATATCGGTACCCCGTGTAACCTCACTATCTCTGACACATATAACTCCGCTAACTTCTCGAGCGGATAATCTGTTCTGACTGGAATAAAATGTGCTGACTTAGTTAACCGATCAACAATCACCCATATCGAATCTTTTTTCTTCGAAGTTACTGGTAATCCGGATACAAAATCCATCGTGACATGTTCCCATTTCCACTCTGGAATCATAATGGGCTGTAACAACCCTGTCGGCACTTGATGCTCAGCTTTCACTTGTTGACAAATCAAACATCTTGCTACATATTCACAGATTTCTCGTTTCATTCCAGGCCACCAATACATTTTCTTCAAATCACACTACATTTTTGTACTTCCCGGGTGAATAGAACACATACCACTGTGAGCCTCTGATAAAATATCAATTTTCAAGTCTAAGTTATTCGGAACACATATTCTATTACGATAATATAACATACCATTTTCATCAATGGAGTATTCTGAGCTTGACTTATCTTGAACCATCTGTCGTTTTATCATCAATTTTGGGTCATCATCCTGTAACTCTCGAATCCGTTGAAAGAACACAGGTTTAGCCTTTAATTCTGCTAGTACAGAACCATCCTCATTAATAGATAAATGAGCATTCAATGCCCGTAGTGCAAATAATGATGATTTCCGACTAAGTGCATCTGCTACGACATTTGCTTTCCCTGGGTGATAGTCAATAACAAGATCATAATCTTTCAGCAACTCTAACCATCGTCTCTGTCTCAAATTTAACTCTTTCTGAGTCATTAAATACTTCAAGCTTTTATGATCAGTATACACATAACATTTCTCACCATATAAGTAGTGTCTCCATATCTTCAAAGCAAACACGATCGCTGCCAATTCCAAATCATGTGTAGGATAATTTTTCTCGTGTGGTTTCAGTTGCCGAGAAGCATATGCCACCACTTTGCCTGACTGCATAAGTACACAGCCCAACCCATTCAGAGACGCATCACTATATACTACAAACGGTACACCCGATTCTGGTTGAGTCAACACTGGAGCCTCTGTCAACATCTTTTTCAACTGATCGAAACTCCGCTGACATTCATCTGACCACATAAATTCAACATTCTTTTGTAGTAATCGAGTCAACGGTAAGGTAATCATTGAAAAATCTTTGACAAATCGGCGATAATAACCTGCCAATCCTAGAAAACTCCGCACTTCAGTAACATTCTTCGGAACTTTCCAATTTACCACTGCCGTTACCTTACTTGGATCCACTCTTATTCCATCAGCTGATACAATATGACCCAAAAACGCAACTTCATGGAGCCAAAATTCGCATTTGCTCAATTTCGCATATAACTGTTTCTCCCACAAAATCTGTAGTACAATCCTTAAATGTTGTGCATGTTCAGCCTCTGTCGTTGAATATATCAATATATCGTCAATAAATACAACCACAAATCTATCCAAATATGACTGAAAAATTCTATTCATCAAATCCATAAAAGCAGCAGGAGCATTGGTTAAACCAAATGGCATCACCAAAAATTCATAATGACCATATCGAGTTCGGAAGGCAGTTTTCGGCACATCACACTATTTAACTTTCAACTGATAATACCCAGATCGAAGGTCTATCTTGGAAAATACTGCAGCACCTTTCAACTGATCAAACAAATCATCAATACGAGGCAAAGGATATTTATTCTTTACTGTTACCTTATTCAACTGCCTGTAATCTATACACAGTCTTAAAGAACCATCCTTCTTTTTCACAAACAAGACAGGTGCTCCCCAAGGCGACATACTCGGTCTAATGAACCCTTTATCTAATAACTCCTGCAACTGCGCCTTCAACTCTTTTAACTCAGCTGGAGCCATTTTGTACGGTGTTAATGAGATAGGAGTTGTTCCGGGGATCACATCAATTACAAATTCAACTTCTCTATCAGGTGGTAGACCGGGTAACTCTTCAGGGAACACATCAGGAAATTCATTCACCACTGGCACTTGTTCGAGCTTTAAATCAGAACCTCGAGTATCTAGGATATAGGCCAAGAATGCTTCGTTGCCTTTGCGTAATAATCTCTGAGCAGAGAGAGCTGAAATAATTCTGACTGTATCATCCATATTTTCAGACCCAACTGAGATTACATCTCCTGTTTGACATTTCAAACTGATTTTCTTATCACGACAATTCACCACCGCATCATGTCTCATTAACCAGTCCATCCACAGAATAATGTCAAATTCCCGAAAGGGTAACAACATCAAATCAACGGGAAATTCATAGCCTTTCACTTTCAGTGGACAATTACGACATATCAAATTAACCATCACACTATGACCTAATGGATTTGTGACTTGTATATCAAATTCAGTGGACTCAACAGATAAATTCTTTTCAGATGCTAACATAGTGCAAATATATGAATGAGTAGACCCAGGGTCTATCAATGCATAAACAATAACATCATAAAAATAGAAAGTACCAGCAATTACATCAGGAGCAGTAGCCTCTTCCCTTGCTCGAATGGCGTAGGTACGTGCTGGTGCTCTATTCTCTGATCGACCAACTGATTCCCTCGTACCCGAACGGGTAGTCCCTGTAGCACTGCTCTGGCCTGAACGTCTACTTCTTTGGGGAATGGTTCTCTGTATCTCTTTCTGTTCCACTTCATCTTTTTGCAGCTGGGGACAATCTCGAATAAGATGATCAGTAGCCCCACATTTATAACAAGCTGCCATCTTAGTCCTGCATTCTCCGAAATGATACCTTCCACAATATTGACACTTAGGCCGGGAAGCATTCTGAACGCTGCTCACACTTGCTGTAGGTCTATCGAATACCCTGAAATCAGATTGTCTTGGTCTATCTCTACCCGATCTTCCCGAAACTGATGTAGTTCGACTAATTTCTTCTCTAGATTTCTTCACTGGAAAATCTGAAAATGACTTAGAAGCACCTCTTTTGAATAGCTCTTTACTTTTCCGATCCCGCTGCATTTTTCTGTTGTATACTTCTTCGAGCTTTTGAGCACGGTCTGACAGAACAACGAACTCTCGTATTTCATTACCCCCAATCATCATTCTAATTTCATCATTTAACCCTTCTTCAAACCGGATACACATTTCTTCTTCAGTAGGTATAATGTCTCGGGCATATTTGCTGAGGTAGACAAATTCTCTTTCGTATTCAGCTACTGATTTATTTCCCTGCCGTAGGTCAAGAAATTCCCTTTTCTTTTTATCCAAATACCGTCTGCCCACATATTTCTTCTTAAATTCATTTTGGAAGAATTCCCAAGAAATTTTCTCTGCCGGAACCACAGCCTCGATCGTCTCCCACCAACTATAAGCTTCTTCTTTCAACAGAGACACAGCACATCTCAAATAGTCATCTGGTGAGCAAGCCATTTCTTTAAAAATTCTTATCAAACTCTGTAACCAATATTCAGCTTTGACGGGATCATCATCAGTCCTTCCCCGAAATTCTTCGGCTCCAAGTTTTCTAAGCCTTTCCAATGGAGAACGCTTACTAGATTCAGTCGTTATAGGAGGTGGAGGAGCAACCGGGGGTACCATCGATGGAGAAGTAGGGGGAGGAGGTGGTTCAGCCTGATTTCTTTCTTGCCTCATTTCAGTATACCACTGATTCATAATCCCATAAATCATATTCTTTAATTCTTGCTCTCGCATTTGGGAAATCGGAACATCACTGATTGTTCTTTGTTCAGAATTTGGTATTCTACTGTTAACTTCTTCTTGCTCGGCACGTTCAGGTATATCTAACATCTTTATAATTGGAGAATATCTATAAAAATAACAAAGATTAGATCGGATCATACACATCACACTATCACAGATTTATATGGCATGTATTTCTAAACACTTTACACTTCACACATATTCCGAGAACCGGCTAAACCGGGCTCTGATACCAATAAAATGTAACACCCCTTACCCAATACCGTTGCCGGAGTCGAGCATGAGGCGTTACTTGACTTAACTTAAAAGTTCGGGCATAAAAATTTACTTTCAAATTTAATTTCATCATTCATAAGAAAGCTGTCCACCTGTACAGCGGTCACTAAAATAATTATAATTCAAGCTACGAAACTCGAAATTTAGATCTGTAAATTTTCCCTGAAACTAGACTCATATATATATTCACCATAAAATTTTCAGAATTTTTTCTTTAGCCAATTAGTACAGTTTATTAGTTTAAGTCTCCCCTGTTTCACTAATCGACTATCCTGACCACTCATCACTAAAATTTAATTATCTCTTATTACAGACTTCATATGGTGATTAAACTTATTTCTACTGAAAATAGACTCATTAAGGAATCTATACATATAAATTATAACTCATAATTCCTTCTGTACAATTTTTAATGAATTTCTAAATTCAGAACAGGGGACTTCAGAAACATTCTTGCCCTGTTTCACTAAAATTCAAATATCTAAAAGTATATAATTCTTTTGCTTACTCCACTTCTTTCATATGAAAGTAGACTCTTTAAGCTCTAATTTCATATCTCACTCAACTTCTAATTCTATTTCCACTATTTTTGGTGATTTTTAAAATTTACATCAATGCTGCTGTCCAAGAACTGCTCCATTGCAATTTTTAAAAAAAAATTCAATATAACCCCTTTATAATTGTCTAACCTTCCTTGCAATTTTCAAATCACAACCAATTCCAGTATTTCATCTACTTCATTTAAATACTAATGAAGTTCAACCAATCAACCATTTCAAACTAAAAACATGTATATATTTCGATATCTAACGTAACCATAACATTCAAATTTACTTTTTACTTCAATTCCCTATACATGCCATATAAATCCAAAAAGTTGCTTAACATAATCTACCGGAGTATATCTGGATAGTGTGATTCTTGATGTAGATCCGATCCTCCGAATGTATAAATACGTTAATCTACAAAAACAATAAACACACACATGTAAGCTTATAGAAAAGCTTAGTAAGTTCATAGGAATAAAACATAAATCTACCAAACACTTGTACACTTATACAATATACACCATTACTAAATTTACCTGTCAACCACAATCTTGGTGAGTTCCTGGTATAAACTCACTACTACTTATTCTTTTACCATAATTCCTTTGGGCCCATTTATCACTTACTATCCTTGATCAAAATTAAGGAACGGTTACGGAAAATTGAGTACTTCACTTTCACTTTGACATATGACCTCTTATCACTTGTCCTTGATTAGATAAGTGTAGCTAGGCTACCACTTATCACTTTGCCACTTGATCAGATAAGTGTAGCTAAAGCTACCACTTATCACTTTATCACTTGATCAGATAAGTGTAGCCACTTATCACTTTGTCTCTTGATCAGATAAGTGTAACCACTTATCACTTTGTTTCTTGATCAGATAAGTGTAACCACTTATCACTTTGTCACTTGATCAGATAAGTGTAGCTAAAACTACCACTTATCACTTTGTCACTTGATCAGAAGTACTCAAATCCGGCGTTCCACTTAATTTGATCATTTATTCGATTTTCACATTTTTATTTTATTCTTACTTCAACAATAAATGCATTTCATCATACATTGTATAATTCATGAAATTAACATTTAATCATTAAATTTCAGCCATATGAACTTACCTGGGTCGATTTGCAGAATTTGCAAAAGTTCAGGGACTAATCAACTACTTTTTCTTTTCCTCGACTTGCTTCGGGTTCTCGATCTAAAATACAAATTTATTCATTCATCAGCATATAATTCTATTCTAATCCATTTCACAATTTATGCCCTTAAGTTTCGAAATTACACTTTTACCCCAAACTTTATAGTTTTTACAATTTGGTCCCTACTCAATTAACCCCTCAATTGATCTAATTTTTCTCAATTAACACCTTTTCCAACTATTTTAAACTACTACATAGCCTTCATACTCAAAACCGCAACACCAAACCTTAATTCTCAACTTTTTCACAATTAAGTCCCTAAAATCAATTTCTATCAAAATTACTTAATAAAATCATCATATAACAAAATTAAAGCTTTAATTCCATGTTCATTCATCATATACTTCCAGCATGTATTCATAGAAACTTTCAAAATCAGCCATGAAATCAAAAACTAATGAAATAATTAGTTGGCCTAATTGTAAAAGTATCAAAATCACAAAAATTAGAAGAAAAAAAATCAAGAATTAAACTTACATAATTCAAATATATGAAAAACCAGCTTGTTTCAGACCTCCTATGGCGTTTTTGCTGATAAATTGTGAAGAGATCTCTAGATTTTTCACTTTGTCTTTGTTTTAAATGTTTAATTTGTTAAGTTTCCAATTTGCCCCTATTCTACTTACATTCTGATTTTTCTTACCCAACCGTCACCATAAAATTGGCCTAATGTTCTAAATCCCTCATTAGTCACTTAAGCTATTTCACATTTATAATTTACCTATTTCAATTTAGTCTTTTATTTAACTATCAAGTAAAATTCTACGAACTTTAATACCAACTCATGACACTTTAA